>NC_133666.1:703494083-703784874 GCF_037893015.1 Macrotis lagotis
CCTCAGGACTGCACACATGTGGAAGGGGAGGGGCGTTCAGGCCCGGGGTATGGCAGGACTGACGTGAGGAGGAGAGTCCAGATTCATCCACAATAGATATAGCTACCTGTGAACCCTTTGACCATCACAGACACATGCATATCCACACACAAACACACCTATAGAGATTTACACAAAAACACAGACTCGTGTACACAGACACAGGTAGGTACTGAGAAGACCAGAGAAACAGCCCAGACCTGGAGGAGGATGCCCTTCTTCTGAGACAACACAGGCCTCCTGAGCGATCTTGCCCAAGGCCTCCCTCTTTCTGACCCTCCCGTTGTCCCCCCTCCTTCCCAGACAGCCGTAATTCATTTCCACAAGTCTTAGTGCACATTAGCCAGTTTCTTCATGCATCGTGGGCTGATTCACCTTTTGGTGAAATGGAGGAGGGGTCACCACATACCTTCCTTGGTCAGAGAGCTCTGGTCCGGAGCAGGACCAGCCTCTCTACCTTGGGGTGGCTGGAGCCGAGACAGCAGGCCACAGACGGGAAAGTCAGGCCACAAGCAGAAGTTCAACTTCAGAGTGAGGACAGTGACACCTGCAGATGGAAGCCCCCCTCCAAAGAAGGGGGGCTTAGCATGCTGGGCCAAAGACAGGTCTTATATAGACACTTTTAAGTCTGCAGAAAAGGGTATAGAACCAGAGGTCTGTGATGGGAACAGGAGTACAAAGAACAGGGATGTGAGGAGGTTGGTTCTCAGGTGCCTGGGAAATAGGGGGAGTGAACCCCTGGTGCTGGTCTAAGCATTATGCTTTGCCAAAGGGTGAGATCATTCCAGTGTACCAAGGATTATTGATAATGGTAAACTCAGGGCATAGCTGCTTGCTGGACCTTAGCTCTGGGAAGCAATGATGGGAAATGGGCAGAAGAGTCAGATTTGGAGCCCTGACCATGGTGGAAGGTGGGGGGGCAGGGGGGCAGTGTCTACACTTCTCACCAGGCTGCACTGCTTGGACTCCCCCATCTGGAAGCACCCTCCGTCCCTACACCCTCTCCCCCCAGAAGCTCCATCTGAGGAGAGGGGCCCAGGTCAAGCAGAACTCCTTCATGCTCTTACCCGGCTTTCTCACTTCCTTGTATGTGTTGTTTTTCCTTACTAGAACCTCAGCTCCTGGAGGGCAGCCCATCCGTCTCTTGGCTTATATTTTTATTCTCATAGCAAACAGTAGGTTTACAGTTAATGTCCTTGATCTCCTTTACAGGAGAGACCTTCCTAGCAATGTCCTTCCTGGGCTGTGGTGACCGGGTCACCTCTGCGGCCAACCCTGAGTCTGCTTGGCTTCCATCAGGTCATGTATGACTCGTTGGGCTTGTGGATCACTAATTAACCTCCAGTCCACCCCCCTCTGTTTGTTTTCAGATGAACTGAAATCTCCCCCATCTTGTGTTTGTGAAACTGATTTGTGGAAAACCAAATGAAAAGGGTTCTCCTCGTTAAATCTGACCTTATTTGACCAGCTGCTTCCACTCAACAAGGTTTTGGATCCAGATTTTGTCAGGACATTCATTCATCCGGGAGTGGCCCACTCTGACCTCATCTTCATCATTACCCCAAATGGCAAAGGGCACAGAGCCCAGAAGAAATCTTGGGGCAGAGGCATCCAGCCTCCAGGCCCTAACACTCTGAGAGGGGCCTGTTATTGGGAAATGGGTAACAAAAGAAAGAAGAATGCAACAAAGCAGAGAGAACATTGCAAGTTACAACATGACGTGGAAGCAACAGGGAGTCTTCAGGATCTAGAGATCAGAGGCGGCTTTCCCGGTGGAGTTGGACCCCAATACTGATGGCTGCTCTCTCCCCACTTGGAAGCATCTGGAAGTCAGCCGTGGGCAGTCTACCCCTTGAGGGGAACTGATCCAATCTCGTTGTCGTCTCAAGTCGCCTATTAAGAAGCAGAAATTTTAAATCTTTATCATGTCTCCACTTTGAGGACAGAACTTATATTCATGGGAGGAAGAAGATTCATTCATTCATCCTTTATTCAGTTGCTTAGTGTGGTTTTCCCTTCCACTTATTTATTGAAATACTTATATACGTTTTGAGTTATCTCCCTCCCTCTTGCCCCCTCCCCATGGAGAAAACAGCATGACAGCGAAGTCCCCCCAAACATTTCCATATTAGCCATGTTGGGGGTGAAAAGGAATTATCAAAAAGTCTACTGGAGCATGCTCCAGTAAATCCTAAAGGGTTGTCGAGCCTCCTCCTCTTTGGACTCCCGTACAATGGAGAAGTACAAGGGGAAGACTGACACATTGACTTCACTGACATGACCGTCTGAAGAGGCCTTTCAGTTCCTTGTGTTTTTTGCAGACACCTTCACCAGCACCCTTGGCTGCCTCACGATCCCTCTTTTTGTAACACTGCTTCTTTCTTCTCCATAGCTTTTTGGTTTCTGAAGAAGGGAGCCGAACATCTTTTCTCTTAGTATGAGCACTTTGCCCATGAACGACTTCTAACCTTACTTACATTATTAACCACATGACTAATGAAACTGCCCGCACTCGTCCAGCGAATATTGTCCTGGATAAATAGAATAGCTTTATTCTATTTTTGGCTTCCAGCGGTGGCGTCTGTGCCCTGGCCAACACCTCCTGCTGATTATGCTTTAACAACTCCCAGAAGGTCGAGCTCCAGACTGAAAGCATCACGGAAAAGGCTGCCCGGATGCGAGAAACCCATAAAACTCTTGCTTGCCCAATACCTCCTCTGCTGGGGCCCTTGGCTCTTTTCCCTGTTGACCCCAACACTGGTCCCACTCCTGCTCATTTTTCTCCTGTGTGAAGTTTCTCCTCCAGGTTTCAGGCTGTACATCTCCGTCTAGTGGCCGGAGTTGGAGGTCCTCCTGGACATTAACAATCCACGGACTCTGCCTCACTTCTCGACTGGATACAGCACAAGTCCCTTTCAGGCAGGGACAGCTCTTACACTCCTTCTCCACAGGTAGAAGTTCCCGAAGCTGAGATCTCTGCCATTTGTCCTCAAATGAATTTGGACCCACACTGTTAGGGGAGAGATGTTGTCATGGAAACACTAGATGGAAAGCAAATTGTTCAATTCTGAGCCTTTCTTTAGTAGCCTATATCAGAAACTATGCTGATTCTGTGTATCCTGAGAAAAATATGGTTTTGAAACATTCTTTACTAACCAGTCCTGAGAAAGTCCTCCTTTGTACCAGACCTTGAACTGGACCCTATTTCTGTCTTCAAGAACAGGGACTTTTTGCCAATGGGAGGATCCCTCAAATACAGGAAAATAAAGGTGGGAGTCCAACATGATAACAAACTGTTAGCTCTTTGTTTCCCAAACTGAGCCTTTGTTACTCCTGAACATTCTGATAAAACCCTTTACACTGTATCTGTCTATGTGGACCCTTACACCTTTTCCAGCATGAGGGCATCCCCTGTACCCCTATATATCCTAGCTCCCCCCCCCCACTAGTTGCTTATCCTCTAGGGATGGGAGCTTACATTAAATAGCCTTGCACCAGCAAAATAAAACTTAACTGCCCGTTATCACCCTGAGTCATGAGTCGTTGTGAAATTGTTTTACTATGAGAACCCTAGCTCATCATCGCTTCAGAATACCCTCTAGTACTTGTCCAGAATTTGGGGTATATGAGTCTTCAGGGAGAACTGGACACCTCTGGTGCCAAGCCCTTTTCAAGCCTGCTTTCCAATCGGTGTCCAGTCGGTCACCTGATTCCTGCCTGTGGCTGCAGGAAGCAATAACAAGGGCAGTGGCCACACCCCAGTACGTGAGCTACGCCAAGTTCAGGGTAATTGAGGGCTCTCAAATTCATTGGTGAATTAGGGGCATGTGCATCCCAAGCATATGAAGACTTCTCCTGGTGGAATGGGCAGATGAGTACAATTTACTCCAATGACCACGAAGGCAGTTGAAGCTTAGAACTTTGTGCGATACAGTGAAATATCAAGGTCATCCAATGCATCTGGAGTCACAACACCATCTGTCTTGCCACTGGACAATGAAGACTGGAAGAGAGAGAGTGAGGATGATGACTTCATGCAACTTTACCTTACTTATATTCAATTTACACGCAAATCAAAAAGATATCATCTATGCCATTTTGCCATTTTAAAGCTATCTGGAAATCCTGTGGTAATGGACAAGTGATGGAACAGCAAGTGTAAACACACTGTGGTCACAACCCTGAACACAAGCGGACAAGGCCAAAGGGTTGTCTTTTAACAGAAGCAGCGGAGGAATCAGGAGTTCCCCAGGGATCTGAGTAGCCTTTTAAGGTCTGAAAAGTTCACCTCCTGGCATGAGGAAGAGGCCAGAAAAAGTACCCTAAAAATTGTCTGCTTACCCAACTCTAGCTTGTTTACTTCAGCAGGGAGGGATCCTTCCCTGAAGTTGAAACACACAAAAAGTACAAAAACTCCTGCAAAGATGATTCCATTCACCATGGGTACACGGAATATGTTCACAGTTACAGACAATAGGAAATTCAGCAGACCTGAAGGACAAACAGTTCTTGTTGTGATATCCAAATAGCAGCCTTGAGGGAAGCCAGCTGACTGAAGTTGGAACTGGATCCACTATTTTCTGGAGTGACTTCAGTGAAGAGAGGCATAATGAAGTTGGGGTGGGTTTTGTCATCAAAGCTAATTTAGTCAACAAATCTATCAAAAAGAGTCAAGGACAGTCCCATGACAATGAGATTGCCACTTACAGGAAAATGCCATGACACCATCATCAGTGCTTATGCTCCCAGCATGATAAACCCTGTTGAAGTCAAAGAAAAACTTATGAAGACCTGGAGACCTTATCATCAATGTGCTGAGGAAGACAAGCTCATAATTCTGGGTGACTTTAATGCTACGGTAGACTCAGACTATCAGACATGGCTGAGAGTCCTTGGCAGGAATGGAGTAGGAAACTGCAATGACAGTGGTCACTTACTACTGAAAACCTGTGCAGCTCATGATCTTCTAACAGCACCAACACTGTCTTCCATTTACCCAAAGGCAATAAATCTTTGTGAATAGATCCTTGCAGCAGACATCAACATTTAATAGACTATGTCATTGCAAGGAGAGGATATGGGATGTGACAGTGACAAAGGCAATTTGCATGGTACAGAGTGCTGGACTGATCACAGGCTCATCCTCTCTCCATAGCATTCAGTGAAAGATGTAAACTCAAGAATTAATGTCAACAGATGAAAGCAATTATCCAAGCATGGCCGGTTTGTTGTCAACTTGGAGGGAAAGTTAAGCCACACACTGTTGGCAATAGTGGAACAGAAAAGGAGTGGGCAGCTTTCAGAGAGTTGGTGTACAACTTTGCATTTGCTCAGCTGGATCAAAACGCTTGCAAACATCAAGACTGGTTTGACAAAAAACATTGGGAAGTACAGAAGCTACTAAATGAAAAACAAGAAACAAAAACAAGGGTTTACCAGCAGGATAGTTTGTCCATATCTAAGAAGGCAGACCTTGTAAGTCCTTCAATTGCTTTTTCTGACCACCTGCCTTACATGAGTTCTCTGTAAAATAGTTTTTAGGCAAACACATTTGGCATTCCAATAATGTAGCCAGTCCACTCAAGAAAGGACCTCAGTGTCCGGTATCTTCTCCTGCCAGGTGATCTTCAGAATCTTCTGATAATTTAAATGAAAGTGACTCAGTTTCCTGGCAAGCACAGGTAGACTGTCCAGATTTCACAGGCATCAGCACAATGACTCTGGAGACCTTCAGTCTGGTGGTCAGTCTAATACCTCTTCTCTCCCACACTTTCTCTCTGGAGCTCCTATACACAGAGTTGGCTCTGGCGATGCAAGTGTCAGTCTCATTATCAAGGTATACCTCCCTGGAAAGTTCACTGCCAAGCTAAGTGAACTTATCCAAGGTAAGTATTCAAAACTCCTGTTGCTGGAACTGTTGATTCCATATGGATGTTACAGTGCTGGTTGATGGAGCACCTGTGTTTTCTTGATTCTTGTTAGGCCAAAATTAGCACAAGCAGCAAAGAAGCAATCCATACTTTGTTGCATCAAAGTTTCAACAGCTTGCAGAAAAAACACAAACAAAAAGTCATGCACCGACTCTCTCTTCACTTTAGTCTTTGCTTGTAGCATTTTCAAGTTAAATATTTTACCATCAGTTCAGTAGTTGACCTTGATCTTTTTTTTAGTCCTCATTGAAGATGTTCAACAATACCAATGAAAATGTCAGGTTAAAAAACATGGGAGGGGCGGCTAGGTGGTGACGCAGTGGATAGAGCACCGGCCCTGGAGTCAGGAGGGACCTGGGTTCAAATCCGGGTCTCAGACACTTAATAATTAACTAGCTGTGTGGCCTTGGGCAAGCCACTTAACCCCACTGCCTTGCAAAAACCTAAAAAAAAAAAAGCATGGGAGCAAGTATACACCCCTACTTCACTTCACTGGTAATTGAGAAGTCAGGAGAGCATCATCCTCTATCCAGAACCCAGGCAAGCATGCTGTCATGGGACTGACATACAATACTGATGAATTTTCCCGGGCATCCAAATTCTGACATACTTTTCCATGAGCCCTCATGACTGACAGTATCAAAGGCCTTGGACAGATGGAAAGATGGAAAAACATTGGGTTCAGGCCTCTCTTTTGCTCTTGACCTTTCTTCTGGAGTTATCAGTCAACAAACACCATATTGACTGTTCTGAAGCCACACTAGCTCTCAGATAGATGACCATCTTTCAGATAAAGGAGCAGCCTATGAAGAGGACTCTGGCAAGAAATTTGTCAACAATGACTAGGGGGAGACATCCCTGTGATTGTCACAGAGCAATCTATTCCCTTTACTTTTATAGACATGGATAGCAGAAGCATCCTTGAATCTGGGGATAACCTCATCCTGCTAAATAACCCAGAAAATTTCAACTTTTGTATGAACAATACACACCTGGTAGATCTCAGCTGGAATAGAATCAGCCCCAGGTGCTTTGCTACTTGAAAGGAGCCTAAAGGCATTCAAAACCTCTTCAGTTGGAAGTTCAGCTAGGGACTGATTGACTTTAAGGTGAGGAAAATGATCAGTGGTGTCTGCATTGATTGATAATGGTTTGATAAGAAACTATGGGAGTGTTCAGCCCCTCTCTTTGGAATCTTGTCCCTATCTCTAATCAACATGGCTGCATCAGCTACTGAGTAGTTGAGATACACCATAGATCTTTGGCCATAAATAGCCTTCAGGGAAACATAAAAGTATTGTTACTATCTATATCAAACTGAATTTCTTTTTTTATTTTTTTTTACTTTTTTATTTTTATTTAAGGTAATGGAGTTAAATGACTTAACCAAGGTCACAGAGCTAGGCAATTTTTTTAAGTGTCTGAGGTCAGATTTGAACCCGGGTCCTCCTGACTCCAGGACCAGGGCTCTATTCACTGCCCCACCTAGCTGTCCCATCAAACTGAATTTCATTTACCTTCTTGCTGAGCCAAGAACCCTGAATCTCGAAATTTTTGTACTTGGTACTTTGTTGTACACCAATCTCTGAAAGTGACTCCACTGCATGCATGAAGGTAAATGGAAAATAATATGCATGATGAGAAGGTCATGAGACACACAAGTCTCCTAGTGGGTGACCCCTGCTCCATTACTGCCTAGGACTCCTTGCCATGTCTGGTAGTCTGAGTCTAATCTAGCATTAACATCACCCAAAATCATAAGCCTGTCCTCTTTCAGCATATTGATGATTAGGGCAGCTACGCAGTGCAGTGAATAAAACACCAGCCCTGGAGTAAGGAGGACCCGAGTTCAAATCTGCCCTCAGACATTTGACATACTAGTGGTGTCCTTGAGCAAGTCATTCAACCCTAATTACCTCACATTCAGGGCCATCTCCAGTCATCCTGATCCATATCTGGCCACTGAATCCAAATGGCCCCGGGGGAGAAAGTGAGGCTCATGACTTAGCACAGTCCCCCCTCAGTCAAATTCAATTCATATGCAAGCCATGGCATCACCTTGCTTCATTCTTCAAGATGAAAGACAAACAGCAACAACAACATGAGGGTCTCCAGATCTTCATTAAATTTTTCTTTGACTTCATCAGGGTTAGTCATGGTGGAAGCATAGGCACTGATAATGGTGCCCAGACATTTTCCTAGGAGTAGCAATTGAATTGTCAGGAGCTTGTCATTCCCTCCTTTGGGGAGGCATTTAAGCTTGTTGTTGTCTAGGTTTTTGTTGTTCTCTTTTGTTTTGTTTTTGCAAGGCAATGGAGTTAAATGACTTGCCCAGAGTCACACAACTATTAAGTGGCAAGTTTCTAAATTTGAACTCAAGACCTCCTGACTCCAAGGTCAGTGCTCTATCCACTGTGCCACCTGGCTGCCCCTTAGATTAGTTTTGATTGCAAAACCTACCCAGCTTCACTTTAGTCACTACAGAAAAATGTGTATCTAGCTCCAATTTTAATAAGCTGACCTTTATTTTCCAGCCTTGTTTCACTCAGGACGGCTAGTTGGATGTGATACCTGTTGGGCTGTCTTGCAAGAAGAGCTGTTTGTGGCTCAGGTCTGCTGGATTTCCTGTTGTTCATAAGTGTGAACACATTTCATTGTACCCATGAAGAGTGAAATCATCTTGGCAGTTTTTGTACAATTTTTTTTCTGTTTCAACTGTGGAGTGGGATTCCTACTTGCCACGCTAATCAGGCCAGGGTTAGGTTAGGTGAAGCAATTTTTAGGGCATCTTTTCTACCTCTTTCTCACACCAAGATGAGCAGTGGGGTCCTTAGAAGGCTGCTCAGACATCCAGGGGGATGCTGATTCCTACCACTGCTTCCAAAGAGGAGCTTGACCCCATGGCCTGGGTGCAGGGCTGTGACCACAGCTCCGAGCTTATCCACACCTGTTGCTTCGTCACTTGCCAGTCATCACAAGACTTTGAGATAGGTAAAAAAATGATAGAATGCCTTAAGTGATGAATTGGGCAGTGATGACATCTTTGATGTCTCTTGTGCCTAAAAAATTTCTGTATAGACACTTAATCAAAATTGAAAAGGGAGAATTTCTAAACAAGCCATCAATGGCCAACAAAGCCCTCCCTAAGAAAAAATATCCAGGGCCAGATGGATTCACAAGTGAATTCTACCAAATATTCAAGGAACAATTAGTTCCAATTCTATATAAACTACTTTTAAAAAAAAATAGGTGTTCTGCCAAATCCCTTCTATGATACTAATATGGTACTAAACCTATCCCAGGAAGAGTCAAAATAGAAAACACAAGACACAGCAGTAAGAGATAGAAAGAGAAATTCCATTTAAAATAACTGTAGACAACATAAAATACTTAGGAGTCTGCCAAGGTAGACTCAGAAATGACAATAAAACAACTATAAAACAATGTTTATACAAATCTAATCAGATCTAGATAACTGAGCAAATGTCAATTGCTCATGGATAAGCTAAGCTAATAGAACAAAAATAGCAATTCTATCTAAAGTATTTATTCAGTGCCATACCAATCAAACTTCCAGAAAATTATTATTTTATTGAGTTAAAAATATAGAAACTAACTTCATATGGAGGAACAAAAGGTTAATAATATCAAGGGAATTAATGAAAAATGCAATGGAAGAAGGTCTAGTTATATCAGAACTAAAATTATATTATAAAGCATCAGTCCTCAAAACTGTCTGGTATTGGCTAAGAAATAGAGTGGTGGATCAGTGGAATAGACTAGGTGCAATAGCAGGAAATGATTACAGTAATCTGCTGTTTGATAAGCCCTAAGAGTCCAGCCATTGGGATAAAAACTCTCTCTTTGATAAAAACTGCATGGAAAATTGGAAGTTAGTATGGTAGATACTTGGATTAGACCAACACCTCACACCCTAGACCAAGATAAGATCCAAATGGATACAGGATTTAGACATAAAAAACAATACTATAAGCAAATTAGAAGATCAAGGATGAGTTTACCTGTCAAATCTATGGAAAGGGGAGCAGTTTATAACTAAGGAAGAGATGGAGAACACTAAAAACAAACTAGATGATTTTGATTACATTAAATTAAAAAGTTTTTGCACAGACAAAACCACTGTAACCAAGATCAAAAGAAATGTAGTCAATTGGGAAACAATCTTTACAACTAATGATTCTGACATAGGACTCATTTCTAAAATATACAGAGAACTGAGTCATATTTTAAAAAAAAAAAAAGCCATTCCCTAATTGAAAAATGGTCAAAGGATATGCAAAGGCAATTTACAGATGAGATCAAAGCAATCCATAGCCATATGAAAAATTGCTCTAAATCATTATTAGAGAAATGCAAATTAAAGCTTCTCTGAGGTACCACCTCACACCTCTCAGACTGACCAATATGATCAGAAAGGATAATGATCATTGTTGGAAGGGTTGTGGGAAATCTGGGACACTAATATACTATTGGTTGAGCTATGAACTCATCATCCAACCTTTCTGGAGAGAAATTTGGAACTACACCCAAAGGGCAACAAAAATGTGCATCCCCTTTGATCCAGCAATACCACTACTGGGTCTATACCCTGAAGAGATCATGAAAAAGGATAAAAACATCACTTGTACAAAAATATTCATAGCAGCCCTGTTTGTGGTGGCAAAGAATTGGAAATCAAGGAAATGTCCTTCAATTGGGGAATGGCTTAGCAAACTGTGGAATATGTATGTCATGGAACACTATTGTTCTATTAGAAACCAGGAGGGACGGGAATTCAGGGAAGCCTGGAGGGATTTGCATGAACTGATGCTGAGTGAGATGAGCAGAACCAGAAAAACACTGTACACCCTAACAGCAACATGGGGGTGATTATCACCCTTGATGGACTTGCTCATTCCATCAGTGCAACAACCAGGGACAATTCTGGGCTGTCTGCGATGGAGAATACCATCTGTATCCAGAGAAACAACTGTGGAGTTTGAACAAAGACCAAGGACTATTACCTTTAATTTAGGGGAAAAAAACTAGATATCTTATTGTCTGATCTTGTTATCTCTTATACTTTTTGTTTCTTCCTTAAGGATTTCTCTCTCATCACACTCAATCTGGATCAAGGTACAACATGGAAACAATGTAAAGACTGGCAAATTGTTTTCCATGGTGGGGGGGGGGGGGAAGGAAAGTAAGATTGGGGGAAAATTGTGAAACTCAAAACTCAAATAAAATCTTTAAAAAAAATTAAAAAATAAAGTGGATGACTTAGCCTAGAGATAAGAATTATTCAAAAAATAAAAAAAAAGAATATCAAGGGAATTAATGAAAAAATGCAATGGAAGTAGGTCTAGCTATATCAGAACTAAAATTATATTATAAAGCACCAGTCCTCAAAACTGTCTGGTATTGGCTCAGAAATAGAATGGTGGATCAGTGGAACAGACTAGGTGCAAAAGCAGGAGACTATTATAGTAATCTGCTGTTTGATAAACTCAAAAATTCTAGCTTCTAGGCTAAGAACTCAGTCTTTGATAAAAAAAAACGGCTGAGGAAAATGGAAGATAGTATGGCAGAAACTGGGCATAGACCAACATCTCACACCCTTTACCAAGACAAGTTCGAGGGGCAGCTAGGTGGCAGATAGAGCACTGGCCCTGGAGTCAGGAGTTCCTGAGTTCAAATCTGACCTCAGACACTTAATAATGACCTAGCTGTGTGGCCTTGGCAAGCCACTTAACCCCATTTGCCTTGCAAAAAATAAAAACCCTAAAAAAAAAAAAAGATAAGGTTGAAATGGATACAGGATTTAGACATAAAAGGTGACATCATAAGTCAATTAGGAGAATAAAAAATAGTTTACCTCTCTGATCTATGGAAAGGAGAGCAGTTTATGTCCAAAGAAGAGATAGAAAACATTATAAAATGCAAAAATGGATAATTTTGATTACAGTAAAGACTATCAGGCTGCCTTTTGTAAAGTCTATCAGACTGCCTTCTGTTGGGGTGGGGTGGGGGGAGTGATGCGAGATTAGAGGAAAAATTGTAAAATTAAACAAACAAACAAATAAATAAATAAACAAACAAATAAATAAATAAATGAATGAATGAATGAATAAATGAATAAATAAAAGGAAAAGTTTTTGCACAAATAAAACCAATGCAACCAAATTTAAAAGGCAATAAGTTGGAAAACAATTTTTAAAGCTAATGTTTCTGACAAAGGACTCATTTCTAAAATATATAGAGAATTGAGTCAAATTTATAAGAATACAAGTCATTAGTTAGGTGGCGCAGTGGATAGAGCACTGGCCCTGGAGTCAGGAGGACCTGAGTTCAAATCTGACCTCAGACACTTAATGATTGCCTATGTGACCTTGGGCAAGTCACTTAAGCCCATTGCCCTAAATAAATAAAAAAGAATTTAAAAAAGAATACAAGTCATTACTAAATTGAAAAATGGTCAAAGGCTATGAAAAGGCAATTCTCAGATGAATAAATTAGAGCTATTTATAGTCAGATGAAAAAATATTCTAAATCACTATTAATTAGAAAAATACAAATTAAAACAACTCTGAGGTACCATCTCACACCAATCAGATTGGTCAACAATGATCAAGAATGCATTGATGGTGGAGTTGTGAATTGATCCAACCTTTCTGGAAAACGTTTTAGAATATGCCCAAAGGGTAATAAAACTGTGCATACCCTTTGATCCAGCAATACCACTACTGGGTCTGTATCCCAAAGAGATCATAAAAAAGGGTAAAAAGTCCACAAGTACAAAAATATTTATAGTAGCTTTTTTTTGTAGTGGCAAAGAATTGAAAATTGATGATATGTCCATCTACTGGGGACTGACTGAACAAATTTTGGGATATGAATGTGATGGAAAACTATTGTTCTATAAGAAACCATGAGGGACAAGACTTCAGAATAGCCTGGAAAGATTTGCACAAACAGAATGAAGTAAACAGAACCAGAAGAACTAAAGAACAACATGGGGTGATGATCAACTGTGATAGACTGGGTCATTTCAGCAATACAATAATCACAGACAATTCTAAAAGTCTAGGAACTGTGGAGTTTAAATGCAGAACAGAGCTTACAATCTTCAATTTGTCAAAAGTTGTCTTACTATTGTTGCTTTTTTTCTAGTGTTTTTCCCCTGTTGATTTTATTCTTCTTTCAAAACATGATTAATACTGATCTATGTTTAGCATGGTTATATAGATTATATGCCTCCTATATTAGATTTCTTTTTGTCAGAGTGGAGGAAGGGAAGGGAGGGAGGAAGAAAAATATTAAACTCAAAACCTTGCAAAAAAAAATGATTGTTGAAAACTAATGGAGCATGTAGTTAGAAACATAAAAAAAATTATAAAACAAAACAATAAAAATGAGAATTCCAAGATTAAAATTCTAAAGTAGCTATGTCAAGGTCTGAAATCTCTAGGATTCCTGTCACAGCCCCAACAACTCTCTTGAATCTCATTTTCCATTGCTCCAACAAAGACCTTTTCAGGGAAGAGTGCCAAGTATTCCCCTCATTTCTAAATCACAACACATAGAGATGTCATCTCTCCCCGCCTTGGCTCATTCCTGGCTGCCCATTTCTGACCTTCTCACCACTCACAAAGCAACTCTGCTCTGAAGTTTACTGGGCCACTTCTAGCCATCTTTTCCCCATTTTGTCATTTTCTCAGTGTGGTTACCAGACCCAAGAGGCAGCTTCAGTCTCCCTACAAAACCAAGTGCTATCTGCAAATCTAATTTACCACCTATTTAGCCTGAAGGAGCTTGGAATGCAGAATAGTTGTGGTATATGATTGTAAAGGAATACTCGTGTGTTACAAGAAATGATAAGCAGGATGCTCTCAGAAAAATCTAGACTTACATGAACTGATATAAAATGAAGGGAGAAGAACCAGGAAAGATATTGTACTTTGATCAACTTTGAATACCTTAGTTATTCTCATCAATACAGTGATCCAAGATAATTCCAAAGGACTTATGATGAAAAATACTATCCACCTCCAGAGAAAGAACTGATGGATCTTATAGATAGAAACACAATTACAATTTTTTTCTTTACTTTTTTCTTTTATTTTGGGGGTGGGGTTGGATTTTTGTTTTCTTTCACAATATGACTAATATGGAAATGTGTTTTGCATGATTGCAAATTTATATCAATTCCTTGCTTTCTCAGACAGATGAAGAATGGTAGAGAATTTGAAACTGAAAATAAAATTTAAAATTTTACATGTAATTAAGAATAAAAGATTCAAAAAATAATTAGGATACTGTGCCATTTTGTTTCCTCTGTTTTGTATTGCTATCATTTCATTGTCTTCTAGCAAAATAGAGTTTCCCTGATTGTTGCTTTAATTTTTGAGGGGTGGGGAGCAAGGCAATGGGGTTAAGTGACTTGTCCAAGGTCACACAAGCTAAGTAAGTATTAAGCATCTGAGGCCACATTTGAACTCAGGTTCTCCTGACTCTGGGGCCAGTGCTCTATCCACTGCACCACCTAGTTGCCCCCCAGATTATTACTTTTTTTTAAGGTTTTTGCAAGGCAAACAGGGTTAAGTGGCTTGCCCAATGCCACACAGGTAATTAAGTGTCTAAGGCTGGATTTGAACTCAGGTACTCCTGACTCCAGGGCCAGTGCTCTATCCACTGTGTCACCTAGCTGCCCCAGATCATTACTTTTTAACTATATTTACTTTTACTTTTTCTGTTACCCCTGCCTTTTCTATTTCAACTGAAGCACAGTAGATTGTGCTCTAGTCACTTATTTTAACTGTTTCAAGTGTCTTCCTCCTAAATAGAATATTGTTGGATTCTGGTTTCTAATCCATTCTGCTATCTACTTCCATTTTGAGTGAGTTCATCCCATTCATATTTACAGTTATGATTAATATGTATTTCCATCCACTCTTTTTTCTTCTATTTATCCTTCTTCATTTTCATCCTGTCCCTCCTCAAGTCTGTTTTGCTGGAACAGAGTCAAGATGGCAGAGTAAAGGCAGGGACTCCCAAGGATTCTCTTCCAGACCACTCCAAATGCCTTTAAATAATGATTCTAACTAAATCCAAGAGCAGCAGGACCCACAAAAAAGACTGAATGAAGCAATTTTCCAGCCCAAGGCAACTTGGAAGACCTGCAGGGTGTTGCATTGAGGTTACAAAGGATGGGCAGTACAGCCCAGGAGCACACTGGCTGCAGCCATCCAGGAACAGACTAGGGCGCCTGGGTCCATGGCAGTAGTGGCAGTAGTTGCCAGGCATCTCAGCCCCAGCATTGCCAAGGACAATTGAGAAAGTCAGCAGAAAAACTGCTACATCAGAGTGAGAGCAGAGCCCAGTCCAGTGCAGGCCTCAGTACAGACTCATGGAAGGTAAGGGTCTCAGGGGAGATTGCAGGGGTCTCTGCTCTCCCTGAGGCAGGGTGCTATTGCTTTGCCCATTCTCAGTTCCAGGTCACAGTCTGGGGCCCCAGTCTCAGAAAAAGAACAGAAGCACAACAGTGCTCACTGCCTATAGAGGAGCAGAGGACCCCACCTCACAGCGACAGGACAGAGGGGTAGGCCTTACCGTCATCCACAGGCCTGAGCAAAGGCTAGGAGAGCAGTCATAGCCTCTCATAAGACCTTGGAGGAAACCCTCAAGGAAACCCTGCAAAAACCCTCAAAAGCTTGAGAGTGAGTCCTCCACTCTGGAAGCAGAGCCCCACTTTAACAAAGAGTTAAAATCAAGTCATAGGCTGGGGAAATGAGCAAATAACAGAAGAAAAAAATATAATCACAGACAATTTCTTTGTTCCTATGGAGGATGAAAATACACACTCAGAAGAAGATAAAGGCAAAACCCTGCATCCCAAGGTCTCCAAGAAAAATAGGAATTGGGCTAAGACTATGGAAGAGCTCAAAAAAAGATTCTGAAAGCCAAATAAGGGAGATAGAAGAAAAATTGGGAAGAGAAATGAGTGATGCAGAAAAAATCATGAAAACCGAGTCAGTAGCTTGGTGAAGGAGATATGAATAAATCCTGGAAAAAAAAACATCTTAAAAAAACAATTTGGGTCAAAGGGAAAAAGCTGTCCAAAGTGCCAATGAGAAGAATGTCTTAAAAACAGAATTGGCCAAATGGAAAAGGAGATAAAAAGCTCTCTGAAGAAAATTCCTTAAAACATAGAATGGAGCTAAGGGAAGCTGATGACTTTTTTGAGAAATCAAGAAACAATAAAACAAAACCAAAAGAATGAAAAAGAAACTAGAAGAACATGTGAAATATTTCATTGGAAAAACAACTGACTTGGAAAACAGATCCAGAAGAGATCATTTTAAAATTATTAAACTACATGAAAGTCATGGCCAAAAAAAGAAAAAAAGAGCCTAGATGTCATTTTTCAAGAAATTCTCCAGGAAAACTATCCTGATATCCAGGAAGCAGAGGGTAAAATAGGAATTAAAAGAATCCACTGATCACCTCCTGAAAGAGATCCCAAAGTGCCAGGAATATTATAATCAAATTTGAGAACTCCTATGTCAAGCAGCCAGAAAGAAACAATTTAAATATCATGGTGCCACAGTCAGGATCACATAATATTTAGCAGCTTCCACATTGAGGGCTGGAAGACAAAAGATTTTGGTTTACAACTGAGAATCAACTACCCAGCAAAACTGAATATCCTTTTTTTTTTTTTAAAGGTTTTTTTGCAAGGCAAATGGGGTTAAGTGGCTTGCCCAAAGCCACACAGCTAGGCAATTATTAAGTGTCTGAGATCGGATTTGAACCCAGGTAACTCCTGACTCCAGGGCCGGGTACTTTATTCACTGCGCCACCTAGCCACCCCTGAACATCCTCTTTCAAGAGAAAAGATAGCCTTTCAATGAAAAGAGGACTTTCAAACTTTCCTTATGAAAGAACCAGAGCTGAACAGAAAATTTGACCTTCAAATCCTGGACTCAGGTGAATCATAGAGGGGTTGGATTAGAGGGGCAAATTATGAAGTATTAATAATGCCAAATTGTTTGTATTCCTGCATGGGAAGATGATACTGATAATACTCATATGACTCTTCTCATTTATTAGGGCAGTTAGAAGGAGTACATAGAGACAAGACACAGGAGGGAGATGAATTTGAAGGCAAAATATATTAAATAGATGGAGTAATTGGGGAAGAAAGCAATGTCCTGGGAGAAAGAGAAAGGAGAGCTCAAATAGGATGTTATTTCACATAAAAGAGGTAAGAAAAGGCTTTTTCAGTGGAGTGGAAGAGGGAGATGGTGAGGGGAGTAAGCAAGCCTTACTCTCATTGGAATGGACTCAGAGCAGGAATAACACACACTCAATTGAGTATAGAAATCTATATTTACCCTAAAGGAAAATAGGAGAAGAAAGGGCTAGGAAAAGGGGATAGGGATGAGGGGAGCATTGTAGATGACAGAAGATAGACAGTCAGATGCAACACACTTCTGAAGAGGGACAGGGTAAAAGGGGGCAGGGAGAATAGAATAAATGGAGGTGGGGAGGAATAAAATGGAGGGAAATACAGCTAGTAATAGCACTTGTGAGAAAAATAATATTGAAACATTTCTCTGATAAAGATCTCATTTCTCAGACATAGAGAACTGAGTGAAATTTATAAAAAAATAAGAGCAGTTCTCCAGTTGATGAATGATCAAGAGATATGAACAATTTTCAGATAAGGTTATCAATGCAACCTAGGGGCAGCTAGGTGGTATAATGGATAAAGCACTGGCCCTGGAGTCAGGAGTACCTGGGTTCAAATCCGGCCTCAGACACTTAATAATTATCTAGCTGTGTGGCCTTGGGCAAGCCACTTAACTCCATTTGCCTTGCAAAAACCTTAAACAAACAAACAAATAAATGTTTTCTTTAAAAAAAATGTCCTACCTCACTATTGAGAGGAGAGATGAGAGTTAGAACAATTCTGTGTCACTACCTTATACCTAATAATTCAGCTAATAGGACAGAAGGAGAAAATGACAAATGTTGGAAGGGATGAAGGGAAATTGAGACATTGATACCCTGTTGGAGGAGTTTGAAAATGATTCAACAATTCTGCAGAACAATTTGGAACTCTGCCCAAAGGGCTGTAAAACCAGGTCTACTCTTTGGTGTAGCAGTGCTATTCCAGAAGAGAAGAAATATGGGAAGAAAAGAATCTAGAAGTATAGCAGTGCTCTTCTGATGGCAGGGAGTTGGGAGACTGAGGGGATGCCCAGGGGTTGGGGAGTGGCTGAACAAAGTGTGGATGGAATTGTGATGAAATGCTGTTCTGTTATGGGAAATGATGACAGGACACTCTCAGCAAAAAACCTACATGAGCAGATACGATGGAAAATGTGCTTATAGTAACAGCAATGTTGCAGGACGATCAGCCGTGAAGGACTTACTTTTGCTCACCATGCTGTGACCCAAGAGAACCCCGAAGAGCTTACAAAGAATACTATCCATCCCAAAGACAGAGCTAAATACAGTCTGAAGCATATTTTTTCACATTATTTTTCTTGTGGTTCCTTGTGTGTGTATGTGTGTGTGTGTATGTGTGTGTGTGTGTGTGTGTGTGTGTGTTTACTTTTATAACATGACTATTGTGTTTTTCATGGCTACACATTTTTAACCTACACCAAGTAACTTGCTTTCTCAATGAAGAGGAGTGGGATGGGAGAAAGAGAGAATTTGGAACTCAAGGTTTTTGGAAGTAAATATTGAAACTTGTTTTTTCTTGGGGGGGAAATTTTTAAATAAATTTTTTTAAAAGTTTATTTTACTTCTGAGCACTGCCTCCTTTACTCTGCTCTCTTATCAATAATTTAAACTGTTATACCTGGACTTAATACCCACCACCTCCTATCTTATGTCCCCCTCCCCTTCTGTATTCCTGTTGGGCAAGAAATATTTCTATCCCCAAGTGAGAGGACATGTTTACTACCTCTGATTCAAGCATCAGCCCCCTCCTTTTTGCCTCTCTTTGATAAAAGTTCTTTAGATGCCTCTTTAATGGGAGATATAATTTCCCCCATTCTTGGAGGAAGGGTTATTTTGATAGAAAGACTGTTTGATTGTAAGGACACCTTCATATATATGAACATATAATTATCAAACTAATGAGCAGGGAGATGGCAAATCTGCCACAATCAGGAGATTGAGACATGTGATGGCCACATGTTCAGAATTGTAGAAATGCCATCCAAAGGGGTCCTTTATGCCTGCATCCCATTAACTCTAAAGGCTCCATGCAACCAGATGACTGAAACAAAATGATTCATGATAGGGAGGAAAAAACCCTTTACAATCTACCTGCTATATAGTTGGATCAATGTTAAAACTATTCCCTCAGTTCTAAACCCAAAGGCACAAACTGACCTGTCATGAGCATCCAGGACAAAAAACCCTACTCTGCTAGATTTTAGGCAAAAGTCATAAATACCTTTTGGATAGTCGATCATGCAACAGAGGGCCACATTATTCAATAGGTAAGAAGTAAGGTCACTGAGTGGAGCTGGTAGAGTGCTAAGCCTGGAGTCAAGGAGACCTGAATTGAAATCCTGCCTCAGTTACTTACTAAAAGCTGTGTGACCCTGGGGCAAGTCACTTCCTGATGTTTGTCTCAGTTTCCTCACCTGGAAAAGGAAATAGAAAAGGAAATGCCAAGCCACTGTGGTATCCTTGCCAAGAAAACCTCAAATGGAGTCCCGAAAAGTCAGATGCCTGAAAAACAACATCTTAACAAGGAAATTGTGTGACCCAAGACAATTCCAAAAGACTCTTGATGGAAAATGCTGTCTACAACCAGAGAAAGAACTATGGAGTCTAAATGCAGAACAAAGGATATTATTTTCACTTTTTTCTTTCTCATAGTTTTTCCTTTTTGTTCTGATTCTTCTTTAACAACATGATAATATAGAAATATGTTTAGCACGATTGTACATGATTGTCATCTGTCTTGGGGAAGGGAAGGAGGGAGAGAGGGAGAAAAATTTGGAACACAAAATCTTGCAAAAATGTTGTAAACTCATTCCATCAGTGCAACAATCGGGAACAATTTTGGGCTGTCTGCAAAGGAGAGTGCCAGCTGTATCCAGATAAGGAGCTGTGCAGTTTGAACAAAGTGCAAGGACTATTCCCTTTAATTTAGAAAAAAACAGATATCTTATTGTCTGATCTTGTTACCTCTTAGACTTCTCTTCTTTAAGGATATGATTTCTCTCTCATCACACCCAATTTAGATCAAGGTACAACATGGAAACAAAGTAAAGACTGACAGTGCTTTCGGGGGGGGGGAGCAAGATTGGGGGAAAATTGTATAACTCAAATAATATCTTTAATAAAAATAGATTTTAAAAAAAATTAAAAAGAAGAAAAGACATCTTCCAAAAAAAAGTCTTATTTTAGTTGAAAAAAAGTTGTAAACTATCTTTATATGCAATTGGAAAAATACTTTTAAGTGGGGGAGAAAATAAACCACATCATAGGAAACTTTTTTTTAAAAAATGTAGTGATTGGAAAAAAAAATTAGATGCTTAGGATGAAAAAAAAATTTTTTTAACTACTTCCAAGGGCAGCTAGGTGATGCAATGGATAGAATACCGGCCCTTGAGTCAGGAGACCCAAGTTCAAATCTGACCTCAGACATTTAATAATTGCCTAGCTGTGTGACCTTGGACAAGTCACTTAACCCCAATGCCTAAAATGTAATTTAAAAAAAATACTTCCAATAAAAAAATAAAAAAGAAATTGTGCAGTGGAGAAACTGAACCCCACAAAAATCATCCCTTTAGTTTTGTATGACCTTTTCTCCAATTTCAGTCTCCTCTAAATCCATGTGCAGCAATTGGAAGTGGTTCTTCTTTTGGCATCAGTTCTTGGCATTTTTCCTTGAATAATGGTTACTACTTTATCAATAATTTAAACTGTTTTAAAACTTGGAGCAGGGGTGGCTAAGTGGCGCAGTGGATAGAGCACTGGCCCTGGAGTCAGGAAGACCTGAGTTCAAATCTGGCCTCAGACACTTCATAATTATCTAGCTGTGTGGCCTTGGGCAAGTCATTTAACCCCATTTGCCTTACAAAAACCTAAAAAAAAAAACTTGGAGCCAATCAAGTTACCAAAGCAAGGCCCAACACTCACAGCTTGGGGCCAGGTGCTGGGAATTCTCAGGTTGCCAACAATATTGGTAATTCCCCAACAAAACAAAAATTCATCCTTCATACATATTAAGAATATACAAGCTCTTTCCAAAGGTTTTCCAATTTTCCTTCAGTTTTACCCAGCCTGATGCAAAAAAAAAATTAATCATTAGACATTAAGAAAATAATAGCATTCTGGGATTTTACACACAAAAGTGAATACATGAAAATTCACTCAAAGCCAAGGAAAATGTTGGCTGCACTGCACAAGCCCAGCAAGGATAAAAGGGAAACCTTTTCAGCTCTTGGCTTGTAATCCAAAATTGATCCAAAGTTGAAATGCTGATAATATACTAATTGAGTTACAATTAATCCAGTCCATTTCCAAAGATTTCCTAATCAACAGACAATTCACCACATAAATAAGCAAACTTCAAGTGATCCTCCCCTTACATCTTAGGGGTGACATTCACTAGGATCCTATTTACATAGGGCAGCTTTTTTTCAGCATTGTTAAGGATTTATAGTCTTCTAATGAAGCTACTCAGTACGAACCCAGCAGCTCCCACACAGATAGACTACATTTGAATAATAATTTCCCCAATTCATTTATCAAGCCCAAAATAAATCTAAATCTTAAATTGGTCAGTTTTTGATTGTGCTTCATGAGCCAGCTACTTTTCCACCAACACAAGAACAGCAAAATCTGTGAACGAGAATTTAGAAATCATGAAAAAATCCTGAAAAAGGAACAAGCATTTCTCCCAGAGGTCTTAGCTTGGCTCCTCTCTCAAGGAGGTATAAATTTTCCTTAAGCTTTGGACCATCTTTTTCTCAATTTTCTGAGTGCTGCCAAAGATGAGGGCTGGATGAAAAGATACCACTCCTCCTACACACCACCTGCTGCCAGGAATCAAAATTAAGTTGCATTTAAAATATTTTCTTCTAAGAGCATGTTTATATCCTTCCCATGCTCCACTAAAATTAAGTTTCACATCCCTGCTGTGTCTGGACAAAGAATCTCCATTTTCTTCCCGTTGTCTTCCCTTCTCCCCTTAGATGAAAACTGCAAACTGCCAGATTTCACCTTTCCTTCCACACATTGATTGTATGCCTCTATCCTTAATGCCAAGCTCTCTATTTTCCCTGCTATTTTCCTCCAAATCCTGTGTAAAACCTGTTTTGTGTTTGACCCCTCTGGCCTCTGGAGCTTGGATCAGGCAAAAAGAACAAATTGGCGCATTCATGTGGAAACCCAAAATGCTAAGGGGTAGTTACCCTGATCTGATGGTCTTCCTCTAGTCCTCACCAGTTCTCAGCATATAAACTAATGACTGCAAGGCCAATATGACTAGGCCTTACTCAAGTATACTAAGGCCTATTAATAGTAGCTTTGAGTAGCACTGGAACCTTGACAAGGGGCATTGTACAATTTAGAACCTGGCACATGAATCTTTTGGGGAAAAAACCCTTGGTAGAAAACAAATGTAAAAGTTTCCATGGACAATTTGTGAGCAGTGGTTTAAGATAGATCCCTTAGACTCAGAACTTTCAAAGGAAAATGTTTCCCAGACACAGATGACTCCTTGAAGTAGACAGTTAAACCCACAATAAGAAGAAACCTAAGTGGGCATTAAATGTATTTCCCATTCCCTTTGTCAGCCTCACTAAAGAGTTCTGTTGATATTCCCCAATTGACAAATGGTCAAAGGATATGCAAAGGCAATTTACAGATGAGGAGATCAAAGCAATCCATAGCCATATGAAAAATTGCTCTAAATCCTAATTATTAGAGAAATTCAAATTAAAGCTTCTCTGAGATACCACCTCACACCTCTCAGACTGGCCAATATGACCAGAAAGGATAATAATCATTGTTGGAAGGGTTGTGGGAAATCTGGGACACTATTACACTGTTGGTGGAGCTGTGAACTCATCCAGTCTTTCTGGAGAGAAATTTGGAACTACACCCAAAGGGCAACAAAAATGAGCATACCCTTTGATCCAGCAATACCACTACTAAGTCTATACCCTGAAGAGATCATGAAAAAGGATAAAAACATCACTTGTACAAAAATATTCATAGCAGCCCTGTTTGTGGTGGCAAAGAATTGGAAATTGAATGAATGTCCTTCAATTGGGGAATGGCTTAGCAAACTGTGGTATATGTATGTCATTGAACACTATTGTTCTATTAGAAACCAGGAGGGATGGGATTTCAGGGAAGCCTGGAGGGATTTGCATGAACTGATGCTGAGTGAGATGAGCAGAACCAGAAAAACACTGTATACCCTAACAGCAACATGGGGGTGAGGATCAAACTTGAAAGACTGGTTCATTCCATCACTGCAATATCAGGAACAATTTGGGGCTGTCTGTGATGGAGAATACTATCTGTATCCAGAGAAACAACTGTGGAGTCTGAACAGACCAAGGACTATTACCTTAAATTTAGAGAAAAAAAAACCCAGATATCTTATTGTCTAATCTTGTTGTCTCTTATACTTTTTGTTTCTTCCTTAAGGATATGATTTCTCTCTCATCACACTCAGTTTGGATCAAGGTACAACATGCAAACAATGTAAAGACTGACAGATTGATTTCTGTGGGGGGAGGGGAAGTAAGATTGGGAGAATATTGTAAAACTCAAATAAAATCTTTAATAAGAAAAACAAATATTTCTGCTGACCACTAATGGTCTCTTGAAGTGTTGTCCTTAGAGAAGATTAAGACTCCATTGGTGGAGTCAAGACATAAATTGGAAGTTTAAACTTAAGTTCTCTTTGTTTCAATTCCTTGTAAAATCACTGGTGATAATGTCTCAGTCTGTGGCTTTACTTGAGATCCACAGCTCACTCTAGGTATGGACATTTTTGCTAAATAGTTACTACTGTTCAAACCAATAGCTCTGAAAGCCAGGCAGGAACAGATTGAGTTTTGGCAATGATGACCTTCCATTCTTGCTAAGGTTTTGTTTAAGCTGACTTTTCTAAAAAAAAAAAAAAAAATCCTTATTTTTATTGCAGTATAATTGACTGATTTTTGTGATGGAGAAGAGGAAATCTGGGCACACTCTGTTATGTTCCTTAGATTGAGAGCAAAATTTTGATGTATTCAATGAAAAGACATAAGGGATCTCACGGAAGAAAATTCTTTGGGAGAAGTTAGTCCGGCAGCTATGGGAAAGACTCAACAAAAAAATTTTGGATACAAAGGGAAACAATTCCAATTAAAGGGAAAAAATGGGCTTTGTCTGAATAAATTGATATGGATGTAGAGACCTCTTCTGCTTGACTTTTAAAACGCAATGTTCAGAAGATGGAAGCAAGGCCGGGTTAGATGAATTGAAGAGTTTGGCCCAGTCCTACAGTGAGCATCAGGAATTGCTAAGGCTGATCAAGTAAAGAATTCTAAAAACAAGAGAAAGGGTTGGTTTTAGTTAAAAGGGGACACAAAGGGAAGATCAAAGAAAGGATAGAATCATTAGTTGGGGTAGAGGAAAGAGAACAAATGGTCAGAGAGGAGATAGAAACCCTATCTATCTTCTCTACTAAGAAAGACCTTTGCACTGTGTGGTATTTAAATAAAATTCAAGAAATATAATTTCTGAGTGATTAGTCATTTTATTACTAATGCTAATATTTCAGAATGCCAAAGACAAACATGGTGGTGGGCTCATGACTTATGCCCTTGGAAAAGGGGTGTTCCTGAGAGTGACATTCAACTCTGATTTGTTAATGAAAGCATGAATGTTATAGTGAGGGGCTGGACCTATTCTAATAGGTCATTTATTTCCAAGTTATCCCCAGAATTGGGAAATTTTAAAGCTGAGCAATAAAAAGATACTGGGGGGAGCCAGGATGATAGCGAAAGAAGGAAACAGTTCAGTAAAATTCTTCTCCCCACTCCCAACTTTTCCAAGCAACCCTAGAAAATGTATCAATCAGAATTTGAGAGAAAATTGCAGGGAGTCAGCTGGCAGTGGGTCAGCCTGGGGAAGCACAGAGATGCTTATGGACACCAGGGACGGAATCTGGCCAGAAGTACCCCCGGCAGAGGCTATGGACCAGTACAGGAAGAGGTTCCACATCTGGCTGAGAGGGATTTGAAACTGGACAGTGTCAACTGGGAGCTGTCCCTTCACAGAACTAGGATGGGACCCCAGAGGTGGCATTCCAGGGTGCAACACAGTCTCAAGCCCCAAGTTGTATACTGATAAGCACCAGTCCAGCAGCAGCTGTGTCCCCAGCTCAGAACACAGCAGAGTCATTTCTAGTCTCCAGTTCAGAACAACCAGAGGCATAAC
This sequence comes from Macrotis lagotis, assembly GCF_037893015.1. Lineage (NCBI taxonomy): Eukaryota > Metazoa > Chordata > Mammalia > Peramelemorphia > Peramelidae > Macrotis > Macrotis lagotis. The sequence goes on from NC_133666.1 coordinate 703,519,532, forward strand.
CAAAGTTGGGGGGCACACCTTGCAGTTACTCTGAACAGAGCTTTTCAGGTGGTTGACAGTGACTAAGACCTCAAAGAGTATGCTGAACACAGAACCCACAGGATTGCTGCCCGATTTAGATGAGGGGAGCAAGGATCAAACTTTATCTTCAAATAAAAGAGCACTCAATGCCCCTGGAAAGCAACAGCAGGATCATCCCAGACCTTCCCTCCAGGAATGGGCAGAGCCTGAAAGCAGGAAGGAGGTTGGAAGAATGAGCAAACAAATGAAAAACCTCTAAAAACACCCAGAATCCTATTATCAAAAGCTATTATGTCAGCAGGGACTCCAAAACAACTACAAGCAAAGACTCAAAGGAAAGCACAACTTGGCTCAAATCCAACCAGAATTCCTAGAATAGATGAAGCAAGAGTTTTAAAAGGAGATTTTAAAAGTTTCAGTAAATTAAATGAGAGTGTTAGCAAGAAAAAAAATAGAAAAGGAATCAGAGTCCTGGAAGAAATCATTGAAAAGGGAATTAACAGATTAGACCTTCCCAAGCAACAAACTCCCTGGAAATTAAAATGAAGTAAACAGAAGTCAATGATTCCATGAGGAAAAAACTAAAATAAAGTCAAAAACCTGAAAACAAAGTAGAGGAAAATATACAGAGAGCGTCCTGAGATTAAGGTGAAATTAAAGAATAACTATCTGAATGCCAGAACCCAAAAAAAGAGACTGGACATTCTACTTCAAGAATTCTTAAAACTGAACTGTTTCTTAAACAAAACAGCAAAATAGGAATAGAATGTTCCAGGCACCACCAAGATCCCAAAATAAAAACTCCCAGGAACATCATAGCCTGAATCTAGAGCTTCTAAGTCAAAGAAGAAACACTCTTAGCAAACACAAAGACAGAACAGTCTCAAGGATCACACAGGATTTGGCAGCCACAACATATAGGAACAGAGAGTTTGGAATATAACATTCCAAAAGGCAAAGGAGATGGGTCAAGAAGAGCTTAACCAGTCCTGCCCGGCACTCAGGTGAGGGGAGAGACACCCCTTTAATAAAGGACAGGATTTCCCAGAATTCTTGATTGAAAGACCAGAGCCGCACTGGAACTTGGAGGAGCAAGGAGAAACAAAGAAAATACAGGTGAACATCACCAAGGACTAAACAGGGCTAACCTGATGACTTTTTAATATAATTAATATAATTATCTCCAGGGATCACAGAGGGATTCTGTGCAGACCAATCCACATAATTAGGGGAAGATTTTAAATAAAGGGAAAGGAAAAGGCTGATCTATTTTAAACTTCACTCACACCAAGAGAGCTGGGTAAGAAAGGCATTTTGTTCCAAAAAGAAACAGGAGCATAAGAGGGGGTAGATGGAGGGATCAGGACCGAGCAAAACAAAGTAAAAACTCCTAGTTCTTCCTGCATTGCCATCAACTGGGGATCCAGAGATGTGATGGAATGCTGTTCTGGGGCAAGCTCTCATCTCCCCAAGTGACCCACACAAGTCCAGGGAATGCATGAGAAAACCTGCTGCCTACCTCCTTCCTAAGAGAAAAAGAAGGCAGAAGTGAGGTATGGTCAATGAAAGAATTGCTTGAATCACTTCTAAGAGAGGTTTTATTCTTTCCCAATTTGGGTTAGTGTTGGGAAGAAGAGAAGGGTTTTTGCTGATGGAAAAAAAAATAAGCTAAACAAAGATATTTAGTAAACTCCTAGGAAGAAAAACAGTAATTACCCAGTCAGCCACCAAGTCACCACAAAGTGGTCTGGACAAACTTACCTCATTTCCCTTCTCGACAGGGTTTCTACATTGAGCTTCCATTAGAGAGAATGTCCACACCTGCCAGGGTCCATGTTCCAGATTCCCTTCCCCATCAAGACTGAGCTCCTGTGGGAATAGCTTTCCTTTTTCCTTGCATGTTTGTACACGGGGGAATGTCATAAAAGCTCTCCCTACTTTTCTAGCTGGGGAAGTAGGGGCACGATACAGGAAGGGCTGCCACAGTGCCCAGAGCACCGTGTCTGGAGTCGGGGAGACCTTGGTTCAAATCCAGCCTCACACAGGTAAGTCATCTCACCCACCCACCTCTCTGGGTTGTGAAGATACAATTCAATACTACTCGTGGAGAGCTTTGACAGGCTAATAATGCTTGTCACCTTCATTGCATAAGGGAATGCATGGATTAGACAGGGGAGGTCTCCAGTGGGGCCACCAGAGACCACCTTTAGGTAAAAGCATAGAGGCCATGCTGGCTAACGCACTGGGTGACAACAGGGTGGAGACTCAGCAGGAATAAGGTACAGAAAATCACATTCATAAGCACGAGATGGGGGAGAGTGCATGGGGATGTCCCAAGGATGATCTGGGGGTTTGAGTGACCCACAAGCTCAGGAGGAGCAAGTCCGCAGGCTTCATTATGAGGGGCAAGGTTTGGCCTCAGGCCTTCTGTCTTCTGCCCAGGGTCAGTTTTGGGCCTCAGGGTTTCAGAGGGACATCACCAGTAGATGTGCAATCAATACTTGTGCCCCTATTGCTACTTGGCATCAAAGGACAGTGGGCAGGAGCCAGAGGTTCCTCCTCAGGGAAAACTTTTCTCTGAACTATCCTATAAGGGAGTGAGTTCCCCATCCACAAGGAGACCACTGGGGTCCCTGCCACCCCTCCTAGGATAGTTGGAGTTGATTTTAAAAGTGAGGGGTGGGTGGAGCCCTCTTCCCCAGGATGACCCTTCAGACAGAGCCTCCGCTGCCAAGGAAGGTGGGCAGGGGCAGAAGCACCTGGGCTAGCAGGCCACGGTTGCCCACCTTCCTAGGCCTTCCCAGGCAGGTCAAGCAGGCTCACTCAGCCACACACAGGTTTCCACTTTATTAGAAAAGAAAAACCGCCAGGACCCGGCCCAGGCGTGCAGCTCCCAGGTGGTTCTGGTGACTTTGCATCCGCAGTCTTACAAAACTAACACTTGGTAGAAAAAGATGCCTCTTGGTACCGTTACTTCTCATATAAATAGCTGATTGATCCCTCTTGGCACAAGCACTAGAAAAAAAACACCCCCTTGTGTCCTCCTGCAGGAAAGGCTCAGTAAGACCCTCCCTGCCCTCACTGGGCAGCCCCTGCCCTCTGGGGGTGGGGTGGGCCAGGAGGCCCCACCCCTCAGATGTCCATGTAGTCGTCATCCTCGTCGCTCTCACTCTCCAGGGATGATTCCTGGCTGGACATCTCCAGGATCTCCAGGGCCGGCTGGCAAAGGCTCTCCTTCTTTACGGTGGCAGCAGACTGGGCACTCAGGATCGCCGACTGTGGAGACAGAGGGAATAGGTGAGGCCGGCCGCTGACCACGGACACCCCTCCTACAGTGAAGTCAGCTCGTTGTGGGGTGAGCAGCACCCGGTGAGGTCAGCAGGGTCCAACCAGGGGCTGGTGCCTCCCCTCAGACCAGGTGCCCCCATACCCATGGCTGGCAAGGATGGCTGGGGCCCTATCCTCAACCCCTCCCCCGGGCTGGCACGCTCCCTCAGGTCAGTGCTCCCGTGCCTACCCACCCCCATCTGCAGGCCTGGCTCCTTCTTTTACCTTTAGCTTTTGCTTGGTCTCCTCTGAGATGCTGCCCTTGGGGGAGAGGAGGGTGGGGGTCGGGGGAGTGACCGTGATCTCAGGGGGGAACTTGGAGATGGAGGAGGGGATGACGAGCTTGGGCATGGTGGGCAGAAGGCGGGCTTTGACCCGGGGGGGTTCTGTCCGGGGGGCCAGGCTTCCTGAAGGCTTCGAGCTAGAAGCTGAGGAGGAAGCAGAGAAAAGGGGTGAGAGGGCACCTGGGCCCTGCAGATGCAAAAGACCCAGGGGATTTAGGGCAACCTTCATTCTACCAAGAGGAGTGCCCTCAGGGACCCTTCAGCTCTGCGGCTGGTCTGCTGAAGCATCCGGGACTGCCTGGGCAAAGGTGCCAAAGAAAAGCAAGGAAGTCAGGTTGGCCAGACCAGAGTGGCTGAAGGGAAGAGAGGGACCCGCCCTCTCCACCGCCCCACCCCCAGCTGCTGTGGAGCCTTCGATGACCTCCAGAGCACCCTAGGACCCTCCCCTCTCTTCCTCACAAGCTCAGAGCCCCATCTCCCGGTCCTTGCTGGGGCCACCTAAGCACTGAGCCACACGTGCCTTTCCCCCCATCCTCTCCTGTAGCCCCGCAACCCCCCCCCCCAATTCCCTCTGTCCCAAACCGTGAGCTCCTCCCAGCAGGCGCTTGATGCATGTGTATTGACCGCTGGGGAGCACTTCCTCTGGACTCTCCCCCTCCCACTGCCTTGGGGGGAGGGGGTCCCAGGAGATGCCCCAGCCTCCCTCCTCCTTTGGACTTCAAGTTCAATAATCTGCTCATGGGGAGGATGGGAGGGCTGGGATGCCACCTGAGGCCGGGGCATGGTTGATGGAGAGGCCTGAAGATGAGGCGTCTCTGGGGGCCTGAGACAAGTCAGAGGACGCTCCAAGTTGGGGGAAGTCTGCATATAAGCAGGAGACAAAGAGGAAAGGGAGGGGAGGGGAGGGGAGGAAGAGGAGGTAAGAGAAAAGGGAGGGGAAGATGAGGAGAAGAGAAGGGGAAGGGGAGGGGGGAAAGGAGAGAGAAAGGAGGAGGGAGGAGGAGGAGGACAGAAAGAGGAGAGCAGGGAGCACAAGTAGTTCATGAAGGTTCTGGGTGGAGTCCCTCCCCATGCAGACCCCCACCAAGGGCAGCACTGCCCTACAGCCCTGCCCTGACTTGCCCAGCCCCTCAAGACACTCCCAGCACCCAGTGTCCCAGGATAGGGACTTAATATTTACTGTTGACCCCCCAAGAGACTCTCCTAGGAGGCTTGACCCTGAGGACCCAATAAAGTCTGGGAAAGGCTGGAGGGAGGCCCTTACCCTGGCCACAGGTGCGTCCTGAGATGGCACTGGTCACTGTCTCAGTGTGCCCGAGCTCAGGGTCCTGTGTGGCGGCCATGGCCAAGTCCACCTGCGGCCCAGGGTGGGCCTCCTGCTGCTGAGGTCCCGAGGTGCCTCTTCGACTGCTGGCTGCCGGCTCCTCCCCTAACATCAAGGACAGAGTCAGGGTATCACAGGAGAACTTGGCCTCCTTGTGGACAGGATGCCCTTCTTCGAGAGTGGTCCTGGCCATATCTGCCCCACTGAGGGCACTCACGATGGGGAAGCGAGGAGAGAGAAAGAGTTCAGTCAAGGAGACAGAGAGAAGGGTCTCCAGAGAGGAGACGAGGAGCCTGCTTAGTGCCCAACAAGACTGAAAAAATGAGACACCCCCCCCAAACCAGCCTGACCATCAGCAAGCTCAGGTCACAAAGGGATTGGGAGTATTAGAGGGGCTTAGAGAAAAGGAAGTCCAGACTCCTAACCCTACCAAAGACCACCAAATGCCCCCCAGCAGGACTCTATGAGACTGTTGGTATGTAAAGGAAGAAAGAAGGAAGGAAACCCATGCGTGTCTCAGAGGAGGTCTCAGCTCACTACAAAAGGCCCATTTTCCTCCCCTCCTGCTATGTCAGTACAACAGGGGTGGGGTGGGGGTTGGAGGTGTGTGTCTGTCTGCTTTCCCCCACTCCAATTCAGCCTCCACTCAATTGATGCTCCTATAGTGCATAATGGATCATGTCACCCCCTCCTCACTACACTCCAGGGGCTCCCTAGGGCCCCCAGGAGCAAACCCTCTGGCGGGGGGGGGGGGGTCGCCTTAGAGGTCCCTTTACACAAGGCTGGCTCCCTTCCTCCACCCCTCCCAAATCACCACAGATTCTGCCTATGCTACAGAGACTGTCCTGTGTCCCCTGCAGGTTGTCTCATATTGGCTCATTCTCTGACCCCGTGTCCCCAGTCCAGGACCTGGGTTCTCACCTCCACTAGTTCTGGGCCAGGTCGGGCAGGCCCAGGAAGGCTCCCAGGAAGGCAGCCTGGGAGCAATTTGTCCTTTGACCATACTCTGTTGGGAGCCCGCTCCCTGGTACCCCCAGGTCCCTGGAATGGGCTGCTCCATTTTAGCTCTGACCATGAACCAGGTCCAATGAGGCTTTGAGGCAGGAGAGTTGCCTTACCTGGAGCCGGACAGGCCATGCTGGGAGCGACCTCAGGATCTCTGGAGACAGCAGCTGGCTTGGCCTTGGGGGGGGCGTCAGCAGGGGTTGGGTCAGAGTTTGAGGGTGCAGGTGGGAGGGCCGGGGAGGCCGTTGTGCTGGCCCAGAAGAAGTTCTCCCTGCTGTCCTTAGAGGGTTTGGGAGTGGTGGGGGTATCCCCTGTGGTCTGTGAACATGAAGAAAGAGAAAGTGAAGAGGGGCAGGAACAGATACCAGGTACATGACAAACATCACCTCATTTAACAGTTGCTGCTATTATTCCTATTTTATCACTGAGAAAACCGAGGCAGACAGCGGTGAAATGATCTGCTCAAGCGGCTTTCCTGCTTCCAGGTCCAGGACTCTCCCTACTGCCTCCCCTGGGTTCCCTCCCTCTTGCTCCCAGTTCCTGGGTCTAAGCTGACAGCACCTTCTAGCTTTCACCAAGGAAATCCATAGGCCCAAGTCACTCTCCTGCTTATATGCCTTTGGTAGTTTCAACTCACTTCAAGCAGTTGAGACCCTTCATACACCTATCTGGCCTAACCTTAAACACCTCCACCAGGACAGAAGAAGATCAAGGTCCTGGGAAGACAGCATCTGCTTGGTGGTCAGGGTTCTACCAACCTGGTGGGTTGGCTTTAAGAAGACATAATGGGCAACCTTGATTTAAGAAGGGAGAATGTCCTTAGGATCTGAGTCCTATCTGATCTATTGTCAACATGCCAGGTAGACCTGGACAAGACCTATCACTGACAGCACTCCCTAGAGTATGTCAGGATGAGGGGCCAGGTCCTGAGGTGGAGGGAAAAACAAATCAACACAGTCAGCACTACTGAGGACTGTACATCCCTCTGGAAAACCACAACTCAATAAGGAGACAAATACAAAACCCAAAAAGCATAAAAAAAAAAAAATCAGATTAGGGGGAGCCAGGCCACCTAGAGAAGCTCCAGAGAAAGGGTATTCTGAACTGAGTCTTGTAGCAAACCAGGGACTCTAAGAAACAGCCAGATAGAAGAGCATTCTGGGTCTAGGGAAGCAGATGAGTAGAACAGGTGAAGGGGAAGGAGATGTGAAAAAGGGATCAAGTCGTAAAAAGATTAAATGTCAAAACAGTATTTTGTATTGAATCCTGAAAGTGATAGGGAACCACAGATAGTTATTAAGTTGGAAAATCACTTTGATAGCTTAGTTGTTTTGTTTGAAGAAGACCATGAATCAGGGAGGGGATGTTATGACAGGCGCATGAATTGGATATGAATGATGCAGGTGCTGTGCAAAGAAACCAGCCTCGCTTTCTCCTCCAGGGTCATCTGAGTCCAATGACCAGATTTTTTTTTTAGGTTTTTGTAAGGTAATTGGGGTTAAGTGTCTTGCCCAGGCCACACAGCTAGGTCATTATTAAGTGTCTGAGACCGGATTTGAACCCAGGTACTCCTGACTCCAGGGCCGGTGCTCTATCCACTGCACCAAAGGCCACATTTTAATCAGGACCACTGGAAAAGGCCCTGCACACCAGGCAATCAAGGTTAAATGACTTGCCCAGGGTCAAACTGCTGAGAGGGCAGCTAGGTGGCACAATAGATACAGCACCAGCTTTGGATAGTTGGAGATAAGAGACTGGAGGCTTGGAATGAGGGCTGTGTATCCAGGCCCAGAAGTCATCTGCACAGAGATATTTTAACCTAAGGGAGCTGAGTAGGTTACTAAGAGAAAAGAAGAGGGCCCTGGGCAGAATCTTTGGTGATACCTAAGGTTAAGAGGCATAACTTGGGAGAAGATCCAGCAGAGAAGACAAAGAAGGAACAGACAGAGAAGTAGGAGAACCTCTAGGAGAAGAGTGTCCTGAAAACTCAGAGGAAACAGGATGCAGGAAGAAAGAGTGACCAATGGTGTCAAAGGTTACAGAGAGGTCAAGGAGGATGAAGATGGATTTGGCTGCTAAAGAATGATTGGTGACCTTGGAGAGAGCAGTTTTGAGGAAATAATGAGCCCTCAAAACCAAATTCATGCCTGGCCTTGGCATCAATCTCCAAGCTTCGGAAAACAAAGCCCTTAAAGACTTCAGTCCTCTGTTCCTGACACTCTCATCCTGGGGAGTGATTCTTCCTCCATCCCCCCAGTTGTAAAACCAAAGTGTTATCAAATCCCTTAAAACTGGACTCATCACTCTCCACCCATGATGTGACTCTGAGGTTATCATTCCCCAATGGACACTAGAAGGGTTTTTCCTTTTTTTTTTTTTAATATTTTATTCATTTTCCAATTCTATACAACAGTAGTTTCTACCTATCATTTTTTGCAAGGTTTTGATAGAAGGAAGGGTTTTGCCTTAGGACAGGCCATGGCACACAGGGAATGTGTAATCAATATTTGCTCATGCCTTTAGATTGTGGAGGTTTCATATCAGATGAAACTGGGAGGCTTAGAGAACACATGGTCACTCTAGCTTGAGAGGGTGCTTTTTAAAGGTGGGGAGACTCATTTTACAGATGAAGAGACTAAGGCAGGCAACAATAAAGTGAACTGCCCAGGGTCACACAGCTAGGGAAGATCTGACTCAGTTTGGAACTCATATCTTCCTGGCACTACAGGGATGAATGATGTTTACTTCCCTTGTCAATTCTATTCTTGGTCCACCACAGAACCATGTGTCCTGAAAGGGGAGGTTGCAGGTCCTACCTGTTCATTCCTTCATATCCTCCTCCCTTGGTCCATTCTTTCTCCTTACATTCAGGCAACTTTCTGCTAGCCTGCAGTTTTTCTGAATGGCTCTGGGCCTCTAGCCTTCCCTGGCAGCACAGCCCTCAGGACGCCCCATCAGGCATCAGATCCTTGGGCATGTCCAGGCCTTGGAAGTGATCCCACAGTGCTTGTCCACTGGGTTACAGCTCTGTTCTGGACTACCCCCTCCTGGCTCTGGATCTGAGATTGCCTTCTGCCTATCCCTGAGGATGCTCAAGGCCAGCAACCACCCCCACAGTTTGCCTTTGTTCCATCTCCACACATTCCAGACTCAAGTGTAGGTTTATTTGCCTACCGAGTCAGTCATCCCACTCTACAAGGCCTTGCACAGACTCTCGACTACAGGTCCTATCCCCCTAAGGATCAGCTCAGCTAAGTAGAGGAGAAAGTTGTGGCCGAGGCTGGGTTCAGTAGGCCTACAAGGACAAGTGGCTGTCTTGCAGTCCCTCGGGGAAGAATGACTTCCCACACTTAGCAATCGGGGATACAGCTCCTATCCCGGGGCTCACCAGGCCCAGTGAATGGGCCCTGCACTCACACTCTCTTTCCCTTCAAACATCAGATCCCTTTCCTCATTCCCTCGAGGTCTCCACCATGGGGCCAGGGAGGACGAAGGAAGTAGTCCCTCTGCCCACCTGAGACTTAGCATCTGCAGGATACTAAGAGAGACACATAAGACATGAACTGAGTTGCAGGGGAGCCAAGAGCTTTCCAACTATCAACAACCCAGCACAGCTGCTCCAACCACCAAAAGAGAAAGGCCGAGTTGAACAACCGGTGGTGCTTAGTAAACGTGACAAATCAGGGAAGGGAGCGTGTGCTGCTCTCCCTGTTCACACAAGCATCAGAGCCTGTGGCGCATGAGGGTGACGGGCCAGGGAGGGGCAGGGAGAAGTGAGGAAATGCCGAGAAGCCCAGGAAGACTCGCGTGAACCGATGAGGTGGGACGCCAAGCCAACCAAGAGAAGCGGCTGCCCGAGACTGCAAACACTGCAGCAGCAGCAGCGCGGTGCCAGGCAAGGGGTGGGGGTGGGGCACTGCAGAGACCGCAGAGGCTGCTGCTTTCTCCTTTGTTACAAGAGATGGCGGGCTGGCGGCGGCTGGCGGCTTCCTCCTCCCTCCTCCTCCTCCCACAGCTGGGGCTGCTGCTAGTGATCCTGGAGATGAAGTGGCGGCGGCAGCCTGGGCTCCGGACAAGGCTGCCGAGCCCGGGGTCCTCAGCCTGCCACGGGAGCGGGAGGAGGTGCCCAAACCCACCACTCAGAGAAGGGCTGGCTCCACTTCCTCCTGCCTCGCTCTCCACATCCGTCCTCAGCACTGCTCAGCCTGGCCACATCCCTCTCCCCTCCCCAGCACTGCCCCCTCCTCTTCTACCTTGAGTACCTTCCAGGTAAGCCAACCTCCAGAGCGTCACCCATTCACCCACAGACCTTGTCTTCTTTTACTCGCAGAGGGTGCAGGACTCCACCTGGGGTCTGACACAGAGATGCCAAAGGCAGGCAAAAAGGAGGGGAAAAGAAAGAGGAAAGGAGGAGGGGGGAAGGAGGAGGGAAGGGAGAGAGGAAAGAAGGAAGGAGGAAAGGAAAGGAGGGAAGAGGAGGGAGGGATGAGGATAGGAGGGATGAAGGGAAGAGAAAGGGAAAGGAGGAATGAGACGGGGAGGAAGGAAAGAACAGAGGAAGGGAGGGAGGGAGAAGGGGGAAGGAAAAAAGGAAAGGTTGGGAAGGAAGGGGCAAGGAAGGAAAGAGTGAGGAAGGGAGACAGGAAGGGAAGAAGGAATGAAGGGGAAAAGGGAGGAAGGGAGATGAGAGGGAATGAAAGAGGAAGAGAAAGAAGAAGAAAAAAGAGGAAGGAAAGAGGGACAGAGAGGGAAGGAAGGAGGGAGGGAGGGATAGAAGGAGGGAAAGAGGAAGGGAGGAAGGGAGGAAAGGAAGGAAGGAGGAAGGAGGGAGGGGAGGAAAAGGAAGGAAAGGAAACACAAGAAAGGAGAAGGCTGACAGGCAGGCAAGACAGGCAGGCAGGGGGAAGCCTGTCTCCTCCTTGTGTGTGAGTCCTGACTGCTCCAAGCACCGGGCAGAGGGAGCAAACTGCGGCTTTAATGAGGCCCAGAAGTCCACCTCCAGGAGAGAGGGGGTGTCATGGCAACTGGGAAGAGCAACAGCAAACAAAATGGCTGGTCTTTGGGAGGAGGGAGAGGAGAGCTGGGCCTGCTGGCATCCATCCCTGCCCTCCTAGAGACCCTTGGTCATGCCACAGTCCCCTGGTGACCCCTAAGGAGGGACTGGAAGAGTGAGGGGCTCAGTCCAGAGCTGGCTCCCTACCCTCACGATAAGAGAGCCTAAGACTTCTCCCATGCCCCCGGTCATGGAAAAGACTGTCACCAGGCTCACAAGATGCTTTTTGAGTCTGTTTTTGCTCTGACGGGATAACCTGGAGATCAAAACCATGCCAATACTAGACATCAGGGGAAGTATTTTTTCCTCTTAGGTTGTCCTTGCTTGTGCAACAGTTGTAAAACACTCTTTTCCTGGCCTCTAAACCATCCCCCTCTTCTTGCTAATCACTGTTGAGGGCACCCCCACCTTCCCAGTATTCCTGGACTCCTCGCTCTCTTCTCATCCCTCAGATCCACTATGATGCCAAGGCCTGTTGATTTCACCTCCACACTATTCCATTTCACCTCCAGCATCCCTAGTCCATTTCACCTCCCTCATCTCTGGTCCATTTCACCCCTGTGCATCTCTGGTCCATTTCACCTCCCGCATCTCTGGACCATTTCACCTCCTACATCTCTAATCCATTTCACCTCCTGCATCTCTAGTCCTGCATCTCTGGTCCATTTCACCTCCACTACATCTCTGGTCCATTTCACCTCCCGCATCTCTGGACCATTTCACCTCCACTACATCTCTGGACCATTTCACCTCCGCTACATCCCTGGTCCATTTCACCTCTGCTGCATCCCTGGTCCATTTCACCTCCGAGGCATCTCTGGTTTCACCTCCGGGCATCTGCAGTCTGAGCTTCTCTTGAACAAGCTCCCTCCTCCCCTGACCCTGCCGCCAACCCTAGTACAAGTCCTAGTCTACCCTCAACTCCATAAGCTCCATATTCTGGATGACCTCCAGGATCAAATCCCTTTGGCATTTTAAGTCTTTTGTAGCCAGGATACAAATGCCCTTCTAGGCATTCAATTCTTTTGGCAGCTGGGCCAATGCACTGCGTAGTCTCCCATCCCTGGAATGGTCATTCTCCTTATTTCCACATTTCTGACCTAACTGGGTTAGACCAGATGGTGCCAAAGCCTCACTCCCTTAAACAGAAATCTTGAGAGTCTATAATTTGTGACACTCCCCCACCCCCATCCCCATTGCAACTGAAGCAAGAGTCCAGAGTCTGAATCTGGCCTCCTGCACTTGCTTCCTAGGGGTATAACTATGGGCAGGCCATCTCATTTCTATGAGACTCAATTCCTCTTCTGAAAGATGGGCACACTATACTTGCAACCATGGTCATCAGAGAGCTCAAACTGATTGAGTTTGGGCATGTATGCCAAAGGCTTTGTGAACAAAGAAGACAACCTCACACTTCTGGGACCTGGAGGATGCAGGGTGGACTTATAGACCAACCCAAGCTTCCTGCCCATCTTCTCAGACACCTTGGGAGACAGATTACCCTCCATTTGCAAAGAGAAACTGGGAAGCTTGCTGGTCCCAAAGGACAGGACTGTCCCACAGGCATAGCATCCATCCCCTAGACCTACCCAGATGGATCCAACCCCAGATGGACCCAACCCCAAACGAACACAAAGCAGTTAACTGCCAGGGTAATGGGAAAGCTTCATGTAGGAGATGGTGCTTGAGCCAGGACACCAGTGAAAAGGCACAGAGATGGAAGCGGGGAGGTTGTGTGTGTACAGAAATGTAGGAGGAGATGGTGATCCAGAGGGGAAATGAGCCCTGATAGGGCTCATTCCCAGAGACCCAGTCTCGAGTCCAATCCTCTCCCTTTGCACATGAGGAAACTGAGGCCTAGATGTAAAGAGATCTGATCTTAACCCTCTAGTGGGCACTAGTTTGGCCAGGAATAGCCACATCAAAGCCTTGTTGGTGGAGTTATGTAAAGCAACTAGGCATAGGCTTCAACACCTATCCCTGCTGAGATACCCATGCCCAGAAGTTCGATACCACAGCAGTCACAGCCAAGGATGGCAGGGAGACTGCAGCGGGCAGACAGCCAGGAGCTTGTCCAGGCTGAGTAGGCCTGGGCATCCTGACCCACCATCCTTTTGATTCCATGACAGATTTGACCTTAGCATGAGCCTGGGGCCCTCCCCCAGCTGTTCCCAACAGTCACTGGTGTTCATCCCCCAGGGCCATCTCAACATCTTCAGTCTCAGGGAGGCCCTTCTCAGGCTCCCATCCCTACAGAATACTGGACACATTGTGACTCCCAGACCTCTGGTCATGTGCAATGAGGCCTAAATAAAATTTAAAACCCTCCCCCCGGCACTCGAGGCCTTTTAGGGGGCAGACCCCCTTCAAGGTTCCATCAAACTGGATCGCTCTGTGCTGTAAGACCCTAATCTCCCACCTTTACCCAGACTGCTGGAACACCCAATGTGCCCTTCCCTTGACTTTCAGGTCCCAGAGTGCCTCTCAAAGGGATCCATCATTTCATTGTTTTTGAATTCTTGAAGACAGCCACTGGACAGAAATCAGGTGTGCCCCCCTGGGTGTGAGCATGGGGAACATATACACAGTGCCCAGAGTGTCAGGACTGGAATCAGAAGACCTGGGTTCAATACTGTCTCAGACATTTCTTGGCTTCCTAGACACTCTGGAAATCACTTCAGCACTGCCTGCCTCAGTTTCTCCATGAATAACATGGGGACAAGAATGGCACCTCCTTCCCAGGGCTGGGCTGAAGATCAGATGAGACTTTATCTATAAACCTCTCAGCAAATCTCCTAGCTCCTAAGAGATGTGAACTAGGATTAGCTCCGACCTTCCCCACCGGCTTGAAAACCAGGTCACCCAGCTAGGCACTTTCTGGGTTGATACTAGGGGGAGATGGATCCCTTTTCTTGGCCCAGGAGGGTCTATTCAGAGGCGAGAAGAGAGAAGCAGGAGAGGGATGGTCAGCAGGTACAGAGAAGAATTCTAAGAGAAGCCAGGCCTGGAAGCCAGGTCTGCCCTTCACTACCTGTCGCTGGGCTGACGTCCCCAGGTGTACTTGACAGAACTTGACCGCCTGCTCCAGGGCGGCCCCCTCGTCCACCTGGACAAAGAGGAAAGGAGCTGTTAGAGATGGGAGGGCACATCAGGGGCATGCTCTGACCAAGTCATTGATTTCCCTGCCTCTCACCTTTTCCCACAGCCCCTGAGAACACAATATGGAATGAGGGGGGGCAGGGATAGGGGACCCAGGGAGCCCAACAAGACTTAAATCCAGATGGGGAACCTCTGCCTAACAACAGCTTCATTAAGTGCTCCAAAGCAAACTCTAGTCCCCTGGAACCCCTAACCCTCTGACCAACCAGTGTTGGAAGCTCTAAAGTTTGCACAGGCTTCATCCCTCTACCCTTGGGTGCCCTTAGTCCCCAGTCCCAGCTCCCTATGGGGCCCTCTGACCAAACAAAGCAGCATGAGGCCCCTGTCCTGAGGGAGCCCAACCACAGCAGCATGCCCCAAAGTTTACTCTGGCTTTACTCCCCAATCCTATCTCTAGTCCCCAACTCCCCTACAAGGGCTCCCAGGCTGACTCTGACCCCCAGTTACCTGCTTGATCAGCATGTAGGTCTCAGACATAATCTTCTCAATCCTTCCCAAGTCATAGGCCATGACCTTCTGGCCATGTTGCCATACTCGGTAAGCGTCCAGAAGAAGACTCTTTCCAGATTCGGGGTCATCCAGTAACTTCCTCTTGCGGCTAGGCCTCTGTCCAGCCTCGTCGAGAACAGACTGGCCCAAGCCCTTCATCGGGAGCTGTTGTGGCGGTAGCTGCCGGGAGCTGATGCTCAGGTCCTCCAGGGACAGCTCAGCAGGGCGACCATCTAGCCCTCTGTCCTTGGGGGTGCGAGCAGGCGGAGGCCTCTCGGCCTCGGGGCGCCGAACAGCCGCATCAACCCTTTCTAGCTCTAGCTCCATGGGCTCTGTGGAGCTTCCCTGGGGCCGCTCCTTCAAAGCACTGAGCTCGGTCATGTCCACAGTCAGGGGGCCATAGTTGGGCATCATCCCCTTGCCCCCACTGTCAGACAAAGCTGGTTTCTTGGGAAGGACCTCGTTACCATCCTCAGCACTTGACTTACTGGAAACATCTGTTGTCATTCTGTGGCCTTCTGACCCCTGGGGAATAACAGAGCCCAGGTTCAATGCTCTGGGGTGAGCAAGGGCCCAGGGCCGTGTGAGCATCCCACCAGGGCTCATTCTCAGAGACTCGGGGAGCCTTGTAGGAGCAGCAGCCCATGCTCTCAGGGAGCCCCCTCTCTGCAGGATGGGGTTCCAACAGCTGGAAGGTCCAGAGAGGGTGCTCCAGGAAGGGGGGAAATGACATTGGGGGGGGAAGGGCAGAACAGACCAGAAAGACCAAGTGAGGAAGACTTTGGCAAAGAGGAAGCTCCCAGGAAGCTAGACTCTCAGGGGACACTGGAAATCTCTTTCCCAAACTCATCTCAAACCCAGAGGGTACAGGCCCACACAGACAGCAGGTCTGATTCAGGAAGTCAAAGGGCCTGGCCTTCCAGCTGCTCTCACCTCTGTCAGCTCACTCAGTGTCTCCTCTAGCACCTTCACAGTGAGGACGAAGGCCCGCTGTGCCAGGACCTGGCGGTCTGCATCCCGCAAATATTTCCTATGGCACAGGGATAAAGAATATCAAGTCACGTGGCTGAGTTCCAAGCTTACACAGACCGGGTCAAATGGGGCAGAGCACCCACTGAACCCCAGCAGTTCTGAAAGCCCAAACATCAGATGACTGGTTCCCTCCCTCCCTTCTCTCCCTTTCCTCCCTCCCACATGGCCTCACAAGGCTCATCCTACAGACAATGAGCCAAGAAGTGAAGGGAGAGGGGATTTGACTTTCCCCCAAATCTACTCAGTTCTTAGGAAACAGTCCCCTGCAAGGCCTTCTCGTGCTGCAGGCCTTTCTCTCCTCACCCACAGAAGGCCAGCCCCTGGGGAAGGGCCACAGCCTGGTTCCCAGGGCCAGGAGCATCTGAGGTCAGCCATGACTCTCTCCATGCCTTCAGTGTCCTCTCTCCCACGCCCCTCACTGCATTTGACACTGGGGAAGAGGCTCTTTGCACACTTAGACATGGTCCAGTAGAACTATGTTCTCTGGCCTCAAAGGCAGCAGCATTTGGGACCACACCCCATGGCCCCAGAATGCAGCCAAACTCACCCAAAAGGAGAGAAACAAGTCCCCACCTCCCCCACCAGCTCACTTACTCTTTCCCTAACTAGATGGACAGATGCAAGATGCACAACCAGAAGCTGTTCCTCTCCCAGAAACCTATGGGCCTCACCCCACTCCCCCAAGGTGGCATGTGGTTCTCCAGCTGAGGCCTCACCAGTCTCTCCCTGTTCCACTTACTTCCCCTGGTCAGGTGTCCTCTGCAGCATGGAGGACACTCTCAGTAGCGTGCCATAGTCCTTAAGCTGGGACAGCACCTGGAGCAGCAGGACGATGGAACGGTTCATATGAGAAGCAAAGCTCCCGGGTCGGTCGATCTCATCCACAGGGATGCGCCAGATTCCCTACAGAGAAATCAAGGCAGGAGCCATGAGGCTTCTTGTGACAGAAATAAAGGAAAAGTTGCCCAAACGTGCTGTTCCAGAAAGGTCCCGGGGCTCTAACAGCTCCTGTTAGCTGAATGGGGCATCCATACCCAAAGCCCAAGAGAATGGCTTTCCACTCACACCCAACACATACACACTTGCAAGCAAAAAGTTCCCCCCGCAAAAAAACAAGTTCCCAAGATGCTGCCACTGGCGGCAGGCATGTGGACACACCCAGAATCTGATATTTGAAAGGGCATGTGGGCGATTCTCAATGCCCAAGCAGAGGTAGGAATCCTAAGTAATCAAACTCAGGTACTCCCAACTCCAGGGCCGGTGCTCCATCCACTGTGCCACCTAGCTGCCCCCAAAGCACTCTTAATGAAGAAGGGAGAGCTCAGCAGCATCAGGGTGGTCCTCCCTCCTTCCACCCTCACCTACACTAGTCTGAGGGGTCTGTAAGATACACTTTTCTGTTCTCTCAGGAGAATATTTATATTTACCATAAATGAACAGTTAAGAAGGAAGAGGTATCAGATTTGATGGGTGGCCTTGGACAGAGGATGCTCCTCCAGGGCCCTAGCAGCAAACAAGAGAGCCCTATGATGTGGGTCTTGGCTGAACATCAACTTCTCCTGTTCAATGTTCATAAGAATCTGGGCTCTTAAGGCTCCACAGATGCAGAGGATCCTGGCTGCAAAGAGCTTCCATTCTACTGAGGGGACAGCTAGGGACCAAGAAGTCAATAGGGCACCACTTTAGGTTGAAGGGTGACTCCAGAGAGGGCCTGTGGCCTTCTCTCCCAGGTGGGGATCTGTCATCAAAGAACAGGATGACTTAGCCTAGAGTACAGAAGACCTAGAGGACATAGAGCTCTGTCAACAGCTGAGTTCTCTCTCCCTGGCAATATTTTCAGCCCCATATTAAAGGATCATTGATTGTTATTGGGGAGATTCCACCCAAGGGTCTAGATTCCAATCTAGCACCTATGTGACCTTGGGCAAACACTTGCCCTGTCTCACCAAGAGATCTGGTTGAAGAAGCCACCAAGCACCAATTGCAGGAGATTCTCAGAGGTAAGAAAACCCACCCCCACCAGAGAAATGAGAGAAATGGGGCTCAGTCAGAATGGGGACTGAGCTGTCCTGCTATCCTGGGTCACAGGGAGGACAGGAGCTGTCAGGCTCCTATTGGGACTCCCTTTCCTGATCCAGGAAGAGCACTGTCCACCCACACACCCGTCCTATGGACGCAAGGTGTACACCATGGCCATGGTCAAGGGATGTCCAGAGTCAGCCTCATATACTTAATGGCTATGTGACCCCTCTGTCCACCTCAGGCTCCTTAACCATAAAATAGGTATAATAATGAGATAATTATAAAGCATTTAGCATAGCACCTCATATACAGTAGGCATTTAATAAACACTTCTTCCCTTCTTCCTCCTTCCAAGCAGTTTAGCATTCCCAGAAGTAAGAGGCAAAGATGAAATAATTCAATGAAGAAAATAAAGCCAACAAAGGAGAGGAAGCTATAGCCGAGGCAGGCAGAGGTGAGTTAGGTAGAGTTTGCAGGGGCAGGAGAGTTTGCAGGGCAGGTTAGTCTGCCCAAAGGCCTCTCCACAGACCAGGTCTCCCCCCCAGGATCCAGGAAAAAACTAAGGGGCAGGTCCTAGGGTGGAGCCAAGGAAAGCACTGACAGCTTCAGCCACGGTAGGCCCTTCCCTGGGACAGGGACAGGGGTTAGGGCTCTGGGGTGGCTCCTGGCATGCTCATTAGATGGGCAGATGCCACCAAGCTGGAAAAAGGATCAGGAATCTGCCCTGGCAGCATGGGGTTATTTCCACCAATAAAAACAGTGCCAACTCTTGACAGTTGTTTTTTTTTTTAGGTTTTCTTTGCAAGGCAAATGGGGTTAAATGGCCTGCCCAAGGCCACACAGCTAGGTAATTATTAAGTGTCTGAGGCCAGATTTGAACTCAGGTACTCCTGACTCCAGGGCCAGTGCTCTATCCACTGCACCACCTAGCTGCCCCTACTCTTGACAGTTTTAATGAACTGTCAGAGCTGAAAAAAGTGACTACTTTCTGGCCAACTTTCTGGTGTGATCTCAGAATCTGTACCTCCTAGACAGGTAGATAGGCAGACAAGCAGACAGAGGCAGGCAGGCAGAAATTCAGCACAGGCAGAAAAATGGTCAGATAGACAAGCAGACAGATAAGGAGATGGACAAACAAGAAAAAAGATCTATGAACAAACAGGCAAACAGATAAGTTGCAGGATGGAGAGGTAAATGGATAAACAAGCAAGGATGGCTGGATTCACTCTACAAAGTGTTGGTTTCCAAACAGGCTGACCAGATAGCCTCTGTGGGCTCCCCTCCCTTTAGTAACAAGATATTATGGCCCCCTTCCACCTTCCCAATCAATGTCAAGGGCATTCCTATCCTCCTAGTTCCTCAGGGTCCCAACTAGGAGTCACCTGGGGCTCCTCACTGCCTCTCTCCAAGCTTGTGCCAAGGCCTGTCCGATGCAGCTCTCTAGCTTATCTGGTGGGTTTCACATCATTATCATCTCTGTGCATTTCCCCTGATGCACTGGCCACAGCTCTGGTCCCTTTCACCTCCTGCATCTCTAGTGCATTTCACCCCTGTGCATCTCTGGCCCATTTCACCTGGCTACAACTCTGAGACATTTCACTTCTGCAACATCTATGGTCCATCTCATCTCTCCAACCTCCTGTTTCACTGCCCCCATCTGGCAATTGCAATAGCTGCGGGGGGGGGGGGGGAGTAGGGGTCTACCTGCCTCAGTTTCTCCCTATTCCATTCCATCCCTCCCATCAACCACTGAAGTGATTTTTTTTAATAGACAAATCTGACTATAACACTCACGCCCCCTACTCAACAAATTTGAGTGGTTCCCTATTTCCCTGCAGGATCAAATAAAAAATACTCTGCTTTGCATTCAAAGCCCTTCATAGTCCATCCAACTCCCCTCAGTGTGCCAGTCTTCTCACACCTTAATCCCCTTACAGCCTCAATTCCATGGTAAGACTCATCTCATAGTGTGTGGTTTTGCAATGGCTGTCTCATCTTCTGGCTTCAAGATTCAGGGGAAGCAACATTTTCTTTTGTTTTGCTTTGTTCAAGGTTTTTGCAAGGCAATGAGGTCAAGTGGCTTGCTTGCCCAAGGCCACACAGCTAGGTAATTATTAAGTGTTTGAGGCCGGATTTGAACTCAGGTACTCCTGACTCCAGGGCTGGTTCTCTATCCACTGCGCCACCTAGCCACCCTAGCATTTTCTTTTGCAAGTTTTTTCCTCAAGATTTACATGAACTAGGGGGAGGCTAGGTGGCAAAGTAGATAGAGCACCGGTCTTGGAGTCAGGAGTACCTGGGTTCAAATCCAACCTCAGACAATAATTACCTAGCTGTGTGGTCTTGGGCAAGCCACTTAACCCCACTGCCTTGCAAAAATCTAAAAAAAAAAAAAAAGATTTACATGAACTGATGCCTAGTGAAATGAGAACTGGAAGAATATTCTACACACTAACAACAGTGGGTGATGATCAACTATGATGACCTAGTTCATCTCAGCAGGACAATAATCAAAGACAATTCTAAAAGACTTGTGATTGAACATACCATCCACATCTAGAGAGGGATCTGTAGGGTTTACATGCAGACCAAAGTTTACTACTTCAACTTTTAAAAGCTGTTTTATATATTATGGTTTTTTCTTCCATTTGGATTTGATTCTTCTCTCACAACATGATTAACATGGATCTGTTTAGCATAATTAACACATGTGAAGTCTCTATTAGATTGCTTTCTGTCAGGGAGAGGGGGAAGGAAAGGAGCAAAGTAGAAAAACGTAAAACTCACAACCTTGTTTGTAAAAATGAGTGATGAAAATTACATTGCATGTTCTTAGAAAAACAAATAATTTTCTTTAGAAAGACGAGTTATGGAATACTATGGTTCTGTAAGAAATCATGAGTGATCAAAAGATTAGCTTGGAAAGCCTTGCTTAAGCTGATGCTGAGTGAAGTGAGAACCGAGAGAACACTGTCCACACAACATTGTGATCAATGCAGTTTCTCTCAGTAGTTCAGAGCTCAAGAACAATCCTATGAGACCTACTATGGATAATGCTACCCACATCCAGAGGAAAAAACTAGAGTCTGAATGCAGAGCAAAGCATACTATGTTCACTCTTTTAAAGGTTTTTATATTTTTCCTTTCCCTCTCAGTTTTTTCTTTCCCCTTAGTTCTAATTCCTCTTCCACAGCATGACTAATATATAAATATGTTACACAGGAATGTTCATGTACAATTTTTACCAGACTGTTTGCTGCCATGGGGAAGAGGGAAGGGAGGGAGAATAGTAGAAAAATGTGGAACTCATAAATTTGCAAATGTATGAATGTGGGGCAGCTAGGTGGCAGTGGATAGAGCACTGACCCTGGAGTCAAGAATACCCAAGTTCAAATTCGGCCTCAGACACTTATTACCTAGCTGTGTGGCCTTGGGCAAGTCACTTAACCCCACTGCCTTGCAAAAAAAGACTAAAAAACAAATGTATGAATGTTGAAAAACTACCATTGCATGAGATTTGAAAGATAAAATTTCAATTAAAAAAATATTTAGCCTATTCTCATCTAGAAGGGTTCCTGCATTCTCCCAACTCCTGAGCCCATGCTGCCTGACTTCTTTCTGGTCAGTACAGAGCCTAGGAGGAACTTACTGATTTTTGCAGGGGGAGGGGGAACAGAATGAAAAAGATTTAAAGGTTTCGGTGAAGTCCAAGTTCTAGAAGAGTCAGTAGGGTGGGATAGCTCAGCCTTGGGCTTTAAAGCAAGATTCCCCGGTCCTTCCATTCTGTCCTCCACAGACGTTCTCTAGAGAACATGTCTAGACTTCCCCAGGAATACAGTGGCTGCTGCCCTCAAAGAGGTTCCAGCAGGCACCATCAGGACCAGAGGGTGTGCCTGAGCTGTCTGGGGACCTGCCAGAGTCTCCCAGGCACTCCTCCTGTTCACACCCCACTGAGTCTCCTCTTCAAGTTCTGCTGGTTGTGAGGGTAGGTGGAGGAGACGGGGAAGGTTCCTGGAGACAGCACCAGCTCTGAGCTTTGAAGGACAAGGATGTGAGCAGGGGGAGGGTTGGGAGAGGCCTGTCCTGCAGACACCTGGAGTGAGGAGGGGGCATCCAGACAAAAAACCCTGTTCAACTTCCAATGTCACGTGATCTCATGCCAGAAACCTAGCCCCTCACCTTAATCTTCTACTGTCTAGGGTGCTAGGGCTTTGGGTGGGAGAGTGTGAAGACCAGAAGCAGGAAAGAAAATGTGGAAGGGGCAGCCAGTGGCCAAAGAACAACACGGGCACACACACACCCACCTTGGGCGACTTGGCTCAGTTGACTGGAGATGCATTTTGAGGCCTATGACATGCCTACATGTGTCTTTTGAAAGAACTGCCAAGGGAAGATGGGCCGGGGCCAGACGACAGGTGGGAACTGGGGATAGTGCAGGGAGGAGAACCCCCTTCAAGTATCTCAAAGACTCTCACACGGAAGAGAGATCAGACAGTCTTGTAAGTTTGTGCTACCCCAGAGGGAGGGAGCTGCTGCCTTGGAAAGTGAGAGCCCCACCCCAAAGTCCCTTAGTCAGGGTGGTCCCTCCTGTAGTCAGGGGGCTCCTGAGAGTCAGTCACACTGGACAGCCTCCTGTCCTCAGAGGGCAGCAGCTACAGGGGAAAGCCAAGAGACAAGAGGTGCTAAGGCCTCCAAAGCCTCATCCAGAGTCCTCCTTGAATATTGCACCTCCTCACCTACACCTTGTTCCACTCGATTCCAGACAACCCCCCCTTTGGAATCCACATCACTGACCGTGATGCCCACAGGTATCTGCCAGGACCACCCCCCCCCCCCAGGCCTGGATGTCAGCATCGCCTTCTCTCCCAAAGGTGGCTGAGGCTGCCTGCCTCTGCCCACTATCTCCAGAGAGTGCTTAGCAATTACTCCAAAGCCCTCTCACTTTCAATCAATCAATCACTGCATCCCCTCTGGAGATACAAAGAAAGGCAAAAGCCAGTCCCTGCCTTCAGGGAACTCCCAGTCTAAGGGGTTGGGGGGGGGGGGGGGTCGCATCAGTGCTAAAAAAAAAAAAAAGGAAAGGCCCCTGATCCAGGGAGTAAGTGGCCTTCCTCTCCACCTCCCCAATTCTCACACAGAGGCATGAGGAAGGTCCCAGGTAGATTCTGCCCAGGACAACACATGGCTAAGCATTCTCTCACAACAGTGTGAACACGCCACACCATGCCTGCTGATCAGCACCATGCCCCATAACTTTTCCTGGAATCCCAGGGCAGGACTTGACATTGCTCCTTGTACTGTACAGAGGCAGCCAGGTGGCTTGGTGGATAGAGCTCCAGGAGTCAGCCCCAAATTCAAATCCACCAGAGTGTGATTCTGAACAAGTCACTTCCCTCAGGTACCTCAGTGTCTTCTCATCTGGACTATAACAGGACCAACCCCCTAGGGTGTTGGGAGGATCCAACAAGGGCCTGTCTGTCCAACATTTTGTACTCCAAGAGTTACTCATATGAATGGGAGCTGACATCATTGTCATCCTCAGCATCCCTTTGATCCTCAAGCAACGTCTTTCCCTCCTCTGAGTCCCCGCATCAACTCCAGTAAGGACAAATGGACCTGTGAAGCTGACCCCTAGACCACCCTCCCCAGAGCCTGGGGGACCTTTGTTGGGCACGTTCCAGTGAGGGGCATGGGCGCTGGTCCAAGCTCAGGCACAAGAAGCAGGGGAAGTGCCCTTGGGGCCGGGCCCTGAGATAGGCTCATTGGATCCTGGGAGGGAGAGGACATTACCTCGATTTTACATTTATGGAAACTGAGGCCGACAGAGATGAAGTGACTTACACGGGGTCACACAGCTGCTAAGTATCTGAGTATGAATTTGAATTCTGTGCTCCCTAGCCCCAGATCTTGGGGTGCTTGGGCACTGGAGATAAAAAGAAAGGCCCCAAGCAGGCCCTGTCCTGCCTGTGAGGGGATCGAGCTCCAGGCAGGCTCCCCAGAGGGTGGCCCAGGGCCCTGGGCAGCACCAGAACGGAGCCGGGACAGAGCCAGGGCGGCCCAAGGCGGACCACAAGGACTAGACACAATCGGGACAGGCTGGGACCAGTTCAGGGGAGGCGGTTCAGGGCTCCCTAAAGGGCCTCCCAGCAGCGAAGCTGGCCCCCACCCTTGGGCTCCCCCCACCCCGCAGTCCCAGGGAAAGCCCAAGAACTCACCATCACAGGAGGCTCGGGGGCCCCGGCTCAACTGCCAAGTTCCTGAGATTCCCCCAGAGTCAGTGGCCAGGGCTGGAAGAGGCTAAGGCCGGAAGGGGACTCTGGGCACTAGGCGTCCACCCCCTTCATGGCCCTCTCCCAGGCCTACCCACAGTTTGGGGGGCCACCAGGGCAGGGGCTCCCCTTCCTTCCTCTCCCCCCCCCAGTTGACAGCCTATACCCTGAGTCCAGAGCCCGGAGCCTCCTCCCAAACCCGCTTCCTCCTTCTCTTTCTCTCTCTCCTCTCCTCTCCCTCCTGCTTCTTTTCTTTCAGGCCGCCCAGGGCCCCGCAGCGGCCAATCAGGAGGGGGGAGCCATCCCCCCGCCCATGGGCCGCCCCAGCTACAGACCAGGGAGCCCAGGAGGAGGGAGGAGGGGAGGGAAGAGGGAGGTGCCCCAGCCCCTCCCCTCCCTTCCTGTGGTCCCCCAAAACACCCTCTCCCCCTCTCTCCTGTCTGTCGTCTCTCCCCATTCCCCCCCCAGCACACATCTGATAACTCTGGTTTCCTGTTCACACCAGGGCCGCCAGGGGAGGGGGGACTGGGCCTGTCCTAGGCCTCCTCATTCAATCCAACTCGACTTTTCACCAGCCCCAAGCCCCCCCCCTTTTTAGGGGTTTTTTTTGCAAGGCAAATGGGGTTAAGTTGACTTGCCCAAGGCCACACAGCTAGGTCATTATGAAGTGTCTGAGGTCACATTTGAACCCAGGTCCTCCTGACTCCAGGGCCGGTGCTCTATCCACTGGGCCACCTAGCTGCCCCACCCCAAGCCCCTCTCTTACAAGGGCCCTGCTTCTAGGACATGGGATTAGATAGCCCTGGAGCCTGCCGGCCACCCCTTCCCCTCTCCCAGACTCTTAGTCCTCAGGGGTCTTAATGCTCTCGCTGGCCATCTCCCCTCAGAACTTGAGCCCTGAGAGGGCGGCATGGCTGGGCTCCAAGTGTGCCAGGTGGTGAGGTAGGGAAAGGAACCCCCAGGAGTTGAGGGTGTCACCAGAGTGGGGGGGACCCTGGACCTGACCATCAGGGGATGGGGACCTAGTGAAGGACAGATCAAGGTAGGGGGAGACCTGTTTGGAATCGGTAGACTGGGATGGGATGGGGGGGGGGGGCATGAGACCAGGACTAGCTCCTCCAGGTCCCCAACTCTCTACATCTCCTGCTCTATCCCTTGGGGATCATTGAAATGGGGTCCATTTGGGAGATGGCTCCCAACAGCTGGGAGACCTGGCAGTGATTTGGGCCACGTTCTCTTTATCTGGATTCTGGGTGAAGCCTTTGTGGTGGGGGGGGGTGCCCAGCTTTTCCAGTGTCTCCCTGAAAATGGCCTGAGGTTGGCAGAGGGCAGTAGGAGTGTGCCCTCCCCACGGTCACAAAGGTGCCCCTTTGCACAATCTGAGGTCCTGTTCACTTGGCCGGCTGACCCCTCCAACTGGTGCTCAAGCCTGTCCAGATGAGGCCCGGCCTCTGTGGGCCTTCTGCCTTTGCTTGTTGATGAAACTGGGAAAAAACTAGCTGCTGAACCTCTGAGAAAGAAAGGGGGACTCAAAAGCCTCCCCAACTGACCTCCTTTCCTGGCTTCCTAGGGGCCTATGCTGGCTGAAGGTCTCAGGTGTACCAGCCCAGGCCAGGAGTGTGGGCAGCAGCCCAGAGGCCACCAAGACACCGGGAGCCACTGGAAGCCAGAGTCTGGACCCAGAGAGACCAGAGGAAATAGCGGCCACAGTCCCACACCCCTCCACCCCGGCCCTGAGGACCGCCCTCCCCAAAGTCGAGTCTTCAGCAATAGGTGGAAACTCCTGTGATTCCCAATGATCACCCAGGCTGTGCCTCCTGGCCTCCTCACTCCCTCAGCCCCTGCCTCAGTCTCTCTCGCTCCCCACCCCCAGCCCCATCATCCCTCATGCCAGGCCTCTTCTTCAGCTGTCTATCTCTCCTCATCTTGTCCGGTTCCCCTTGCCCTCTGCCTGGCCCCTCACGATCTCAGTCTACTCCTGGCTTCCAGATTGGGGGGGGGGGGGGGTTGCACTACCCCATCTTCATCCACAGCTATTCCCTTTAAACACCCAAAACTAGGATGTGGGACATCTGATGAGACAGCTATTCCCATGAAAAGGATCTGTGGGTTATAAGAGACCACAAGCTCCATGGGATTAAAAAAATGCTGGAGTAGCCATGGGCCAAGAGGCCAAGAGGAGGTTGCTGCCCCGGGGGACTGGATTCTTCCTCCAGCTTCAGTTGGCATCCAGATGAAGTCAAAGAAGGAAGCCCAGAGCCAAGAGGGAGGCATGTGGACCACTAGACACAACTGGGTCCATGAACCTTACTTTAGAAAGCTGCCAGCTGAGGAGCCTGGCCTGGGGCATGGTGCCCCCCCCCCAGCTGGCGGTGCAAGCAGCCAGCATCAAGGCAGGAACTGCCATGGTTTCTGCAACGAGCAGGGACCCATCTCCCCCAACCCCCCAGAAGCCAGGTGGCGTGGAGAGAGCCCTCTACCTCCTGGGCCCTGGAGTGGGGCAGGAGCTCTTCCAGCTGGGCCCCAGGTGAGCCTGGGCCTCCATAGGCTCTTCCTCAGCTGCCCCACCCAGCACCAAGACCCCTGGGGTGGCAACCTCCATGCCCGGGACTGTCAGAGCATTGATGGGCCAGCCAAGCTCCCGAGTACCTCTCTTTGAGGCCACCGGGACAGCCGGTCCCCGATGGGTCTGGAGGCTGTGGCGTTCCCTCCGAGGGATCCCGGAGTCTGTGAGATCTGACCCTGCCTCCCTTGGCTCCACTGCCTGAGTTGCATCTGGTGTAGACACTCCCCAGCTGTGGGCGGGTGCCCGGGCGAATTTACCTCAGTTTACCCATTTACCTCAGTTTGCTCATCTGTAAAATGAGCTGGAGAGGGAGATCTCTGCCAGGAAGAATCCAACATGACAACTGACTACCAGGCCCTGGTTTGTCTCATTTGACCCTCACAACAACCTGCCAGTGGCCACTGGGTGAGGCAGCATCTGGGGTGGATTTGCATTCAGGTCTCCTGACTCCCAGGCTGCACTTTGTCAGAAGTCTCTTTGTAACCCAGATCAAGAGGGAAGAGAGAAGGGCATTGAAACATCCAGCAGGCTCCTCCTGGAAGGTCACTTCCCCCCCCAGCACTGCCTTCCACCCCATGAGAACGGAAGCCCCTATCACTGGATGCTCCCCCCACCCCAGGCCTTGGGAGGCAGACCCTCCTGTCACTGACTGCCCTGCCAAAGCCTGGGTGAGTCGGCCTCAGTTTCCTTACCTGCAAAATGGGGACAATAACAGCCCCTACTTCACAGCCCCTTCGATCCCAAGCTCCACGCAGAGGCCTTGCCCCAGTTCCTTGCTTCAGAGCATTCTTTTCTAGCAGAACTCCTCGGGTTCCAGGTAACTGAGGTTGCCTCCGCCTAACTCCATCCACTGCAGCGCGTGGAGCCCCACGCACCCACATTCCCTCACACATATGCTCACACTCCACACACACACACACACACCTGCCTGAGCGTGTGATCTGGGAGCAATGACACGCGCCTCCCATCCATCTTCCCACACAACTCCCTATTTCCCAACTGAGAGGGGCTCTTCCCCCACACCTGGAACACTCTCTCCCTCCTCAGCTCCATGCCCTCCACCAGGTAAGAGTCTTTCCTTCCAAGACCCCCTGGGAGGCATTTTCATAAATGCCTGCACTTGCACAGTCATCCACGCTGCTGTCCTCCAGGCCCTCTTGGCCCCATCCCTGTCATTACTGACCCTTCTTCCAATCCGTCAATAAACCCAAAGCTTCAGATGGGGCCTGCCCCTCCCTACTGCGGTTCTCCTCCAGAGCTTGCAGGCCACTCAGCCTCCCTGATCTTTTTCAGGATGGCTGCTGCATCTCCCTGCCCAGCCCCCAGGGCCTTGCAGAACCTCCCCAGCTTCCCCCCTCTCCGTTTTGTCCTCCGACACCCAGATGAGCACCTCAAATCTGGCTGCCCCAAGGATCTGACCTGGTGGTCTACTCTCCCCACAAAACAGGAAGATCCTAGGGCAGAGCTGCTCTGAGAAGGGCCAGGAGTCTAGACACTCTAGAACATTCCCAAGAAGCAAAAGCAAGTGCCCGGGCCTGGCCTGTGCTCTGAGCCGGGGGGGGGGGGGGGGGGGCGCTGCCAGTTCCCAGGCACAGGCTCCGTTGGGGGTTGGGCTCATCTGGGTGGCAACAACCTAAGCCTGATGCCTTTGCAGAGGAAGGGAAGGCTAGCTGGCCTCTTGTTTCAGTGGACCAAGGGGATGATGTAACAGGGGCAGAGAAGAATCCCTGGTGGGAAAAGGGCCCAAGTCGGGCTCCTGGCACTGAGGCCAAGGAAGGAGACAGTGGGTGTGGCATAGGGCCAGAGGGTTGTGGCAGGCAGGAAGGCCATGACGCTCTTTGCCAGGAGTACCCTGGGAGAGAGCTGCAATCATGACTGAGGGAAACTGAGGCAGGGGGGTAAGGAGTCTTGCCTCCTCTCCTTGGGGTAGTGAGTCACTGGGGTTCGGGAAGGCTCTCCACATTTGGCTGCGGCTTCTTTTTTGCTGTGAATGCCCATTCCCATCAGGACTAACGGGGCAGAACCCAAGACGCTGGCAAACACATGGTAGGGAAAGCAACCAAGGCATCGCCTCTCGGCCAAATAGCTCTAAGATTGGTTCAAAGACTGCATTCCAAACAGGGAAGGAAACCCAAGAGGCTAAGGGCCCTGCTCCATGTCTCATGGCTCTGGCAGAGGGACAGAAGTCTTTCCAAACAAACCACAGCCCAACAAAGAAAACAAAATCCTCACATTGGGGCAGGGAAAACATGGCCTGAGAGGGAGGGCCAGGGCAAAATGTGGCTCTCTGACTCCACCCCCGGGCTGGAGGAGCTGCTGCCCGACTTGGTTTCCTCACCTGTGAAATGAGCAGCCCAGGGCTGGCGCCCAGGGCTGGCGCCCAGGACTGGCCGAGTCCAGGTTGGGCCCCGACTGTCCTTCCTGAAGTCAAGGAGACCAGGCCTCCTGGGTCACATGGCATCAAGCTCCCAGCCCCCTCGGAAATGATATCACAATCCCAAGGAATATACCGGGACACGTTACTGTCTCTCTGTTGACCCTGTTCATCCCCCACCACATCCCTTTTTGGGGGGGGAGGATTCACTTTAATACACAATCCCTGGTCCACAGCTGACCCTCACACCATCCTGACCTCTCAAATGCTTCCTGGTAATGCCCCCCAGAGTCAGCCATTCCCATAGACAGAGGGGCACTGACCTGCCCTGGCAGCAGGACTTCCCTCCTTGTACCTGCTGGAGAAGCTGGGAGGGAAGCATAGGTGACAGAAGGAGAGGGAGCAGAGAGAGGAAGAGCCCCAAGAGCTCCCTCAGGATCAGGCCTGGCTCCCTAAAAAGCCCATGGAGGTACCCAGCAAGCATGCAAACTCCCGGGGACACACCCCTAGTATGCTAAGAACCCCACCTTTGGGAACCTCAGGCAGAAGCACAGAACTTGAGACAAAAGCCAAATGGGCAAAACACGCAGGGTCTTGCTGTGAAGCTGAGGAGCACCCCATGCCAACTGTGGGGAAAAGAGAAGACAGGCCATTCACTGGCAATGAGAAGTGGGGCCAATCCCAAGCACCTCCTATGGGCCCCCAAGACCAGGTTTTGGGCTGGGCCTGGAGAGACCCCCCCAGAGGAGCCAGCAAATACAAATAGGAACTCATCCGCTCCTCAAACATCTCTGGAGAGGGTTACCCCAGGTTAAAGGGGTGGCACAACTAGTCAATGACCGAGGCTGGATTTGAACTCGGGTCCCCAAACTGCCAGAAAATAAAAAGAAAAAAGTCCCTGCCTTCCAAGAGTCTCCTGTCCACATCCAATTTGGTAAGTAAACACCCCCACGAAATGGGGAGGGGCCCTCTGGCGGAGGCCGGCTCCGAGCTTCTTCCCCGGGCCGCAAGCCCCCATCACTTCCCTGTGCTTACCACCGTGAGGTCAAAGTTCAGAGGAGAAGCTGTCCCTGGTGGAGGGAACCTGAAGAGAGACCCAGGCGTGAGGGCAAAGACAGGCAGACTGGGTAACATATTGTGTCTGTTGACATTCATGAGGGCCGGGAGCCCACAGAAGCCTTGGCGAGGATGCAAAGAGGCCACATGCAAAAACTGGCAGCTTCAGGAGATAGTGAGCTACCTGTTGCACCCCACTCCCTTGTGGAAGCTTCTTTGGGGGTCTGGCTGCACCAGAGGCCAGAGGTATGGTGAAGACCCCCTTTCCATACCAAGCTCCCAGTGCAGGCCTGGACACTCGTCCCGCCCCATCTCCTGGGACCAGAGATTTATCTTGGCTGCCGTGGGAGAGGG
This sequence comes from Macrotis lagotis, assembly GCF_037893015.1. Lineage (NCBI taxonomy): Eukaryota > Metazoa > Chordata > Mammalia > Peramelemorphia > Peramelidae > Macrotis > Macrotis lagotis. Next base: position 703,549,867 of record NC_133666.1, read on the forward strand.
CCCACTTCCTGAGAACTGGCCTGGAAAATAAGGCCCTGGCCGAACTCCCAGAGAAGGCAGAGAGGCCCGCAAGGCTGGCCAAGCTCGCCGGGAACAGCGTGTGAAGCTGGGCTCCAGACTGGGAGCATGTCTGACCGATGAGCAAGCTTTTTCCAAGGGGAGGCCCAAGGGCCTGCTTGAACAGAGGCCCCACCCCCTCCTGGCCCCAGCTTGGTCCCCTCCGGCCAACAGAGGTTGGGGAAGTGAGCTGGGGAAGGGAAGGGAAGGCCAGCTAATAAACGTGATTAGCACCAAGCACTACGCTGAGTGTCCACAATAGGTATTTCGTGTTTACTGACCCACCGAGCCAGAAAAGATCAAGTTTCAGGGAGTCCCAGTTTTGGATGGAGGATGTGGGAAAGGGGCATTGGGAGCTCTTGGGAGGCAGGGACTAGGTAGGTGATCCAGTGGACAGAAAGCTGACCTGCAGAAGAATCGGAACCAAGTGATCCACAAGGCAATAAACCAAACAACAGCGAGCGTGGCCCGAGTTCTAATACAACTGTAGACATGCAACAGCTGGGTGACCCTGGCTATGTCACTTCATCCTGTTTGTCTCCATTTCCTCCTCTATAAAGGGTGCTGGAGGAGGAAATGGAAAATCTCCTGCCAAAGTCAAGACCGGTAGCACAGCACAGAAAGCATGCTATATCAGTTAGCTGGGGGTCCCTGGACTGCTGCCACCCTGGCAGGGCATGCCTTCCCTCGTGCCCCTCCCTCGACTCTGCCCTTCCCCGGCCCACCCTCCCGGGGTCTCTCCTCTCCTCACCAAGCATCTGCCCTCCGAGTCCCCAGTGCCTCCACTCTCCTAGGGCCCACAAACTCCTAAGTGACAAACCCAGGGACGGCTCTCCACGTTCCCCTTTCTTCACCGGTGACGCTAACCAGCACCTGCTTTTCCTCCTCAGTCAATCAACAGCCAATAGCCATGGAGGAAGTACCTACTAGCCGAACTCCCTGACTGACTGCACTGGGGCAGGTCCTGCCCCCTAACTGTGGATGCTCCCTAGGCTCTGGGCTGGATCCTCTTCCCTTCCTTTCCTGCCCCCTCTCTTGAGGACCATCAGGCATCTCCTAGGTCATTCCTATACAAGTTTCCACTGGCAACAGACTGAGGTTGCTTGCTTCCTTGGAATCCCAGGATCACCCATCTGTAGCTGAAAAATGCTGCTGAGAAGGCAGGCCGCCCCAGGAGGCAGAATGGGACCCCGTGTCCCAGCTCCCCACCTTCAGGGAAGGGGCCACCAGCCAAGGAAGGCCACTCATCCTGCAAGCTACTGCCTTCTCTGTTGCCCATTTGACAAGAATTTAATCTGAATCTTAAGTTGCCAGATCCTAGCCCCGGAACTATCCTGACTCCTCAGCGACCTGAGCCTGTGAACCTTATCAGAGACGACAGTGCCGAACACAATGGGACATGCAGCTGTTGGCTGGCAAAAAAGGGGTGAGGCTCAATGTCATTCCTTCCACTGGTCTCAGTTTCAATTGTCTGTTCTCTCCATCGAAGTCATGGTCATCGTTGCCGTGACTATTTTTCAGCTGACTCTGCCAACTTCATCCAATTTCCCTAATCTCCCTGGGAAGATAGCCCAGTCATCGGGCCCCACTCTCAAGCTCACTCCACAGCAACAAAGCCAAGAAAGACCAAAGGTTTTCAGAAAGTTCCACAAAGAGGGCTCAAAACTTGCCCTATTTGCTGATGACAAGATTTTACTTAGAAGATCCTGAAGAATCAGCAAAGAGACCAAGTCAGAAGAGTCAAAGACCAAGACAAGTCAGAGTTTCAGAAAATAAAGGAACCAATCCAAAGAGTTTTCCTGGGACCCAAGAATGAAAACCAGGAGGAATCACGGGAATGCAGGCACCACTGCCCCAAAACTGAATGAAGGCTGCACGTCCCTCCAGTGAGAGCCAGGTAGAAAAGAGAGACAGACAGCCCAAGGACAGAATAGGGAGGAGGCCATGGCCCAATGAACAAACGTGCACATCAGTGCTTCTAACCCAGTGACCACAGGGATTTTTTATAATTAGTTAAGGAAATTAAAAAATTAATGGCAAGGTACAAAATATTCTGAATCTCAAAGGAAAATGCCTTAAGAAAAAAAAGTAGGGGCAGCTAGGTGGCAAGTGGCTAGAGCACCAGCCTTGGAGTCAGGAGGACCTGAGTTCAAATCCCGCCTCAGACACTTAATAATGACCCAGCTGTGTGATCTTAGGCAAGTCAATGAACTCCACTGCCTTGCAAAACTCTCCCCCCCCCCAAAAAAAAAGAAAAAGGAAAAGGAAATAATCAGGATGGGTGAGAAGGCACATTCTCAGCAGCAAAGAACAGAAGGAAGAATCAGAACCGAGTGATCCACAAGGCAATAAAACAAACAACAGTGAGCCCCAAGGCGCACAGGCCCAGCCCCAGCAGCCTGGAACGGTCACTGGCAAAGAGTTGTCTCCAGCCCATCTCTCACATGGCATAACCCAACAAGGTCGCCATGGAGACTTGTGTAAGCTGCCATGCTAAAGAGAAGCAATCTCACAGCAATTGAGAATGGACAGTGGGTCCTGGTTATAATCCCCAGTTTGCAGGTGAGAAACTGAGGCAGAAATGAAGTGACTTGTCCAGGGTCACCTCACTGATCTCTCTGATGCCAGGCTCAGTGATCTGAGCACTCTGGCACCCCCAGAGGCCTCACAAGGGTTAGTGTGCAGGGTTAGCAGCCCCCAAGTGCCTCACAAGAACACCCCTGGTGTCTGCACCCTGCATTAAGGGCTGGTGCTTGCTGTGCCTCCCATGGTGGTTTGCTCCCCTGTCTGCTTCAAAGTCTTCATTTTCCCCAGTTATCCAAGGAGGAGTGAGGGGGGAAGAACTACCCCCAAAAGGATGGTCTTAAAGACCAACCACAAAGACTAACATCTCAGGCTCTAGAAGGGCAGGGGCAGGGCGGCAGGCACCCAGAGAGCAGGGTAGGACTGCTGGACACAGAACCACAAGGTTGTGGTGCTCAGACCCTGCCTTACTCTCTGCCCCAGGCCTGTGCATGTCCCCAGTGAGAAGGGAAGCTTCTTGAGGGTAGAGATGAGTTGTTTTTGCTGGTAGTTTGGAGCCTGGCTCTTGGCCATCACAAGCACTCGATGCCCATGCCTGACGGATGAATCGCCCCCCAATAATCACAGACACATTTGAGAGCCTCTTCATTCCCAGCTAGTCCTCCGGGGTCCCCTGAGTCCAGGGAGGAGGCGAGCCACAATCGCAGGCTCACCTGGCTGCGGCCCCCACACCCTATTCCATGCCCTGAGTTCGGGCCTGCGCGTTCTCACCTCCCCCTCAGAAGCGGCCAGGGAAGCATTACTTACATTGAAGAAATTCGTCTTGTTCCTCTCGCAGAAGAGGCCCTGGGCGGGCATGTGCGGCAGCTGCTGCCACGGGATACTGCTGCCTAGCAACACATCCCGGGCCCACTGGAGGTTCTGTGGAGGAGGAGGCGACAGCAGAGGGGGGCTTGCTGGGAGCCCAATCACAGCAGTGACCTCAACCCCCTCCAGCCCGGACCCACTGCCCACCCCAGAGCCCCTACCATTTCATAGAGGTGGCCCCCTGGGGACGGCCATGGGGAGAACTTGGATGGGGTACCGAGGTACTCATTCACCCAGGTCTCCCTCTGGAATGATGCCCCAGTGCCCCTTGTCTAAAAACCTCTGCTCCCTGCCCCCCAAGCAAGGGCAGAAGGGCTAAGACTGGGGAAGGGAGCACAAAACGGCAGCCCTTCCAGACTGGACTCTCCCCACCCGTGGTCTCCTGGGATTTAGGGTCAGGGGGCACACTAATCCCTATTTAACAGAGAAGGAAAGAGGGGCTGGCCCATGAGGGGGTCAAGGGAAGCCGGCATCCTGAGGCCAGCCTCCAGCTTGGAACTCAGTGAACACACTGCCCATCCTCTGAGAGGAGCCTGGGGGGAGAGGGCCCAGAGGCCCACACCCCTCCTGCAAATGCTTTGGGGTCTTCACTCCCTCACTGCCTCCCAACCTTCTCTAAGTGGTAGTTTTGTATAAAGATGAGCCCTGGGCATACTGAGGCATGGAGGTGGGGGGGGGGGGGGCTGGGGCCATTAAAGAGAACCAGGGACACCGAAGGTCAAGGGACATGAGTGTGCTGTAAGAAATGACAAGTAGGAGGCTTGGCTCCAGAGAAGCTGAACAGAGGTCCAACCAAGAAACTGGGAGACGTTGCAAACAGGAGGTGGCGAGTACACCCCCCCACACCTCCCTTCTCCCCAGGCACTGAGCCCTGGCCACTGTCAGTAATGACGATGAGGATGACAATGATATTAACCACCCAACGTGCACCTTTAAAGTCACAATCTCATCTGATCATCACAGAAATGTGCCATGATTCCCCTTTTACAGGTGAGGGAACCAGGGTCAGCAGCAGGGAAAGGCCACAGTGGAACTGCCCAGGCTCCAAGCCCACTCCCTCGCAGTGCCCCCACCAAGAGTCACTGACTTGGACTGCCAACTCAAACAGCCTCGAGCTGCCTCCAGAGGCCAGGGGTCAAGGGCCTGGGGCCTGGTCTCACCTTATGGGTCTTGCTGTGTGCATAGAGGAAAGCCAGGCGGTACAGACTCTTGTAGTGCTGTGGGAAGCGGCTCAGACAGAGGCGGAAGGAGGTCACGCACTGCTCCGTCAGAAACTTGCGCTGTCCCTCAGCGTCCGCTGGCAGTCGCTGGCATGGCTCTGCCCGCTCCCCAAGGGGCTCACCTCTCTTCTTGCCATCCCAAGAGGATGGTGTAAGGGCTCCAGACTTGGCCAGGATGTCAACCCCGGCCCGCAAAGGTTCCCCACCTTCTGAAGGCTCCTCACCTTTCCCTGAAAATGGGAAGCGCCACCTCAGTCCCGCTCCTGGCCCCCTGATGCCATCATGGAAGGGAGGTAGAAGGGGAGGTGAAGCAGCAGAGAGACAAGGAAGATGAAGCTGGCCTCAGGAAGTACCCCAGGCACCCCGGCTCCAGGCTTTCCCAACCAGACCCCCGTGGAGAACATTTCCTGAGCAAGGCCAACTGTCCCTCCCCTGGGTGTCACTGGTGCCACCACTGAGCTGAGAAGGCCAAATGTAAATCCAAAGTAAGTTGGGTTAGGAGGGCATCAGCAACAAGGACACCTTTCCAAGATGAAGTAGCTGGCCCTGGTGCGAGCCTTGGAAAGAAGGAACTCAGAGGGAAGGAGGGCAGGAGGGCACACCAAGGCCCAGGGCCTGGAGACAGAGAAGCCAGCTCCAGTCAGTGGGGACCCTTCCTCCTGCCCACTGTCCTTTCCAACTGTCACCAAGGACTAAGGGAAAGGTGGCTAGCAACTGAGAAGGGGGAGGGGACACAGGGACTGGGAGGGGTTGCTAGGAGGTTGACCCCAAGCTGAGCCAAGAGAGGACAGGGAGATGGATGGAGGGGGACTGTGCATGGGCTGCTGTGGGCAGAGACGCGGAGCCCTAGGGAAGTACCGCTGAAGGGCGAAGAGCCCACAACCCCATCAGAGGACTCGGGCAAGGGGCTTATCTGACAAGGGCTGGGTGGGCTTCTGGGAAACTTCCCCAAGGTAGAGAAGCGCTGTCATGGGCGGCAGCATGCCCCATGATGGCAGGCATGGTGCCTGAGCATTCCCAGAAGAACCCGCCAGCTCACCCGGGGGGGGGGGGGTGCTGAGAGTAAAGACCTCCAAACCCCCAAAGGCCAGGAGGGCAACCTCACACGTACCCCTTTCCAAGAGCGGCCCTGGTGGTGCAGCTGAGGCACATGACCCCAGGGGCCGCCTCTCCAGGGCTGGCTTCCGCGAGTTCTCCTGGGAGCCGGGGGGCTCACCGAAGACATCCTGGGTGGAGCTGGAATCAGAGAAGGCCACCGGGGCGCTGTCCTGACTCCTCTCTAGAAAAGAGGAATTAGAGGGCCCAGTGACTTCACTGTGCCCACCATAGGGACAGCCCTCCCCAGCCACACCCGGCCACACCCAGGGCCCCAGACCAGGCCATGGAGGAGGGGAGGTGCCAGCCTGAGCCAGGGGAGCCCTGATGCTTCCTATCTGCCCTCATGGAGCTTACACACTAAGGGGAGAGTCCAGGGCAGGAGTGGGAATGGGGAAGCACCCCAAGGAGAGCTGCAGGTGCCTTGGCCAGGTGCCTTGGTATGCACTGGGGGGCTCTCTTGCCCAGGAACCCCTAAACAAGCATCCACCAGCTGGGGAACAGATCATAGGAGGGAGGAGGTGGCCAGGGAGAGTGCAGGCGCAAGCCCAGGTCCCGACATGGAGCCATGTCTGACAGGTTTCAACCTCCAGCAGGCCCGGGCTGGCTCAAGGTGGGCATGCAGGAAGGGCTTGCCAGCCAAGCTCCAGATGCAAGAAGAAGCAGCAGTTCCTCGGGGCACCTCCCTGAGAGCTGCAGGCACAGCAGCAGCCCTTCCCCAAACTGACAGTGAGGAGGAGCGTGCTCACCAACCGGTCAACCATGGGCCGGTTCCTATGGTGACCGGGCTTAGGAGCTGGTCCAAGGCTGCCTGGGGAGGAGGGCACGTCTTGGGGGGGGCTCGACAACCCACAAGTACCACGCTTCATAAGGTGACTTAGCAAGCTCATCCTCCAAGCAAGGAGGGGGAAGGAGGCTCCCATAGGTAGAGCTGGCAGGCAGACCACCTGGTCCCATCATGGGGGCGGGCCTGGTCCCACCCTGCCCTTTGTCCCATTCCAGCGCCATTGGCTTGACGTGAGGTGTCCGCTCAACAGATGACTGGCTGGGCTGATGCTCTTGGAGGAAGCGCTGTGAGGCCTGGAGATCCTTGGCCTACATGGGTGCAGGTATCCTCCCCATCCTGGGTTCATCTCGGATGAAGTGATGCTGGAGCTCAGAGTGGCCCAGACCAGATGCCACCACAGAGACAGGAGGGGGACGCGAATGGCGGGTGGGAATGACCACATGGAGAAGATCGGCTTCCCAAGTACCCCAAGCCAACAGGGCAAGGAGGGGTGCCGGCCTGGCCACCTGGAGCCACAAACCTCCCAGGTCGCAGACCCATCCACCTTCTCTTGGGCTGGTCAGCCAGGGGCCCATGGCCAGGTTGCAGACTTGGGAGCCGGCAGCCCCAGCTGAGAGGACATACTGTCAGACCTGGCCTGGCTTCACTTGTGCTGGGGTGGGGAGGTTGAGGGCAGACTGCCAGGCTGGCAAGGGTGTCCAGGTCATTAGGCAGATCCCAGGCTGGCTGCTCCTCAGGACCCCCACATGGGACCCTGGGAGGGAGCTCGGAAGGTTTCACAGTGATGGGTCTATTACCCCTGGCGGTCTCAAGCTTCTCATCTGTCACAAGGGCAGTTCTGAGAGTCACAGGAATGGTCGCAGGGCTGGGACTGTGGCAGGCCATGGGGAGGGTTTGCTACCATCTCCATGGTACAACCGGAGATACTGAGGCAGGCCAAGTGACTTGCCCTGACTCTCCCACTGAAGGACTTGAGCAGGGTTGAAATGCAGGTCTCCCTGACTCCAGGCCCCTGCTTCAGACACCATGATGCGCCCAGTGGCCTTGGTCAGCAAGATGGAAAGGAGGCAATGTGCGCAGCTCTGGAGGTCTGGGCCCTGAGCTGTGGTGGCTGCAGTGGTTGAGGGAAAGGGCCAAGCATGGAGGATGCGAAAACTGGAGCTGAGATGTCCAGGCACGGAGCATACCCTCTACTAGTGGAGGCTGCAGCCTCCCACATTCCCTTGGTCTTAGGAGGCAGACGCGAAGTAGGTGGGAAGAATGCTGCCTCTTCTTTCCTGCCTTGCCTACTACTCTGGACAGGACTTCCGTAGCAAGTGGCAGCATCGCTCTGGCCTGGGGGTCTCTCAGGCCCCTGGACGGCATGCACCCTTCACAGCATGGGTGGCCCTGGCACCCCAGCAGGGATGGCCAATGACGCCAAGCACACTGTCCTCCTGAGCACCCTGGGAGGTAAGGGTTGTTGTTACCTCCATTTTACAAAGGAGGAAACTGAGTCAGGGAAGCTGAAGGGTCCCCCAGCCTCTGGGTGTCTGAGGATGGATCTGAACTAGGACTTTCCTATCTCCAGGCCCAACACTCTCTCCACTGCTGTCCCAATGAGGCTTTCAGGTTCGGTCCAGGGGCAGCATGGACCCTTCCTCGGGAAACCAGTCATTCCAGCCTGAAGCTCTGCCCAGTGTGTCAGAGAGGTCCTCCCCAGCCCCTCCGCTGCAAGAGCCTGTGCACGCCCTGCCTGGGCACTGCCTGAAGGAAAATAGGAAGTTCTTGGGGGGCCCCAAGGCCCTGGTCACCCATGAAATCCTCCAGAGACATGTCTACTCTTCAGGAAGCTGGGTAGGAGGGGAGGCCCCAAAGAGTGCCAGGCCATTATGACCAGCCTGCCTGGGATGTCGAGTGGCCCCTCCACAGGCTGGCCATATGCCCTAAGGCCTGCTCACAGCTGCTGCTCATGGTCCCAGAGAAGGGGTCACCAAAGCCCACCGGGATCATCAGACCCTAATGATCAGGGCAGGTCCGGATGTGGAACCATGCTCTCCAATTTACAAGGTGGTGATCCCATGCCAGCTTCGTGCCAGGGGCTTCCAGGATGAAATTCCCTGAAGTCTTGCTCCAGGAGTTTTCTCCCTCAGTTTGATTTTTATTGGAAAAGGTCAGGGAGAGTGGGTGCCAGGGTACCCATTGCTGAGGTCGGAAGAGGCAGCAGAACGCCACCCCCACACCAGAGAACTCTCAGAGCCTCCCAGGGAGCCAGCTGGGTTGAACGCTCCCTCCCAATGCGAGAAGGTGGCAGAGGGGTTGAGCTCCCATTCTCGCTCAGCCCCATCCCTGCCCACCTTCATGGAAAGCCCAACTGCAGTCCCCCAGCCCCAGCCCCGCTCAGTGCCAGATGCCATTCGGCCCCATCTAGGCCCTAGATGCACTTCTTAGCATGGAAGGAAGCCTTATGGGCCAAAGGCAGCCTGACCCTTTCCTGGTCTGGTCCTTGGCTCGGGCAGGGCCTGATGGCAACCAGGCTGAAAGGGAGGGGTCCAAGTCTTGGAAAGCCACCTCCTAAGGAAAATCTGCAAAGCCACCACCTGGTGTCCTCTCAGAAGATGCCCAAAGAAAACCCAAGGATTTGGTCCCATAGCACCCCCCCCCACCATGGAGCAAAGGGCAGCAGGTCTAGGAAGCTGGAAGCCCACCTCCACCCCTGCCTCTTCAGCCTCCCTCCCCAAGAAGCATACCGTCCAGCGTAGCCTGCTGCCGAGGGGTTTTACATTTGATGTAATCATGGTCGATGGGAGTGGCCGTGTAAGGTGGGGATGTCAGACCTGGGCCAGATGAGGGAGGGAGGGAGGTCCCAAGGCCTGGCAGCATCCCAGCAGAAGAGTGAGAGTCCTCATCGATGATGCAGGCCTTTTCCCTAAAAGAGTCGGGGAGAGAAAGCCCTGCAAAGGCTGGGGGAGGTCCCAGGCACCACCCCATGTTTGAGGAGGCCTGCACTCGGTGCCTCCTGGCCACAGGAGGCCTCCCGGGACCCACACAACCTCCAAGGAGCCTGGAATACATTCTACTGCACACGCATGGATGAAGCTGCCACCAGCCAGTGCTAGGGCCTGCCCCACCAGGAGCTGACCGAGCAGGCAGCCAACTAAGACATGGGCGTTTTGGCAGCAACCACTTGGACCAGGGAGTTTCAGTGGCAGTTTGTCCTCATGTCCTGCCCCGCTGGCCGCTGCCAGCTAAAAGTCACACCAGGGCCCAGGTCCATAGCCCCTCTAGACCCTGCCATCTCAGGGGGCCCGCGCCTCTGCCCCACCTGCTGCTGAATCACCTCCTCTTGCAGCCTTGCTCCCTCCCTTCCCCTGGAAGCTCAGTCCTTCCTGGCAGAGAGAAGAGGACAGCTGCATGAGCTAGTAGAAGACCTCAGGGATCTTCCCTTGGTCAGGTGACCTGGACAAGGCTTAGCGGGCACTCGGCAGGTCTGCAGATGACACTCTGGGGGAGCCCCAAAGAGGACAAGGGGGCCAAGGGCAGGGGGAGGATGTTGGCACAATGTCCCAAGAGAGAGACAGAGACAGATGGCTAGACAGAAGACAGAGCAGGGCTGGGGGGAAGGCTGAGCACCCCCAATAGGAGCAAGGCCTCCAAGACAGAGAAGAGAGAGACCCCGCCCTCCCTGCTCTTCCCTCCTCTGTCTCACCATCCTTCTCCATCCTTCTCTCCCCTTCCTCTTCTGAGGCAGGGGGACCTTGGCCCTCTTGCTCAGCAGCCATCCCTTGCACCCTGCTCCCCATATCAGGCCTCAGCTGGGAGTTGGCCGCCCCACAGTGGCCCAGATTCAAGTCAGTCCTCTTCCCCACCCTTCCTCCCCCCATCCCTTTGCCCAGGCTCATAATCCTCTGCCCCCCACACAGCCTGCTTCTTCAGGTCTCTGCCTGAGGTTGGGGGACTTCAGAGCCTCCTTATTTCAGGCTCAAGGCCCCACTTCCTGCCTGGTGGGCCTTTGGTCAGGTCCTCCTGACATTCCTTCCTCATCTTGACCCCCCAGCAGAAGGGAAGACTCCCCCACCTGAGAACTTAGCCCAGAGTCAAGGGGGCCCCTGATGAATGAATACCCAGAGGAGCTGTGATCAGCCCCATGCAGAGCTCCAGGGAAGTGTAGGAGCGCCCTTGCTCTCTTCATGATGGTGCCCAGTGGGACACACAGAGAGTGAGCTCCTGGGGGATGGGGGCTTCTCAGCCCATTGCTGGCACCCAGAGCCCCGTCCTTAAGGCTTACTGACTAGTGCAGGACCCAGCAGGAGCCTCCAGGTAGGATGATCATCACACACTGGAAGGGCAAAGGGGAGTGAGCACAGCCCAGGCCCTGTGGTGCAGGGACCCCGCACGGTGTGGGACAAGAGGGCATGACAGTCGAGCCCATCCGGGCTTGGTAACACTGACGCTCCAGGCCCACCTTTGGGGGAGCCACTACTCACTTCTCAGAGACTTTGGGAGTGTTCTTCTCCTCACCCCTGGCAAAGGGCCCGTCAGCAGCTTCCTTCATGAAGGCGAGCAGGCTCTCAGCATCAACCCCGGCATTGGGCTTACCCACAAGCTTCAGGATGGAGGCATGCAGGCGAAAGTAGACCTGGTGAGACAAAAGTCCGAGCTGTCATGTCCCCAGACCAGCTAGCCTCTCCTCTCTCTGCAGAAGCCCTGGCTGCTGCTTTCTCATCTGGAAACCAATCTCCACAGCCAGTCCCCCAAGGGGCCAGGGCAGCCACAGCAGGGGCTGGATCCTCTCCAGGGGCTCCTCAGGCCAGCTTTCCAGGCCCAGGGGTGGCATGACTGCCCTGGGTCCAGGGACAACCAGGCAGGGAACATGAGGGAGGACAGGAACAAAACCACCACAGGGAAGCCAAGCCAAGCCACCAATGTTCTTATTTGAAGGCCAGAGTGGGCAGAGGGAGAAGTGGCCCAAGACCCGAGGGATGCTGAGGTTTCTGGGAGCAGGGACTAGGCTGCTCTGGTTGAAGTCCAAGGGCCAGGGCAAGTGTACCCCCAGTCAGGCTTCTCTATCCCCATCCCTGGATGGCAAAATCCCTCCCAGTGGTTTTGTGTATGTGCAAGAGTATGAGTGTGAACATAAGTAGGACTGTGCAGAGGGGAGTGAGTATGAATGTACCATCCTGCATAGGTCTGAGCTCATCAATAGCATGACTATGGCCCCATTAAGCATCATGTGCGCCTGTGGGTATAATGTGAAAGACATGTGTCTCAGCACACTGAGTGAGGGTATGAGAATGAGGGGTCTGTGTGTGAGTGCCATACCCAAGAGGTCACAGGGCCCACCTCACCTCCAGTGCCTCCATGGCCAGCTCAGGGGGGTTGTGGTAGTGGATCTTCTTGGGGTAGCGGGCGGCCTCTTCGTGCAGGTAGTGAGCGGCCCGTTGGTAGTGCAGAAGATAGATGCCTGGCGGCTGCTTCTGTTTCTCCGCCACCTTGCCCAGCATGTAGTGCAGCAACCATTCCTCCTCATCGCCGTCACCCTCACAGCGTGCGGCTGATGTGAAGCACAGCTTGGCCGTCTCAAGCATGCTGTCACGGCGCTCCTCCATCTGAGACAAGACACACACTGAGTCACCCCTCCACCAGGCGGTGCAAGTCTAACTACCCACTGGTCAGGGCCCAGTAGCTGCCAGTCTGCCCCTCCCACATCTGAACCATGAGAAGGGAAAGAAAGAGGAGAACCTAGGAAGGTCCCTCTTCTTCATGCATCATCTTGGGCTCCCATCATGGGTTAGCATTCCTAACCTGGTCTAGGAGCCCCTGCCTACCCTACTCCCCCCAGCAGTCCCAGGTCAGGCCAGGGGATGTACAGCCAGTCTCTCCTTCATTCTATTATACAGTTACTTACTTCCAGGCTTTCACTGACCCCCTGAGCCCTATCTCTGAACCTTAAGGGGTATCAAGGGGAAGAGGGTTATTATTCTAGATTCCAGAGAACAGAACCAGGAGTAAGAGAAAGGAGATACAAAGAGGGCGACTGAGACAAGAATAAATGACAAGAATAAAAGTAGGGAACCTCAATGTGCTCCTTTCAAATGTAGATAAATCATATTAAAAAGCTCAAGCTCAACAGGAACACCAGCCCTGGAGTCAGGAGTTACCTGGGTTCAAATCTGGTCTCAGACACTTAATAATTACCTAGCTGTGTGGCCTTGGGCAAGCCACTTAACTCCATTTGCCTTGCAAAAAAAAAAAAAAAAAAACTTAAAAAGCTCAAAAGGAAGTAAAGAACCTAAACAGAACTTTGGAAAAAAAATATCCCTGGTTATCACTGAATGGTAAGAAAAGGGAGTTTACACAGATTTCAGCCATAGCTGGCACCTTTACAAGACCTATGGGGTGGGGCACAAAATGCATAAGAGCAGAAATATTATATATATTTTCACTGATCATAATTCAATAGAAATTATATTTGGTAAAAGGTCTTGCAAAAAGAATTAAAAAACTAATTATAGGGGGCGGCTAGGTGGCGCAATGGATAAAGCACCGGCCCTGGAGTCAGGAGTACCTGGGTTCAAATCCGGCCTCAGACACTTAATAATTATCTAGCTGTGTGGCCACGGGCAAGCCACTTAACCCCATTTGCCTTGCAAAAACCTAAAAAAAAAACTAATTATACTCATTAATTTAAAAGCTCATTAATTTGGGGTGGCTAGGTGGTGCAGAGTCTTTAGGACCTGAGTTCAAATGTGAACTCAGATACTTAATAATTACCTAGCTGTGGGACCTCGGGCTTAACTTAACCCCATTTGTCTTGAAAAAAAAAAACTAAAAAAAAAAGCTCATTAATTTAAAAATGTCTATGAAATTTACAAAATTTAAGTAGAGACTGAATGCTAACAAAATGGTGAGTAAGTTAAAGAAGAAATCATAGAAATGATGACACACTTCAGCTAATAAAATGATACTGAGGGGCAGCTCAGTGGTGCAATGGATAGAGCACAGGTCCTGGAGTCAGGAGGACCCAAGTTCAAATCCAGCCTCAGACACTTAATAATTGCCTAGCTGTGTGGCCTTGGGCAAGTTACTTAACCCCCATTGCCTAAAATAGATAAATAAATAAATGAATGAATGAATTGAATGAATGAATAAATAAATATTTTTAAAATGATACTGATAATATATCAAAACTCATAGGATGCAGATAAAGTGATTAAGAGGGGAGTTTTACATCTCTAAAAAAACTACTGGAGAAATTGAAAAGCAATTTGGCCAGAACTAAGGAGAAACCAATTTCTCATACTATATGCCAAAACAGGCTAAAACTGGATACATGACCTAAATATTTTAAACAAATGAGACAAAGAGATACTTTTAACAGTTATGAACTGGGGAGAATTCTTAACTAAAAAAATCCCAAATGATGAAATATGCAAATTTATTACAAAGAATAGAACAGTTTTTGCACAAGCAAAATCATTGTACTGACAATTAGAAGGAAAACAAATGGGGAAATTACTAGTTAAGAATACTATTCAGAGATAAAGAGAAATAACACAAATATAAGGTGCTCTAAAAGCTTTAGTGCTTTTCAAAGATAATTAAAGCTTTAAACAGATTTAAGGCAAGAGGCAGAGTCAAAATGGGGTTAGAAGCAGGAAATCACCTGAAATCTCCCAAATTCCCCTCCAAACAAAGTTAAAACAATGCTTCAAAATGAATCATAGAGCAATAGAACCAGCAAAAGGGAAGCTAAAACAATTTTCTAGCCTGTGACAACTTAGGAGTTTATAGGAAAGGTCTGTCTCCTTGGGTTGCAGTTGAGCCTGAAACTCAGGGCAAGGTAGGACGAAGCCATGGGAAGCCAGCAGCATGTCACAGAGGCAGTGCGATAGCCCCTTGACTACTTTATCTGCATCCCATAAGTTTTGATATACTGATTTACTCTGAGCTTTCATGATCTAATATTCCTCATCCCCCAAGATTGTAACTTGTATCTGCATATGGACAATGCAACATAGTCCTGCACCCAGGGTAAGCAAAGTCTTATGTAGTCAGATGGTGAGGGGTCAGACAACTGATCAAACAGCGACTACACAGGACTCTGTTGGCCCGGGGTGCAGGACTATGCTGTATTGTCCATATACAGATCCAAGTCACAATCTTGGGGGATGAAGAATATTAGATCATGAAAACTTAGAGCTGCAGGGAAGCAGGGGTTCTTAAAAAAAGTATTTGTGGTCACTCAAAGACCAGAGCACAGGCCAGGAAGAACAGTGATCATACCTCCCTTTAGATCACGTCACCCTGAAAGCACCAAAAATCTATAGATCCCTACAATTAGATCTGAAAACAGTGGCAAGAAAAACCAAAAGTTTAGGACAATACATCCCTCATTCCAGGAGAAAAGTACAACTTTAACATAAAATTAAAAGTCAAGAAATAAGTTGGGAAAATGAATAAACAACAAAATAAGACCCAAAGCATAAAAAGTTATTATGGTGTCAGGAAAGGTCAAGACACAAACTTAAAAGATAAAGTCAAAACAGTTAAAGTAAAACCTCAAAGAAAAATGGGAATTGGACACATGCCCAAAAAAGGATTCCTAGAAGAATTCAAGAAAAGATTCAAAAAACAAACAACTAAGAGAGGTAGTATAAAAATTAGGAAAGGAAAGAGATGCAAGAAAATTATGAAAAGAAAGTCAACAGGCAGTGGCTAGAGCACCAGCTCTAGAGTCAGGAGGATATGAATCCAAATACAGTCTCAGACACCTAATAATTACCTAGCTGTGTGACCTTGGACAAGTCATTTAACCCCCTTGCCTTGCAAATAAATAAACAAATAAATAAACGAATAAGTAAATAAATGAATGAATGAATGAATAAAAAGAAAGTCAACAACTGGGTAATTTAAAAAAAGAATTGATCAAATGGTAAAAGAAGCACCAAAAACTCCTGAAAAAAAGAATTTAAAAAGTAAAATTGGTTAAATGGAAAAAGAGGAACAAAAAATTCGCTGAAGAAAATAATTCCTTAAAAATCATAATTAGGGAAGTGGAAGCTAATGGCTATGAGACATCAAGAAATATTAAAATAAAATCAAAAAATTAAAAAATACAAAAAAATGTGAAATATCTCTTTGGAAAAACAACCAACCTGGAAAAGAGAGCAAGGAGAATTATTGGGTGATTTGAAAGTCATGAACAAAAGAAAAAAGAGTCTAAATGTCACACTTCAAGAAACTATCAAGGAAAACTGCCCTAATATCCTAGAACCCAGAGGGTAAAAAAGAAATTGAAAGAATCCATGAATCATCACCTGAAATAGCTTCCAAAATGAGACCTCAAGGAATATTAGAGTCAAATTCCAGAGGCCCCAGGCCAGGGAGAAAATACTAAAAATAGCCAGAAAGAAGCAACTCAAATATAATGTAGCCACAGGCTGACACAAGATTTAACAGCCATCAAGGGCTTGGAATACAATATTTCAGAAGCAAAAGAACTAGACTATGTGGTATAATAGAGTCAGAAGGACCAGAGTTCAACTCTAGCCTCAGGCACTTACTAATTGTGTGACTCTGGGCAAGTCACTTAACCTCTGTTGGCCTTAATCTCCTGGAGAAGGAAATGACAAACCATTCCAGTGTCTTTGCCATAAAAACCCTAAATGACATCATAGTTAAACACTGAAATGATTAAACAACTACAACCAAAAAAATCTGTTGGGGGAAAAAAAATCTATTAAGGAAATTATCAGTTGAACCAACAAAAGCAACAAAAAAATAACTATCTCAAAAAACACTTTTAACAAAATAAAACAGCCATTCCTATTAATAATACTGAAAAGCACAAGAATAAATGGAGCTTTCCTTAAAATTAAATAGAATCAAGGCAGCTAGGTGGTGCAGTGAATAGAGCATCGGCCCTGGAGTCAGGAGGACCCAAGTTCAAATCCAACCTCAGACACTTAATAATGGCCTAGCTGTGTGAACTTGGGCAAGTCACTTAACCCATTTGTCTTACAAAAATAAAAACAAAATTAAACAACATCTATCTTAAACCATCAGCAAGAATTATTTGTAATGGTAATAAATTAAAAGTCTTCTCAGTAAGATTAGGAAGAAGCAAGGATGCCCATTATCACCACAATTATTCAATATAGTCCTAGAAACGCTAGTTATAGTAATAAGAAGAAAAAGAAATAAAAAAAATTAGAATAGGCAACAAGTAAACATGATCATTCTTAGTTGATGATATGATGATATACTTAGAAAAATCAACCAAAAAGGAGTGGAAATAATTACAATTTTAGTAAAATTGCAGATTATAAAACACCAGCATTTCTGAATATTACCCACAAAGTCCACTAACAAGAGATAAAAACAGAAACTCCAGTTAAAATATGTGAACAACATAAAATACTTGGGAGTCTACTTGCCAAGATTCTATGAATACAATTTCAAAACACTTTAGACTAAGTCAATATAATAGGAATGGCAATCCTACTTAAATTAATTTATTTAGTCAGTCAGTGGTAGAAATAAAATAAGAAAATTCATCTTGCAGTGGTCTAGCAGTACTGGATTTCAAAATGTATCATGAAGAGAACACTCTAGTACTGTTTAAGAAAGAGTGGTGGGGGGCAGCTAGGTGGCGCAGTGGATAGAGCACCGACCCTAGAGTCAGGAGTACCTGGGTTCAAATCCGGTCTCAGACACTTAATAATTACCTAGTTGTGTAGCCTTGGGCAAGCCACTTAACCCCATTTGCCTTGCAAAAAAAAACAAAAAAAAAAACTAAAGAAAAAAAGAAATAGAGTGGTGGCCCAGTGAAATAGATTAGGTACCTAATACACAGTACTAATGATTATAGTAATTCAGAGCTTGATAAAAACTCATTATGTGACAATAATTGCTGGGAAAACTAGAAAGCAATATGGCAGAAACTAGGCATAGACCAACATCTTACACACCATATACCAAGAAAGGGTCAAAATGGGTACATGATTTAGATATAAACAAATTAGGGGAGCAATTTTCCTGTTAGATCTATGGATAAGGTTAAGAGTTTATGACCAAACAAGAGACAAGAGAACATTATGAGATATAAAATGGATAATTTTGATTATATTATATGTTGAGGAACATGGGGGGCCTTTGGCTTCCATGAGAATGTGAAGGGAGAACTGTTAGTTTGCATTACAAAGACTGGGGTCTGCCTGTACTGGTACCCATAGGCAGGTATGTAAGTTAAGAAAAAGGACTTCTTGGCCTTAACCTGATCAAAACCTGAAATTAGATCAGGTTTGCCCCCCACCCAGTTCTGAATTAACCTAGGGTCTTGTCCTCCTCTTTTTCCCATGCTCAAGGAGATTACTGTTCCCTCCCCTATGCTAATTAGTATAATGAGCAGGGCAGGAAAAATGCATGGGTGGTGAATGTGACTCAACCAACAATTGGCACAAAGGCTCTTTCAAAAGTGAATATAAGGGGTGGCTAGGTGGCACAGTGGATAGAGCACCGGCCCTGGAGTCAGGAGTACCTGAGTTCCAATGCAACCTCAGAGACTTAATAATTACCTAGCTGTGTGGCCTTAGGGAAGCCACTTAACCCCACTGCCTTGCAAAAAAAAGAAAAAAAAAAGAATTATATATAAGAATTATATATATATATATATATATATATATATATATATATAATTATATTATAAGAATTATATATAATTATATGTAAGAATTATAAGAATATGAGTCATGTCCTAATTATGTCCTAATTGATTAAATAGTAAAATACCCGTGAACTGGCAGCTATCAGAGGAACACATCAAAGCTATTTTATGGTCACATAAAAAAATGTTTTAAATCACTACTGATTTGTCACAAATGCAAATGAAAACTTCTCTGAGGTTTTCATCAGCCCTCTCAGATTGGCTAAGATGACTGAAAAGGAAAGTGACAAATGTGGGAGAAGATTTGGAGTGGTGAACTGGTCCAACCACTCTGGAAATCAATTTGAAACTATACCCAAAGAGCTATAGAAACATGCATAACTTTTGACCCAATAAAACCACTACCTGCAGGTAAGAAAGTCAACCCCAGGCCAAATCTAATAAGTTGGAGTGTGTGGACCAACTTCAGGACAAGCATAAGGATATAGGAGTTACTCTGAAAAACTGATCTGGAGGTCTAAGTGGACCACATTCAAAGGGGGCAGCAAGAGTCCTTCTGCACCCAAGACTTATCAGACTGCAGGACAATAAAAAGGGCCAATGTCCACTGGCAGGTTGGGAAAGACCCTTGAGTTCATGCCATAAAAACAAAGCTGGGGACAAGGCTGTTGAAGGAGGTTCTGCTGTAGTGCTGATAATGAGGAGGGTTACATATAAAGAGCTTTACAAAGTGGGTGCCATGATCCCACCCCATTTCACAGATGAGCCGCTGAGGCTGCCCACCCTCTCCACTGCCCCTCCCCCAAAAGAAGGGGCTCCCACCTGCTGGACCACCTCAGTGGGCAGCTCTGCCCTCCACTGCTTGAGCTGGCGAGAGGCAAATGAGTGCAGTGCGTAGGACATAGTACCATACTCAATCCACAGTGACAGATTGGAGGCATCAATCTCCAGGGCACGCCGAAAGCAGTTCAGCACAGGTGCCGAGTGGCGCCAGATGGGTCCATCACTCTTGAGCTCATTCGAGTTCAGCTTGTCTTGGATGCGGCTGGCCCTGGCCAGAGCCATGCCAGCCCACGAGTCAAACCTGTGTGAGGGGACACAAGAGGGCCTGTCAGGTCACCTGTCAGGTGCCGTCTGATCTCTGGCACCAGGAGGTCCAGGAGGGGTACAGACCTGGTGGGGCAGATGCAGATGTCGTGCATGTAGAACTTGATGGCCTTGGACTGTTCCTTGTTCTTGAAGTGGTAATCGGCCAGGAGGTAGTAGAGCTCATTCACTGCTGGAGGCGAGTGGTCAGCGCCCTCTGGAAGCGATGGCACCTGCAGGGTCACACCATGAGACCACTATAAGGGAGGGGAGGAAAAACTCAGGGACAGGTGGGGTCATAACTTTCTTCTGGATATCCTCCCCCCCCTACCCCCCGATAGAAGGGGAACCTCAGAAAGGGCAGCAGGGTACAACCTTGCTCAGGGTGCCTTCAATGTATCCAGAGACATCATCCAGGCTGAGCGCAGGCTTCTCCGTACGTGGGACAATGGTGGCCACCCTCTTCAGGAGGTTGGCCAGGTCTGCAGACACCGTGCTAGTCTTGTAGCTGTCAAACTCGGGGAGGGTCTTGGGCTTGAAATAGTCAAACATGAAGAGGGCATCCTCCCACACAAGCTCCACCTTGAGAGGGGACAGATAGTGAGGCCCAGGCCCAGGCCCCCCCACTGGCACAGGGATAGGTATCCAGGGCACTAGGGGCAGCCCCATACCTGCTGCACCGAGTGCTCTTCCAAATAGCGGGCCTTGCTCTTCTTGCTGGGGAAGCTATAGAGGCAGTAGAAACACTGCTCTAGAGCAGTCTCCAGCTCTTCCTTGTACGGGTGCGTGTCCTCTGAGGCCGAGGCTGCCAGCTCCTTCTGCAGGACTCGCACCTAGGACCAGAAGCAGCATCACCATTCTGTCCCACCAGGACAGGGGGTAAAAGCCCAGGGCTGGAGAGGAGATGCAGAACACTGATGGGATGGAGGGACAAGCCACCCAGGGAAAAGAAAGATATAGGCTGGGAGGAGCATACATACCCCGCCCCACACACACCCTGCACACTTGTTCACATACAAACATACACAAATACATGCACTAATACTTATACACATTCCAACAAACACACAAACACATGTACAAACATGCCCAGGCAAGTTGGCTGCCAAGTCTGGCCAAGTTGCTGCCCCACTGTTGCCTCAGTCACCTCAGCTGTTAACAGGGACAGGGGAGATCCGGTGCTTGTCCCCTCTCCTTGGCACTGAGCCAAGTCCATCCACTGGCACACACTCAACACGTGTAGACACTCACAGATTTAAAGCCACATGTAGTTGGTCATGTACAATCACTCATGTTCACATGCATACACACACCTAGAAAAACTCTCCCACAAACACAGTGACCCTTGATGACATGCTCACCCTTGCACAAGCCCATACTCCCATGATCACAGTCCCACCTGCATACACTCATAGTCCTACTCAAACCCACAAGAGCACACATTCAGTCACATGCATGTGCTCACACGAGTAGTCACAACCACACATTCCTATGAGCACCTCTTCAGTCCCACTCACACACCACTCAGTCATATTCATGAGTCTACACATCTTCTTGCTGGGAATCACATGAGCACACCTGAGCAGGCAGACTCACATGACTGCAGGCATACCTATACAGTCCCACATGCACATGCACATGCACACACACACGCACACAATACACACAGCCACATAAGAGCACACAATCACACCATCACCCATGCACACACACTCAAATAAGCATGGCACCACACATGTAAGCACACACTCAGACGATCACACACATTCAGTCATGCTCACACTTGCCCAAGCACACGTATGCACACATAGAGAAAGCACTCACATAGAAGCGCAGCAGGGCCCCATTGGAGTTGCAGCACCAAGATCTCCTCCCCAGATACTCATGGGCAGTGTTGAGTAACATGAGAGAAGATGGGAGCAGGGAGGTATCCAGTCTCCCTAGGAGAAGGAAAGGAAATTGGGTGGAAAAGGTAAGGAAGAAGCAGTATCTGCCGGTTCCTCTCCCTCTCACCCACCTCCAATCTACATAAACACTTGAAAAGGAACAAAAATAGCCCCCATGTTAGAAAGAAAAAAGAAAGCCTCCAAATGAATTGATACAAACCCATTTGCACTCTCCAGTTCTGAGTTTGGCCCCTCCTCCCCCATTATCCAGAGTCAGTCAATCCCTGCCCATCACCCCCCTCCTATGAACACTGGGGATAGAGAAAGAGGCCCAAGCTAGACCCTTCCCTAGACCCTTCCAAGAGGCTTCCTGGAAGAGATAGGATTTTGGCCAAGTGGGAGCAGAGGAGGGGGAGTGTTCCTAGCCAGGGCATGGCCAGAGAAAACACCCAAGAGATGAGGGGACTTGTGGGTGGGAAAGCCAGGAGGCTGAGATTCTGGACCCGGGGTCCATGACCGGGACTAAAATTGTGAAGGGTTTTGAAACCTGAAGGTCAGAGGGAGGCACCACTTTGTTGGGGAGGGAGTGACATGGTCAGACCGAGGCTTTAGGAAGGGTCCTCTGGATGCTGAATGAAGGCCAGACTGAAGTGACCCAGGCAGGCAGATGCCTAGGCCTGCACAGGGGATGGGGGGACACAGCCCAAAGGGGAGATGCTAGGCCACAGTCTAGATAGGGAAGAGGGGGTACATGGACTCAGACATTCACTGGCTGAGGGACTCTGGCCAAGTTGCTGCCCCACTGTTGCCTCAGTCACCTCAGCTGTTAACAGGGACAGGAGAGATCCGGTGCTTGTCCCCTCTCCTTGCCAATACTAATGCAAGCACAGGAATTCCCTGACAGGGCTGGGACCAAGGACTAGCCACAGTAAGCCTCCCTGTCTGAGGTGGTCCTACCTTGCTGGCTGCCGGGGGTCTGGCTGACCCAGGAGTGCTGTGCATGAGGATCAGCAGGAAAGACTAGAGATCCTGTTACTCCACTGGGAGTGCCAGGAGATGCAGTTAGACCCAGACATGGAGTAGGTGGGGTGGGGTATTCTGGGAAAGCATCGATGCAAAATAATTCATTTCTGAGGGGAGAAGGCCCTAGGGCACTTGACAAATAACAAGTCCTAGCAAGTCCCAATATACCTTAGCTGCCTCTATTTCCAGTTATGCTGGGGGGGGGCAGCTCTCAGAGATCCATATGCAGCCAATCCACCTGAACTCAGAAGAACAGCAAGGACTGAAGATGGACACCTCCCAGAGGGCAGCTCCCCAAGTCCAAGAGCAAGAGTTGGGGATGGGGGTGGGGAGGCCTAAGCCAGGCCCTGACCTTCGCTATCATCAGGGCTCTGCAGCTGCTGCTGCTCCTGCTGCTGTGGGGGCTGACGGTGGGTTTGGAAGCCCTCCTCCTCATGTTGGATGACTCGATGCAGGATGACCCATGGAAGCACGGAGGCCACATATGGCTCCTTGGCCTCTTCCTGGACAGACATGCTACAGTCGATGACCTGCCGAGGCAAAGACCCAGGGGTTGTGAGGGAGCAGAAGACACTAGGCACCAACCTCCGGTCTCAGTCTCCTACTCCTGTGAGTTATGGCTTGGAAGAGGAGAAATCTGAACAGCAGGGGCGCAATCCCTGAGCAGTGATGCTCTAGGCTCTGCTCAGAAGTCTCAGAAAAGGGAAAACCCACAGGACTCTGAGAGAGGCACCCCAACTCTGGGCTCTGCCCTTGGGACCAACAAGGAACAATCAATCAATCAATCAATCAATAACATTTCTTAAGCATCTGCCATGCCAGACACCGAGTGGAGCACTGGGCCATACACACTGACTGCCAAACCCCATCCCCCAACCTGCATCTTCTCCAGACTCAACCTTCCAAAGACATGAATCCCTTCCCCATCCCCAGGCACCTTGAGGTCAAGAGGACTCTCATTTCCTTTCTATAAACTCTGCCCCTCTGAAAGCAGCCCCAAAGGCCACATCCTACTTTGAGGTTAGTGGCAATTCACTACTTGACAATGGGGTTAAGGGACTTGCCCAAGGTCACATAACTAGGCAATTATTAAATGTCTGAAGCCAGATTTAAACTCAGGTCCTCCTGATTCCAGGGCTGGTGTTCTGTCCACTGCGCCACCTACTGCCCCTACTTTTTTCCTTCAGTAAGTTTTTCTTGATGTTCTCTCTTTCTTATATCACCAAAGTATCCCCATTATCCCTTCCCTGCTCCCCTAGAACCATCTCTATGAAAAAGTGTGCTTTTAAAGGTCACACATAGCCCCTATGGACTTTCCACCTCTACCAAAAGACAAAACTAGCACAACTTCTCATGTCTCCCCTTGGTCTTTATAATTTTATTACATTTGCTTTTTGGATTTCTGCTGGGTTGCTCTTCTTTTTGGTAAGGCAATTCTTTACCTGTTTGAACATTTAGTGTCCATGGTTTGTCCATGGAAGTCTGTTGACTTCCCTCTGCATTGGGTCATGAGGCTCTTTCCAGGCTTCTCTATATCCATTATACCCATCATTTCTAAATGTATCACTTCACAGCTCCACCAACAATGCATCAACGTACCTATCTTACCACAATTCCTCCAACACAAACTGTTGTCACTTTTTATTGTTGCTACCAATTTGCAGGGTATATAGTGAAACCTCCACTTATTTTGACTTCTCTTATTATATTATTATGGTATGTTATTCTCTTATTATTGGTGATTTGGAGCCTTTTTTTCATCTAGCAGTGAATATTTTGCTTTTCAATGTTGAATAATCAGTTTCCTATTTTATTTTTGTAACCGCCTCCATCTCTTCTATAGTTGTGATTTATTTTGTAGACTGCAACTTTACTGAAGCTGTTATTGTCTCTAACAGTTATCTTTGCCAATTCCATGGGGTTTTCCAGGTAAACCATCATATCATCAGCAAACAGTTTTGTGCCCTCTTTGACACTGTTTTTAATTCCCTTCTCTTGTGCTATTGTTGCCAGTATTTCCAAAACTGTATCAAATTATATGGGGAGCATGGGAAATCCTTGCTTCACTCCCATATTCACTGGCAAAGGTTTAACCATGTTGTATCCGCACCATATATGATATACACTTTTACTTTAAGACAGATGCTTTTGGGGTGGCTAGGTGGCACAGTGAATAGAGCACCGGCCTTGGAGTCAGGAGTACCTGGGTTCAAATCCGACCTCAGACACTTAATAATGACCTAGCCGTGTGGCCTTGGGCAAGCCACTTAACCCCACTGCCTTGCAAAAAAACTTAAAAACAAAAAGATGATTTTTATGAAAAAAAGAAAAAACCTGTAGAGTTACACTTTATAGGATACACATACAAAGAGTATTGTCATTTGTTAAGGCTTTTTTCCCTTCTATTAATATGATCACATGGTTTTGGTTTAATATGATTATGTTGCTCTCCTGATGTTGAGCCACTCTTGCATCAATCCCCTGTGATCATATTAGATAATTTCTTGAATGAGTTACTGTAATCTGCCTGAGAGGATTTTTCAGACAAGGGGCAGAGCTAGGTGGCAGTGGATAGAGTACTAGCCTTGAAGTCAGGAAAACCTGAGTTCAAATTTGTCCACAGATACTCGATACTTATTAGTTGTGTGACCCTGAACAAGTCACTTCACCCCAATTACCTTATCAAAACAAAAATTCAGAAAATGTCCATTAATGATATTGGTCTATAGTTTTCTTCAATGTTTTATGTTTCCCTGGTTTAGGTATTAGGACTAGATTTGTCTCATAAAAGGTAGGTTGCTTTCTCAATTTTCTTTTTTTTTTTTTAGTTTTTGCAAGGGAAATGGGGTTAAGTGGCTTGCCCAAGGCTACACAGTTAGGTAATTATGAAGTGTCTGAGGCCGGATTGGAACTCAGGCACTCCTGACTCCAAGGCCAGTGCTCTATCCACTGCGCCACCTAGCTGCCCCACTTTCTCAATTTTTAAAAATAATTTGTTCTGAAACTATGCCCAAAGAGCAATAAAACTAATTATATCCTTTGACCCAGCAATACCAATACTAGGTCTACATCCAAAAGATCTCACCAAAAATAGGAAAAGTCTCACTTGTTCAAAAATATTCATAGCAGTTCTTTTTGCAGTGGCAAAGAATTGGAAATTGAGGGGATACCCATCCATTGGAGAATGGCTGAACAAATTATAGTATATACAGGCTACGGAGTACAATGGATCTGTAAAGAAACCTATAATGGTTGGACTCTAGAGAAGCATGGTAGAAATGACAGGAACTGATGCAGAGTGAAGGGAGCAGAACCAAGAGAACATTGTCCACACTAATAACAACACTGGGAGATGATCAACCTTGATGCATGCAGCTACTCTCAGTAGTTCAGAGAACTAGGACAACCCTGGGAGACCAGTTTTGGACAATGACATCTATATCCGGCGGGGGGGGGGGGGGGGGGGGGGGACAC
Organism: Macrotis lagotis; assembly: GCF_037893015.1. Taxonomy (NCBI): domain Eukaryota; kingdom Metazoa; phylum Chordata; class Mammalia; order Peramelemorphia; family Peramelidae; genus Macrotis; species Macrotis lagotis. The sequence continues at coordinate 703,575,532 of NC_133666.1, forward strand.
CACGGAAGCTGAATGTATACTATTTTTAAAACTTCTTTTATGTTTTTCCTATCGCATGACTTACTTTCTTACCCCTCAGTCCTAATTCCTCTCATATGAAGTGACTACCTTAAATATATTAAACACAAATGCACAATGTACAACTTTGACCAGACTCCTCACCATCAAGGGGAGGGGCAGAAGGAAGGAAAGGCAGTGGAAAAATGTGTAACATAAATCTGCGAATGGATGAATGCTAAGAAACTACCATAGCATGTAATTGGAAAAATAAAATATCAATTAAAAAAGAATAATTTGTGAAGTATGATTACTAACTGCTCTCTGAAAGTTATTAATAATTCTATAAAATGCATCAAGGTCCAGGAATTTGTCTGGTTTTCATCTTCTGGGTTTTCCTCTATTTCTTTTGTGTTTTCAGTTTCGAGGCATTTAACGGTACAAAATTGTCTTTTAATTTTTTTTATGTCTTCTAATTCTGCTCCTCTGATTTTGCTTCTGTTCATCTGTGATTTTACTGATTTGATTTTTTGCTCTTTTTATAACCAGATTAACTAAGGATTTGTCAGTTTGATTAGTCTTTTCAAGAATTTTTGGTTTACTTATCATTTTGTGGGAGGATTGTTTCCAATTTATTTCCTATTTGTTATTATCTCCTCTTTTCTATGGATTTTAGTTTTATTTGTGGTTTTTCTGACTTTGAAAAGCATATTCAGTTCTTTAATCTTCCCCTTTTTATTTCACTAATGTACAGTTTTTTTTGGCAAGACAATGGGGTTAAGTGGCCTGCCCAAGGTCACACAGCCTGGTAATTATTAAATGTCTGAGGCTGCATTTGAACTCAGGTCCTCCTGACTCCAGGGCTGTTGCTCTATCCACCTGCTGCCCCCAAATATTTTTCTGAGCATTGCTCAGCTGGGCATGTTGTTTCATTAACATCTTTTTTTTTTTAGGTTTTTACAAGGCAAATGGGGTTAAGTGGCTTGCCCAAGGCCACACAGCTAGGTAATTATTAAGTGTCTGAGACTAGATTTGAACCCGGTACTCCTGACTCCAGGGCCGGTGCTTTATCCACTGAGCCACCTAGCCACCCCCATTAACATCTTTTTTTAAGGATCTATCCTTTTTTTTTAACCTTTCAGATTCTGGGTATACTACAAGTCCATGGAGACAATGGACTTATCTTTAGTGCAGAATTTCTGTTTGGGGGAGATTTCAGAGGCCATGGGGATAAGAGAAAATATCGAGTTTGCTCTCTAATAGTTTTTCAGGAGACTCAGAAACCTCTAAAACCCTCCAGAATCTTTTTCCAGGACACTGCCTACCAAATTGGGCTTCTTCCTAGAGGTCTGCAGGGAAGGTGCGAGCCCAAGACTTGAAGACTTGAACTTATCTCCTTGAGATTATTTTTCAGCTCCAAACTAAATGCCCAATCCTAACTGGCACTGGCAAACCTGATGAGCATGCCCTTGCATTTATCCAAGCCACTGATCAAAAGTCAGAGACTGCTCAGTAGTGCCATGGCAGTGGACAGAGCAGGATGGGTTTGTCAACACAAAGACTGACCTCAGGCACTACTCAGCTTTGTACAAGTCATTGACCTTCTAGCTGCCTCAGTTTCCTCTTCTGTGAAGGGGGGATCACACTAGGACCTGCTCTTCAGCTTTCCTGTGACAATCCAATGAAAGTATGCAAACTCTGTGTGTGTGTGTGTGTGTGGTTCTGAGATGCATTTGGGGTGGGTTAAGTCCCACATGTTGGACATCCAGCTGGAGAGTCACCAGAACATGAATGGTCATTCAATCCATGGGAGTCATGTGGTCCAAGTCACCCAGTACAATTCAGCACAGAGCCCCAGGGGACACCCATGGGGAGCGGGATGATCTGAAGGAGGCTCCAGCAGAGGAGTCCAAGGAAGAAGGGTGACAGCTTAGGTCATTACCTCTGACATCACCAAGTATCTGTGATCTTGCCCCTGGCACAGGCAGGTCTGGGTATGCTCAGTTTCCCTCCCTGACTCCGTGCCAGAAAGGCCTCTCATGACCCCAGCCCAGGGGAGCTCCACACTCAGATGTGAGTCACCTCTCCTACCTGGATGAGGTTGTTGGTGAGCCGGATGAGGCTGGGGGTCCGCAGGGTCTCGTCCAGGATGCTGCTGTCTGCAGACAGGGCCTGCTCGATACCCAGGAGGAGCTGAGTGATCGTGGCCACCCACTCTTCCTTGGCTGAGGTGTCCGTCAGGTTCACCATCTGCTGAATGGCCTCATGGAGGGCGACTTCAGAGCACTCAAAACACCGCGTATAATCCTTTAGTTTGAGAAGGGCATCCTGAGGAGAAGGGAGGCAGCAGGAGGCCATCAGAGGGGGTGCAGTGGGCCCACCTGGCCATGTCCAGGCCTGGGCCCACCCCATTTGGCCTCCTCCAGAAGACACAGGGACAAATCCCCTGGCATCTGATGGATTGGGGCCCCAGACCCTTTGTGTTAGGGGGAGTCCCAGAAAAGGCAGGCAGGGCCACGAAGACTCCCCAACAGGCTGCCATTGACTCAGCACAATGGAGTTCTAATCAATGCTCCGAAGGACAAGAGTCCAGTCCCGGCGAGGCAGAAAGGGGGTACCTCCTGACCCATCTGCCAGTTGCCTGTCCTGGTGAAACGTAACTCCTTAAGGTATTCTCTGTCTAGGTGGGGGTCCCCAGAGCTCTGGCCAGGCCCTTCTTCTGTAGGTACATACACATACACATATGTGAGCACATGTAGGGACTTCGGGGTCCCACAGGGACCAAGAGTCTGCAACAGGATGTCCCAGGGCATGAGAGCCCAGGCAGTTGGACTGACCTGCAGCAGGAGCAGCTGGGCCGGACGCTCTGGGATGGAGGTGACAAACTCCAAGTGTTTGGTCCGGTCGTAGCCACTGAGGCACAAGGTGGGGCGCAGCAGGTGGGCCACAGCCTGGTAGTCACCTGCCTCGTAGAGCCTCTGCAGCTCCTCCAAGGACTGGCAGCGCTCCAGGGACTTCAAGTTCTTATCAATCTGAAAAGACCACAAGCTAAAGGCAGGGTGCCAAAGTCAAAGGGCAGCCCCTGCTTGGAGAACCCCCCCTCCCATCAAGAGGGCCTCTTGAGGGCAGCATCCAGGCCAGAGGCTACAGAAACACTGACCAAGCCACAAGGAATGAAAGAATAATAAGGGAGGGGGAGGGGTGGAGTGGGGGAAGGAGTAGGGGAGGAGAGGACGTGGTCCTGACGAGGTGAGGGGGATCCAGTCACCAGTGTTACGGCTCCCCCTCCATTCAGCAGCAGGGTTAAGGGAGTGACCCAAGGTTGAGGCCCATGGGGCATCACCCTGAAGTGAGAAGGGGGCCCAAAAGAAAGTGCTAATGTAGACATGAGCTGCTTCTCCAAGGGCTCAAGAGGGCAGAGACGCAGGCCTCAGAGAGAGGGCAGGGTGAGGGAGGGACCAGAGCGCTGACTCCCTCCTCCCATGTTGAATTGAGCATGTTGGAGGGGTATCCAAACGGGGGCTACAGTGCCCCAGCAGGAGGGTGGGAGGTGGGTAGAACAGACAGACCAGACTGGAAGCCGAGAGCTAGCTCACTGAGAAAGAGAGGGGAGAGTCTTGGGATGGCCTGGAGGTCAACTGAGGCTCTGGAGCAGCTGGTCCAGGGGGCTCCTCCATGGAGGAGATGTGGCTGAGGGCCAAGTGCAGCCTGGAAAGGCACCATTAGGCAGACTTCGTGAGAGGCGAGACATGGAAGGACAGAGGGGACCCTCTACAGAGGGAAGGGAGCCCACGGAAAGGGCAAACACAAGGGCCCTGCAGCCTCCCACAGCCTACTCACCTCTTCAAGAGAAACCACAGAATCCAAGTGGAGGTTGGGTAAGCGGATGAGGAGGCTCCTGGCCTCGGGGTTGCTGCCGGCCTGGTTGGAGGAGGTCGTGCTCTGGAGGAGTTCCGTGCAGATGTCATAGTTCTCCAGGGCCTGCTCCATATCTCCCTGAGGTGAGGCAGACCAGTGACATCAGCCAAACTCTGGCTTTCTTCTCCCCCACCCCCAGCCTCACCCTTACCCCGGCCCCCAGGACCACAACCCAGCCACCTCCTTCAGCAGCATCTCCCCTGGCCCCACCCCAAGGCAAACCCCTACCACCTCACACTCACTTTATGGCATTTATTGCTGGGAAGGAGGGCAAGGGCCTGCTTGCCTCAGTCTCTTCCCATACCAGTCCATCATACATTCAGCCATTAAATAAAAACTCCAAGGGCTTCCCATGTCCTCCAGGAGCAAATCCAAAATGCTGGGTTTGGCCTTCAAAGCCCTTCTTCTCCTAGCCCCCTTCCATCTTTCCAGTCCTCTCCCAGCTCACTCCTCTGCCCCTCTCCTCCCAGCCATTCCCCCACCCCCAAGGTTCTCTGGCCGTCCACTGGCCTGGCCCTCTCTCCTGACCTTCCCAGCTGCCTCTCAAGCCCAGTGAACCTGCCCCTTCCTCCAGGAAGCCTCCTCTGTCCCCTTGTGGGTCCAGGGCCTTCCTCACTTAGCTATCTCCTTAAGGGCAGGGACCCCCAGGGTCTATCACAGGGCCTGGAGCACAGTAGGCATCTAATAAATGCTAGTGCCTGACTTCCCTAGGAGACCCCAGAGCCATTCTCCCATCTTTCTTCTCTTTGTATCTGAGCATCTCCTGAATCTGCTCAATCTGTCCTTCATTCTCAAAGGAGACCCTCACATCTGGGAGTTGATGCCATGACAAGCACGGGAATTGGACTGGAGTGAGAGGGGGCTGTGCCATGTCACCAGCCTCGCTTTCTCCTCCAGGGCCACCTGGGTCCAGTAGCCAGATATGAGTCAGGATGACTGGAGATGGCCCTGGATGCGAGGCAATCAGGGGAAGTGACTTGCCCAAAAATCACTAACCCTAACCCTAGTGAATGTCAACCATCTGAGGTCAAATTTGAACTCAGGTCCTCTGAACTCCAGAGCTGGTACTCTATCCCCCAAGCCAAATGGCTACCCACCCCCCACAACTGACTGTTGTAATGGGGATCTTGGAAGAGCCTTTATTAGGGCTCAATGCCCTCAGTTCAATTGGGGGGGGGGGGAGAAAGACAGAAAGCTGGGGGACCAGGGAGAGGAGAGAAAAGAGAGGAAAGAAAAAAGAAATGGAAGAAGGGGCTCCCTTTGACAGATGGGGGACCTGAAGCAAGCAGGGACACAGTTCTAGGAAAGAGGTCTGAGGCAGGATTCACACTCCATGTCCTGGCAGGAAGCTCCCAGGTCCTGTTTCCGCCCTTCCTGAGCACCACCCCCAGGAGCAACATCCCCTTTACCTAGGATCACCCCCCGCCCCAGACTCAGTCCCTTCTCTCAATGTGAACAAGCTGCACAACACAACTCTCAGGTCGATCCATCACTGCGCTAAGCAGGCCCCCCAATCTTCTTGAATAGCTCCAAGGATGGGAGCTCACTTTTCCCTCCGGTGCTGAGCCATGTGGCTAGCCAACTAACCTGCAGAGCCAGGAAGCGGGCCTTCAGCCAGTACACGCGAACCATGAACTCCAGCCAGCCTTGCTCAAACAGGTCCCGCTGGGAAGAAGCGAAGGACAGCTGCAGGAGGTCCCCAAGGAAGTGAGGCCCCGGAAAGTCGGGTCCAAAGCGGCCGTTCACCACCCCAGCCGGGCAATGCCGGGGAGACACTGAAATCAGGCAAGGCAGGGCCGTGGAGGAAGCGCCTCTGGTGCAACAAGCCACAAGAGGAGCTCCCTGTCTGATGGGGCAGGCAGGACCCGTTTCAGTTCAATGGGGGGGGGGGGAAGGCTTCCTGGAGGAGGTGGATTGTCTCAGGGGAGTGATCCAGCCCCAAAGCCCAGGCACTGAGGGGCCTGTCTGTGTGACAGTATGGAGGGGGCTGGGGCCTGGCCTTTGGTGTCTGAATGGAGGAGAGAACCTGGAGAGTCTGGAAGAGGGGGTCAGGGTCCTGGAATAGCTGGAGGCAGGTGGAAAACTGCCAGGAGAGATCCAAGAGTTGAAATCTGACCTCAGACCCCTTTCCTAGCCCCGGGACCCTGCTTGCCTTGGGGTCCTTAGCTGTCAAAGTAGACAAATGGAAACTTCCTCCTCCCCTTCTTCCCCTTCTCCTCCTCCTCCCCTTCTTCCCTCTCCCCCTCCACTCTCTTTCTCCTTCTCAGAAAAGGGGAGCTCTTGGAGGAGACAGGCTAGAAGGGGATCAGTTGAGAAGGAGAGGGGCCACCTTGGTGAGGAGGGAGCCCCTTATCATAGGAGATGGGTGATGGAGTTCAAGAGGAAGGGAGAAGGGGAGCTCAATGACAATGGCTACCATTATTCTGTAACCCAGGAGGCAGGGTCTCAGTTGAATGAACGGAGAGGGGGAATCACGGGAAGCCTGAGAGGGACTGAGGGGAGCTGAGGGAGCCAACAGGAAGGGAGATTTCATCCCAGGGGGAGGGGGGTGGGGGGTGACCAAAGGCCAAAGCTTGGCCAGGAATAGCTGGGGAAGCAATAAGAGCCAGGCCCCTGCCCCCACATGGGGTCACTGTCAACAGGCCAGAAGGTGGCCTGACCTCTACTACCCAGCACTCAGTCTCAGGTCCAGCACACAGACATGCCCTTGAGCCAACATTCCCAATGCAGGAATCCAAGAAGCTGGGGGAGGGGAGGCATCTGAAGCTCTCAAGTAAGTCTGGTGTCACTGCAACCCCTAAACCCAAACAACCAAGCAAGCATGCTCCCCCCAGCTCTCTGTGGGAACTGGCACCCTCACTCTCAGCTGGCAGTCTGGCTCTGTCTCTAGCCTTGGGCACGCTGCTGTGTCTCTCTCCCTCTTTTCTGACCTGGAGGGTCTGGTCCCTGGGCACAAGGATCCCTGGAAGGAAGGGCCTTCTCCCTCCTCATGGGCTCAGAGGAAAATAGGGAAGGTTCCCAGGCCATGCAGTGTTTCCAGGGAGGTCAGCCCAGGAAGGAGATGCTGACAAGCGAAGGGAAACAACCACAATGAGGAAAAAGCCATTGTGGACACAGGGAACTCCCCAAGCAACTGGAGACCCCCTCCCTCCTTTGGGCCTCACAGCCACGTTGAGGCTGACAGAGCAATGGCTCAGTCGGTTCACTCATTAGGTCCCAAGTAAGATGCCAAGCTCCCCTCCACTACGAAGAGCCAAGAGGCAGTCACTCAGTTCCCCTTCTGCAGGGAAAAAGCAGGTCAAGCACCTGAGCTGCACCCTCTGCTCCCACGAGGACCTCTAGCCTTCATTCCCTCCTTCTGGCCTTCACCTCACTTTCCCAGGATGCTTCCTCTCCCCTACATCCAGCTCCCTTTTAGGTGCCCATCCCCCCATTAGAATATAAGCAGCTTGGGGCAGCTAGGAGGCGCAGTGGATAGAGCACTGGCCTTGGAGTCAGGAGGACCTGAGTTCAAATCTGACCTCAGACACTTAATAATTACCTAGCCATGTGGCCTTGGGCAAGCCACTTAACCCCGTTGCCTTGCAAAAACTAAAAAAAAAAAAAAGAATATAAGCAGCTTGACAGCAGGCTCTGTCTTTTTTCTCTCAACATTTTGTCCAGGCCTTGGTCACAGGAGGCATTTAAACAAAGCCTGACAACTTGGGGGCAATGATCAACCTTGATGGACTCGCTCATTCCCTCAGTGCAACAACCAGAGACAATTTTAGGGGATCTGTGGAGAATGCCATCTGTACACAGAGAAAGAACTGGGTAGTTTAAACAAAGACTAAAGTATGGCATCTTCAAATTTTTTTATTAAAAAAAAGTGTCTTCTGTACTACATCATTTTGCTATCTCTAATATTTGATTTTCTCCTTAAGGAGATGATTTCTCTCCCAACACTGCCTTGCAAAAACCAAAAAAACTAAAAAAACTACAACAAAAACAAAAAAATCACATTCAACTGCGATCAGTATAAAGCATGGAAACAATGTAAAGACTAACAGACTGTGGGGGGAGGGAGTGTTCAATTTAAAACCTTAAAAAAATGATAGCTAGAAACTACTATTATACAGAATTAGAAAACAAATAAAAAATTAAAGAAAACAATATGGCCTGGGAGCTGTTTTGCACCCCTGACTCAGAGCCCGGACATGTGACTTGGTCAAGTCCAGATACCAAATCGTGATCATGGCACATGGGAGAGGGCCTGGACAAGGGTAAATATCCTCATTTAAAACCTCATTTTAGGGGCGGCTAGGTGGCGTAGTGGATTAAACCACCGGCCTTGGAGTCAGGAGTACCTGGGTTCAAATCCGGCCTCAGATACTTAAAAATTACCTAGCTGTGTGGCCTTGGGCAAGTCACTTAACCCTGTTTGCCTTGCAAAAAAAAAAAAACAAACCTCATTTTAAAAGGGGAGGAGAAAGAGGAGTCTGCTAACTCCTGGTAGAAAGGGCAACGGGGATGCCAGAGAGGTCTTCCTGAAGCAGCAAGCACAGGCCATGCCAGACAAGGTGACTAAGCGAGCAGCAGCAGTTAGGCAAGGAGGGCTGGGACTTGACCTAGATGTTCACAAAGCATCTCCTGCTATTCTTGTGGGTGAACAGCCAGGGGCCAATGATTCAATGTCAGCCTTGGCAGAGGTCTCCAGTGGAGTGTCCCAGGACCTGCCCCTGGCCCTGGAATCTTTGGCTGAAGGGCCAGCCTGCACACCCCCACCAATAGGTGCCACAGTCAGGATCGGAAAGATTCTTGCCAGGTTCGTGCCCCAGGCCGAGTGCAATCTAACACGAGAGGGCTAAAGTCTTGCTCAGTAGTAACAGAAATCCACTTCACAAGGGCATGACAGGAGAGGCCCAAGCACAAAGTTGTTTCCCATAAGTAAGGTCAAAATGGGGACACCATCGGAGGCCTCAACCAGGGGAGAAATCTTACTGTCACCTGCCCCTGTCAGCCTTCTAGGGCCTTAGAGTCAGTCTGGCATACCAGAATTCAAAGACAAACAGGACATAACCAGTAGAGAGAAGACTCAGGAGCCTCTGAGGGAGGTCCCGAGGTCAGTCTTGTACTGCCCTGGAGGCAGACTCATTGTGGCCTAGGCCACCCCAGGAGGTCTTCAAGCACAAGGCAGGACAGTACTGTGAGGGTCCCTCTTGTGTATGGGTGAAAGCAGAGGGTACGGAGGCTGCCAATCAATGCCTTCCTGCCCAGCCTCAATCCTTGGCCAGTTAAAATACAGAGCCAGCTTCTGTAGGCTCCTGTATGAGGCTGATACACAGAGTACTTGCTTTCCCAAGTGGGCCATGACCCCAGGACAAGAGCCAGTTTTTGGAAGAAATGCCCTCAAAGTGGCAAAGGACTAGTCCATGATGGCAGAGATGGAGGAAACTAACACCAAGGAATGCCAACCCTCCTGCTAGAAGGGACCTGGCCCTGACTAAATAACTCACCACTTTAGCAGTCACTGGCCAAACTCCAAAGAGAGTCAATGAGGAAAGAAAGGTCCCATGGGGTCTCCAAATGATGGCTTGCAGATGCCATCTTTGTCACAGACAGGAACTAGGGAGTGACACCTCTAAAGGGATGGTGGCTTGGACATGTCTGAAGGCAGTCAGGTTCTGCCTCTGATCCCCTCAGGATACTCAATAACTTGGGCTGCCAAGTCTGCCCACCCTAGCTAGGAAGGCCCAAGTCCCGGTAGGCAGAGGCCACTTCATAATGAACCCCAAACACACACACACAAGAAGAGGGGCACCTACCTGCACAGCTTTTGCCTTTGGCCAGCAGCCACTGATCCAACTGGAGCTCCATGCATGATAGGCCCATGAGCATCATGTCCTGGGAGATAAAAAGCAGAGTGAGACCTGGTGACCAGTACATGATGTACAAAAACCAGGGTAGTCCCCTGGGCAGAAAAGGAGGCCACAGATAGATGGATGGATGGACAGAGGGAGAGAAAGACAAAGGATGGACAGATGGATGGATGGAGAGATGGATGAAGGAATGGAGGAATGAATGAAGGGGAGAAGAGACAGATGAAGGGATGGATGGAGGAATGGGAGGATGAAGGGATGGATAGAGGAATGGGGGGCTGGACAGAGAAACGAAAAGATATATGGAGAGATAGAAGAATAGAGGAAAGGAGAGATGGACAGACAAATGGAGTATGTCCATGAGAACTAACTCACCTGGAGACAGGCCTTCTGCCCTGCTCAGCCCAGGCATCCACCCCAGGGCCCCTCATTCCTTCATCCACCCCATTTGGTTGCTCTCTTTTCATTTCTGAACGTGCCCCGTCCCAGAAGGAGAAAAAATGGAACCAACTGACCAAGGACTCCCTGTGTCTGACAAAATGTGCCATGGTCTACGTCCTGTGAGGCCCCACCTAGAAGGGAAGGGCCAAAGGAGGTGATGCCCTGTCCCCCCTGGAGCTGACACTCAAGTGCCCTGCCCAGTCCCAGCCAGGCCTGACCAAGGGCCCTGCTTAATCAATACCCATGACTCCTTCTCCCTTGCTCTTCACACTCTCACACACAGAGAAACACCCATATATACACGGACGGCCCCACACACCTCCCAGAGACCCATTCACACATGGGCACATACACATATTCACAGAAACACACACTGATATCCTCACAAGACTCATTCATACATAGACATCCACACTCACCCTCAGAAACACACCAGCTACACACTCATGCTCACACCCACTCTCCCACATACACTAACTCATCCCCATGTATGCTAAACACTCTCATACTCCTTCACACTCACACACAAACTCCATCCCACAATGCCCCACTCACAGACCCCAACATGCTTACACTCACATTCACACACACAGACATGTACTCAGGCACATGAAAACTCAAACACCCAGTCACTCACTCAGCCCCACCGTGTTCCTCCAGTGGCACCGGGGTACCTCCTCAGAAGGCACCAAAGACCCACTGCTGGAGAGACCAGGGCAGAAAGTGGGGGTGGGGGCCCATACTAGCCCTGTGGTTCCCTGTGCTCGTAAACAAAGGCATTCAGGACATGGGAGCCAGGGGGAGACCAGAAGAGGCTGGAGAGGGAGAGAGGGAGTCTGGGAGGCTGAAGGAATGCAAAGGGACAAGATGAAAACTGGAGTATTTTGTGTGTGTGTGTGTGTGTGTGTGTGTGTGTGTGTGTGTGTGTATGAGTGTGCAAGTGCATCTTCATAATAGTGTGAGTGTATAAATAGATGTGAGAATACATGTATTTTGAGTGTTGTGTAAATGTATATAGGTGTGAGTGCATCTGGTCCCTCTGCATTCCTTCGGCCTCCCCGACTCCCTCCCTCTCTCCCTCTCCAGCCTTCCCTGGTCTCCCTGCAGCTCCCATATCCTGGATGTCTCTCTTTACACTACAGGGATCACAAGGCTAGTCCCCCTCCCTGGCTCTCCAGCACTGGGCCTTTGGTACCTTCTAGGGAGGTTTTCCAGGGGCACTGGAGGAACTCAGTAGGTACTTAAATGTTGATTGGCTGCAGGGCCCAGTTGTAGTGAATCTCAAACTATATTACAAAGTAATCATTATCAAAACAATGGAGAACCAGCGTCAGTAGAACAGATTACTTACACAAGACTGAGAATTCCAAAGGGCTCAGTTTTGGGGATAAGAAATTACCATTTGAGGAAAACTAGAAAGCAATATGGCAGAAAGAAGGAACAGAGCAACATCTAATATCATATACCAAGTTAAGATCAAGGGGCAGCTAGGTGGCACAGTGGATAGAGCCTAAGCCCTGGAATCAGTAGGACCTGAGTTCAAATCCAACCTCAGACACTTAAGAATTGCCCAGTTGTGTGACCTTGGGCAAGTCACTTAACCCTATTGCCTTGCAAAAAAACCTGATAAGATCAAAATGGGTCCATGATTTAGACATAAAATTATAAGCAAATGAGGAGAAGGAAAGAAATTACCAGTCACATCTATGGACAAGAGAAGAGATCATGATCAAACAAGATATAGAAAGGACTACAGGAGGTAAAATGGACAATTTTATTTAATTAAATTAAAAATGAATTGCACAATCAAAATCATTGCAACTCAAAATTACAGGAAAAGTAGGAAACTGGGGAAGAAATCATGGCAGAAAAATATCTGATTGAAGTCTCATTTCTCAAGTATACAGGAATTGAGTCAAATTTATAAAAATGAGATGTTTCCCAATTAACAAATAGTCAAAGAATATGAAGAAATAGTTTTCAGGGGAAGAAATCAAAGCAACTAATAGTCAAATTTTAAAATGCTCTAAATTACTATTGATTAGAAAAAAATAAATTGAAGCAACTTTGAGGGATGCTCTCTACACAACACTCAGATTAGATAACATGACAGAAGAAGAAACTATCAAATGTTAGAATGGATGTGGAACTACAGGACATCATTGTACTGTTGTGGAGTTGGAAGTTGGTTCCCCTTCTGGAGAACAATATGAAGCCATCTCCAAAAGGTTCTGAGTTGTGCATACCCTTTGACCCTGAAATACCACTCCTAGCTCTGTATCCCAAAGAGATCATAAAAAAGGAGAAAGGACCCACAAGTACAAGAATTTTCATAGAAGTTCTTTTTGTGGTGGCAAAGATTGAAATTGAGGGGATGTCCAACAATTAGGGAATGGTTGGACAAGAGACATATGTTTGTGGTGAAATACTCTTCTGTTCTAAGAAAAGATAAGCAGGAAACTCTAAGAAAAAGCCTGGGAAGACTTGCATGCATGGAACCAGAGTGAAGTGAGCAGAGAACACCAGACACTGGACAGCAATGCTGCACAATGAGCCATGGTCAAAGACTTGGTTAGTCTGATCAAGACAATGATGAAAACTGAGTGCATACTGAAGCAGACTTCTGAAGCTACTGACTTCTTGAACTGGCCTTTTTGGAGGAATAGGGATAAGACAGAAATTTGTTCTATATGACTACATATTTGTGACAGGCTTTCTTTCTCTAGCCTTACTAGCTGGGGGAGGGACATGGAGAGGGTTTGGAGCCAAAAAATAAAAGGAAACTGATTTTTTCTTTTAAAAGGATAAAAAATACATGATTCAAAATTAGGAAAAAGCCAATTCCCACTGATAACTCTGTCAATGGACAGTTCTCAAAAGAAGAGACTCACTAACTATAACTATATGAAAACATTTTTCTCCAAATCACTGATAATTGCAAACATTAAAATTAAAAGTTATTCTGAACCACTATGAATTCACAACCATCAGAATGGCAAAGATGGCCAAAAAAAAAAGAGAAATACTAACCACTGGAATGACTGATGTTTATCCTTTGTTCTCGGAGAAGCCCATGACATTGGGGAGGTGATACCATGACAAGCATATGAACTGGATTGGAGTGAAGGAGGGCTGTGCTAAGTCACCAGCCTCACTTTCTCCTCCAGAGAAATCTGGCACCAGTGGACAGATATGGATCAGGACAACTGGAAATGATCCTGGATGCCAGGCAATCAGGGTTAAGTGTCAAGTACCTGAGGGTAGATTTGAACTCAGCTCTTCCTGACTTTAGGGGAAGTGTTCTATCTGGCACTAGTGGTAGAATGATAGTAATAGTTGGAGGAGTTATGAGGAAGCACCTAAGCAATAAACTCCCTGAAAATAAGAATGGACCAAATAGGAGTCAATGACTCTGTGAGACAAGGAGGAGTATGCAAAAAAAATCAAAACTGAAAAAATACAAGAAAATGTGAAGTATTCCCTAGCAAATACAATTGCCCTGGAAACAAGACCCAGGAAAGAGAATTTTAAGTTTTACTGGATGATTTGACTGATAGAATTAAAAAAAAAAAAGAGCCCAGGCATCATATGCCAAGAAAATTGCCCAGGGAAAGAGGAAATATAATCCACTGGATACCTCCAAAAGAAACACCAAAATAAAAACCGTTCAGAATAGCCCAGTCTTTCAAACCCAGAGTTCCAGGTCAAACAGAAAGGACCACCAGGACAGCCAAGGAAGCACCATCAGGATCACACAGGATTTGATAGCCACCACTAAGCAGGGGCAGAGAGCTTGGAATACAGTGTTTCAGAAGGCAAAGACTGTAAGTTTATGAACAAAGATAATTTACCCAGCAAAACTGAGTATAACTCTACAGGCAGCTAGGTGGCACAATGGATAGAACACTGGCCTTGGAGTCAGGACAAAGACAGGAGCTCAAATCCAGCCCCTGACACCTGGGCAAGTACTTAAACCTGACTGCCTCATAACTGGGGCCATCTCCAGTCATCCTGATTTGTATCTAGTCACTGGACCCAGATGACTGGAGGAGAAAGTGAAGCTGGTGACTTAGCACAGCCCCCCTCATTCCAATCCAATTCCTGTGTTTATCATGGCCTCACCTCATAGATACTTTGATCTTCTTCTAGAACAAAGGACAAGCATCAACCCTACGGGGGGGGGGGGGGGGGGGGGGGGGGAATAGATTCCAAGTATTCCTGCTGACAAGAACAGAGCTTATCTTGACATCTGCATTTGACCTTCCCAGATGTCAAGAGAAACAAAAAACAGGGAAAGATGTTTAAACAGGGATAAACTAGGGGCGGCTAGGTGGTGTAGTGGATAAAGCACCAGCCCTGGAGTCAGGAGTACCTGGACTCAAATCCAGTCTCAGACACTTAATAATTACCTAGCTGTGTGGCCTTGGGCAAGCCACTTAACCCCATTTGCCTTGCAAAAACCTAAAAAAAAAAAAAAAAAAAAAAAAAACAAACAGGGATAAACTGTCTATATTCACAAATAGAGAGAGGATGCATGAGTTTCCTAAGAGCACGGTCATCATCATTAGGGGACACAGAGGGTGAGAAAGCCTGGGAGGGTGGATCTATTATGTCCTGATAATCTTAAAAAATTGAAGGAGAGAAGAGGAGGAAGACATCTGGGATTGGGGTGTACAAGTAGACATCCATAAAAACAAGGACAAGTGGGAGGAAGTGACCAACGCTAGAACCTCCCTCTCCTCTGAACTGGTCAAAGGAGGAAGAAATATGTACACAGTGGGAGTAAAAAGAGGTCAAAAAGAGAAACAGGAGGGAAAGTGGAGATGATTGATGATGATGATGATGATGATGATGATGATGATGATGATGTTTGTCCTTCATTCTTGAAGAGGACCCTGACATTAGGGAGGTGTTCGGTGGGGGGATGGGGGCTGTACTCAGTCACCAATCTCACTTTCTCCTCTGCAGCCATCTCAGTTCAGGGACCAGATAGGAACCAGGACAACTGGAGATGGTCCTAGATGAGAGGCAATCGGGGTTAAATGACTTGCCCAGCTAGTAAGTGGCACATGTCTGAGGTAGGATTTGAACTCCCATCCTCCTGACTCCAAGGGCAGTGTACTGTCCAATGCACCACTGCAGTTGAAAAGGGAGAATTCAAAGGAAAAGAGGGATTGAGGGAGAGAAGAGTCCTGAGCAAACTAACTCAGGAGGTACAGAAATACTGACAGTTCAATGAATAGCAGACAAGAATGGAAACCCAAGCAGTGCCCCAGGGAGGGGGATGGCTGAGCAAGTTATGCTCAATAAGTGATTACTTTTCCTCTCTTTCTCAATTTGGGGGTGGTGGAAGAAGGATGAGATGGTTGATCTTTGCAGATTGAAAAAATTAAATTAAAAAGAATCAAATCCTATCAAGGAGCACATGGAGGGAGCTGAAGATCTCCAGTGAGCCATTAACAGCCACCTGTGGTGCCCCAGGACTGCCAAGGAGACAAATTACCCTCTTCCCTATCTCCCCACCCCCAAAGACAGAGAGTAACTTCAAGGTACAGAGTGAAATGTCCTACAGGCCTTTGTTTTGTTTGACTATGCACTTATTCTGTTCATTCAGTCTTAATTTCTAGTGGGATGGGTAGATTTGTATTAAAATTTCTTAATTGTAAAAGAGTAAAGAAATTTGCTTTAAAAAAGCAAATTGTAAACAGTGAGATAAAAATAGAGGAGAAAAAGCCCGGGAACTGGGCCACCAGTACCCATGACTCATTTTGGTAAAGCACAGGAGCAACAGGCATAAAGAGAGGGGACACTTGGGAAAGTCACTGTCTCCGGGAGCTTGAGTCGAGCTAGCAGCCTGGCAGAGATGGTAGGGTCAATGCCAAGCTCCTTTCAAAAGAGGCCTAAGTGTGCCTACAGCTGTCAAGGAAATAGAAGGAAAGAGGGAGAATAAGGTGCAAGGGCAAAGGGGAACAAAGGGGAGAAGAGGAGAACAAAGGAGACAGAGAAGATAGAGGGAGGGGAAAGAAGGGGAAGGGGGCCAGAGAAGAGACAGAGGCAAAAACAAAGATGTGGAAGAGAGAGAGAGAAAAAGGCTGGGAGCTTCCAGAGGAGAGACAAGACAGGAGAGGGTCAGGTATAGTTGGCAAATGGAGGAGAATCCAGACAACTGGACAGAGACTGGATTGCCGCAACCTTCTCCAATGAGGAGGAAGTGATCCAGGGCCAGGTCGAGGCAAAGCAGAAAGAACAAGCCCAGAAAGACCCAGAAAAATGGCGTCAGAGAGGCTGGTCAGCTAGCTCTCTCTCAGCAGGCTAGGTCAAGGAAGGTGGGGCCTGAGGGGACACTGTCCGGTGCTCCTACCTTGATGTGCTGGTTGCTGCAGTCCCGGAGCAGAGGGTTTGGCAGGCCACTGCTGTGCTTCCGCCAACTGCTATAGATGCTGAGGACCACCTGGCCCAAGCCCGGGGGCCACTTCACCAGGAACTGCAGGCTCATCACCTTCAGGTACCTCATCATCAGCTCCAGGAGACCACCGTTGTTCATGTTGTCCAGGAGAAACTGATGTACATCCTGCTGCTCTGAAGAGACCCCGATCCCCCTCCAACGTCAGGGGAATCTCCCAGCTGGCATCATCTCCCTGAAGCTGCTCAGGCCCACCAGACAGCGGGATAGAGTCCCTGTCCCCAGGGCCCAAAAGACAGCAATGCTCCCTTACCCAGCCAGTTCAGCAGCAGACCCCAAAGTCAGTCAGCCTGCAAGGAGGGAGGGGCCCCAGGCTAACCCAGGAGGACCCAAACGTGGAACTTGGAAACCACTCAGGAGAGCCAGGTCAGCAGGGGGTCAGACTTACCTGTTTCCACAAAGGTGGTAGAGTCAAAGGATAGTCTATGCGTGCCCACGCTGGGGAAGTTCTCCTGCTTAATCTCAGACTGGACCTCATAGGTACTGCAGGGGTCATCCTCTTCCTCAGGGTCCAGTTTTCTTAACCTGCCCAAATACATCCCGGGAAGCCGAATCAAGAGGGAGGAAGTCTGACTCCTCCAAACCGACCCTAGCTGCCACTGCTCTCTTGACACAGGTCGGGATTGGGACCCTCTGGGCTAAGCCCCTGGGTCCAGGGGTCCTGGCTACCTATGTGCTAACCACCCTACCCAGGAGGAAACCATCAGCCTGTTGTCCCTAAGACACCTCTCCTCCCTTTCTTTCAGATCCTTGTGCTCCAAAGGCCAGGCAGTCTCTCCAAGACCAACTCCTGGCCCAGCTGCCCAGGCCCTATGGGCTGGACACGGGCCTAGTGGAGGGGGAGGGGTACCAGAGGCACCTCCACCATGGAGGGTCAAAGAAGAATCAGCCCTTCCTCCCCAGAGCCAGGGCTCAGCAGAGAAATATACTGATACCCAGCATCCACATGAAGTCTTGCAAAAGATTTCCACATCAGTCATATGGAGGGGAAAAAGAAAGACACAAGTCAGCCCCCCTCTGTGCTGAGTCCGTCAGTTTTCTCTCTTTGCAGGGGGAGGGGGATTGTCTTGGTCATCGAGTGGCTATTTCCGGGTATGACGATCTCCTAGTTCTGTCCACTTTCCCTCACCTCAGTTGACTGAAGTCTTTCTATCATTTCTTCTGCCTGTCACTTCTCACACTGTGACATTTCATCACATCATCTACCACAATGCATTCAGCCAGTCTCCCCTTGATTCCCAATTTGTCGCCACCACAAAAAGTTGGTACCACCCTTCAGTCACCCTCTGCCTTTTTTCCGTTGATCTCATAGGGACACAGCCTGAACGGCAGTCCCGCTGGTCAGAGGGCGTGGATGGGATGAGTTCACCACTCCAGCCACAGTGCATCAGCGTCCCGGGTCTTCCATCTTCTCCCACAGGGATCACCTCCCTTCTCTCTGATGTTAGGTGGGCCCTGGGCTGCTTCCATTTGCATTTCTTGAGGCCATAGTGATGGAGGCCATGTTTGGAGCTGACTCTCAGCAGAGGAGCTCCTTTGGGGGGGGGGGGGCTCTGATGATGGCCCAGGGCTGACAGGGTTGACCTTAAGGCTGCTCCTAGTCCTGGAACAACCTAATTTACCCAGGAGTCTGGCCTAGCTCCCCATGACAGAGGAGCCTTTCATGTGACCACACACAACAAAGTGTCACCGAAGCATGCAGGAAGCACTCGTCCTGACGGGGAATGGTGGCCAGCTGGCAGCTCCGGACCCTGGGGCCCTTGGAAGTCACTGCTTGACCCTCCACTTCACTACCCCCCCCCTTTTCTGGAGAGCCAGGTCTTCCAAGGGCAAGTTATGGCTCAATCTGCTCCTCACTGCATCCCCACGACAACAGCCCCCATCAGCTAGGGGGGTGGGGAGTGAGGGGGTGGGGACATGGGCCAGAGCTGGAGGACACTCTGATAGACCAGAGACAGAGGCTAAGATGGGGCATCACCCCTGACTTCCTCCCACCATAGTCAACCCAGCCTTCTCCCACAAACTTCCAAGTCTGTCCTCTGGACCAAGGAGCAACCTATGTTGGCACTGCCCTCAATGGAGCCACCATAGCTTCTGGACAGGCTGAAGCCCCCATTCAGGCCAAGGAGCCCCTGGGGCCCCCTCCACTCACTCACAATCCCTGTCCCCTCTGGCTCACTTCTTCCTTTGGCCTCTCTCTGAACAGATGCTGGGTCTGATGCAGCGAGACAGTTGCCCCCCCCCCAACTGTAGGGCCCTCCCTCCTCTCTCATCTCCCTGGCACTCAGCGAGGTCAGTCCTCCTCAATCATCTGCTATCTCTGGGCTTGGATGACAGACGCTAGCTCTCTGTTGTCCTCCTACGTCAGGCGCCCTCCAAGGCTGGCACCCCAAAGTTCCCCAAGGACAGTGACTGCCTTGTTTTGGACAGAAGGCCAAGCTCACGCCTCCACCACCCAAGTGGTGATGGAGGGGGAGTACCCAGCAGGCACTTGGTGGTCCTTCTTGACCGACTGACCCCCTGCAGCCTGCAAGGGTTCAAGGTTGTCACCCTGGTCTTGCCAGCTCTCCCCAGGAGGGTGAGCCTCCCATCCCCACAGTCCATCCCTTCTTCAGGTCACCTTCAAGTCCCTTCCTAATGACACAGGGCCCACAAGGTACACGCAGGAAGAAGAGCCAGTCCCCCAGGA
The DNA here is from genome assembly GCF_037893015.1 of Macrotis lagotis. NCBI lineage: Eukaryota > Metazoa > Chordata > Mammalia > Peramelemorphia > Peramelidae > Macrotis > Macrotis lagotis. The sequence continues at coordinate 703,594,898 of NC_133666.1, forward strand.
GGAATCCATCCTACCCAAGAGAACACTGGGGCTTAAGGATCCCCACAAAGCCAGCCCCACCCCCATCTTCTCTCTTCTCAGGTCAGTGCCAGGAGCCTCTGGGCAGCGCTTCTCCACACACACACCCCCACTGCCAGTGGGGCAGACAGATGCCAAGAGCACTTCCCTGCCCCAGGAGTAGGGGCCAGAGGGCCTGGGGCTGCCCACTCTGCTCCCTGCCCACCCGTCTGGCCCCCCTACCTAGGCGGCAGGAATTTGAGCAGCAGCTCCTGAAAGTCCACCTTCTCCTCCTTCTTACACTTGGTGTTGCGGACACGTGCAGAGCGCCTCTTGGCCGTCTCCCCACTCTCCTCAGCCACCGGCCGCTTCCGCTTGACGCCTTTCTTGGATTTATCCCCCCCGGAGGCATCCCCTGCACAGCAAAGCCAGAGGTCATAGAGGTGGGGGTGAGCATTTGGGGAGATCCGGTGTCTTCCCCCTCTGTCTAAAGTTCCACCCTCTTGAAGGATGCTGCCAGGTCCCCTCCCAGCTGGAGCTACCACAGCTGCAGGCTGAGGAGCCCATGTGGCCCAGTCCCTCCCCCCACCACATTATTCCTCTCATCAAGTGCTAATCAATCAGGGAGAAACTGGGAGCCCACCTTGGTCCAGGGGAGACAGCAGATTGGTGATAGGTGGCCCGGCCTTGGCAGGTCCCAGAAACCAGGGCTCTCAAACTTGGTGATCCATCAACACACACACACACACACACCCCCATATTAAACACTCACCACAAGTACCACATACACATCATATATAACCACACACTGTAGACACATTTACACACACACACACACAAAACCCTAGCTGTGTGACCCTGGGCATGGCCCTTCACCTAACCGAGCCTCAGTTTACTGCACTGTCAAGGAAGGTCTTGACTTACAGCACTCTATCACAGGCACCTCCTAAAGTGCTTCAGAAATGTGAGTTGTGACTATTCTCCAGAAAGGAGGGAGATTCTAGTCCAATGAGGACTGAGGAACCCTCCCAGCCCTGGGGGCTGCTTCCAAAGGACCCCCTGCCCACCCTCCATTGGCAAATGGCCAACCCCAACTCACCTAGAGGAGCTACCGCCTCCAATAAACTCTGATTGGGGAGAGAGAAACTAGGTGCCACCGTGGTGTAGGGGAACAGCGGCTCTGGTGCCGAGGCCACAGCAGGGGATGGCAGGGGCACGCTGATGGTGGTGGAAGGTGGGGCAGGGATGGAGAGCGCGGTGGGATCTCGGTACTCAGAGAGCTCAATTTTCCTGCCCAAGCTGGGCTGGGGTGGGTCGCAGGAGGTGAAGTGGGCATAGGTAGCCAGCAGGCTCTCCCCAAGGCATTTCCACCTGGACGACAAGAGGCAAAAGCACAGATGTGTTCCTTCGTGGTCAGGTTCGGGCCTCAGGGTCGGGCCCAGCAGGGCCACCCCAGACCAACCACCTGAAATTGGGGTGTTGGGAAGAGAGACACCTGCAGCTATCCCACAACCAAGTCAGCCCCCGGGGTTCTGAACACCACAGCAAAGGAAAGAGATAGGGCAACCTGGGTCCCAGTCTCACTCCCCTTCCTTCTTTTTCCCCCACTGATGTGCAAAGATAGTTTTCTACACTCAACCTCTTGCAAGCTGCAGAGGTCCACACATCACCCCCTTCCCTCCCCCTCCCCCGGGCAGTGAACAATCAGCAATAGGCTGCACATGTCCAGTTGGGTTGAGCACATTTCCCTGTTAGTTATGTTGTGAAAAAGGAATTAGAACGGGGGGGGGGGGGGGGGGGGGGGGGGGGGGGGGGGGGGGGGGGCAGCAGAATGAAAGAGAGAGAAACAATAGAAAAAAGGTGCACGAAGGGAACAGAGCCAGGGGCAGCTAAGTGGCACAGAGCACTGGGCCTGCAGTCAGGAGGGCCTGAGTTCAAAATCAGCTTCAGACATTTAATAATTGCCTAGCTGTGTGACCTTCAGCAAGTCATATAACCCCATCACCTTAAATTAAAAAGAAAATAAAACAAAGCGAACAGAGCTGGCTTTGCTCAGCCTTCAGACTCCAGAGGCTTCCCTCGCTCTTGATGGTGGCCAGCAGCCTTTGAGCTGCCCGAGGAGCCATCCTCTCTGGTCCGAGACAAGGAGGAACAAAGGGCAGGTTGGCCTATGGTCCTCATGCCCCCAGGGAGCTCCAGACAGCCTCCTGGGAACCAGGCAGCACTTGCAATTCACCCTCACCATCCTCCCTCAAGGAGGGGTCCATAGCAGAGGCAAGCACTGAGGTGACATACAAGCCCTTCTACCTCTCAGATGCCACCACTGAACCAACAGCAAGCCCCCCAGGGAGGAGGGACCCCTGGGGCTCGACCACAAGACCCTTGCTGAAGCTTCCTGACAGAGGGTTATGTGAACCCCATCTTCCAAAAGAATGGGGTTGGCAAGAGGCTCCCTCATCACCTCGGTGGTCAATGGGGGGCTTCTTCATCACCCCAGGGGCCTCAGCATTTGGGATACAGAGAGGGGCTCTCTCAAAGGGAGCCCTCAGCATCTGGGATCAGTTCCTCAACTCCCACTTTGATTCTGTCCCCCATAGTCCAAAGGTCTTCCCCCACCTACCTTCTGGTTAAAATAAAAACAAAGGAGTCTCTAGCCTCAGTCTGCCCAGACCCCTCCCCCCAAGACTGCCAAAGCCACTGGGGCACCCAGGGCACCCCACTCAGGACCTACGTGAAAAAGGGGAGGGGCTGAGACAGATGGAGGGCCGCCTCCTTCTCGCGCACCAGCAGGGCTTGCCTCTTCTTGCGCAGGTCCAACGCCTCATCGATGATGGCCTTTGTCTCCACAGCACTCACAGTCGCATCATGGATTGACATGTCACTGGGACCCAGGCGTTGAAAGGAAAGACCAGCGTAAGAGCTTGGCATGGATCCCTTTGGGCTGCCGCAATCTGGCCCACAGCCAAGGAGAAGGCACAGACCATGACTTCCCTGGGTGTGTGTGACTGCACTGACCCCACCCTGGCTTATTCAGAGCCACTTTAGTCTTGGGAAGGGGTCCTTGGGAATGACCCAGGAAAGCCCAGCAACTTCACCCACCACAAGCCTTGCCTCCCAGACTCCTGGGGGAGAGGGGACCCCATGCTCCAAAGAGATGTCCAGCAGAGTTGGCAGGGGTGCCAGGTGACTGGATGGGGACTGACCACTACCCAACATGGGGAAGACATCAGGGTTGGAGGAGGGGGGAGCAGAGGGTCGCCTCAGAGTTGACATGGTTACCCCAAGAACGGGAGGTCAGAGCCAGGGGACTCTGGTGAGCGAAAAGTCACTGAGGCTGGAAAGGCATTTGGAGGGGTGGGCACTCAAGTCAGGGATGAGAGGTTGTGAGGCAGAGACACTTTAGCCAATGCAATGACCAACAGGCACAGAAGAGCACATGTTCAAGGCAGGGCCTGGTGGCCTAAGGAGCCAGGCTCTGCAGCAAGGGATGGGAGAGGGGAAGGGAGGGTAGCCACTCTAGCCAGAGATGGTAGTCAAGGGGGTAGAGGTACCATTTGAGGAACATGCGCAGAGAGTCCTTGCGGAGGCAGGGCTGCTCCTGGAAAATCTTCTCCTTTAGTACCAGCCCCTTGCTGTACCTGCAGTCTTTCTCCAGGGCTTTGCAAATGAAATACAGACCCGCTGGCAAAGACAAAGAGGAGAAGGGATGGTCAGGCCCAAGACACAGAGGATCACCACACACTCCAGCCCCGGGGACCCAGTTGTTGCTCCAAACACCCAAGAAGACCAGATGGCCCCAAGAGGAGTGGACATTTTCACCATCGGCAGCCAACTTGCCTACTCCAGACCCTTCACTTCCTGGCCATACCAGGAAGGCCAGGTTCCAACGATAAAATAAGGTTTTCTCCTAAGACAGATTGTGGGCTAGACCCCTAATGGAACCCTTGTACCAAACACAGACTGCTCCTAGACTTCCATAACTAACAGAGAGGGCCAGCTCCAGAACAAAGGCATGAGATGGGGTTGGCACCACCCCCACTTCTCAGCCTGGGCTGTGTGGAGGTTTCAGTGAGAAGGCATGTGGCAAGAGCTTAGCAAAATGGCTGGCCAGCACACAGAAGGTGCAACATAAATGCTTCTTCTGGCTCACATAGCAGGCACTACATAAATCCCTGTCTTCCCCTTCTCATTCTCTCTTAGATGAGATTAAGTTTAAAAGTAATCACAACTAAAACCTCAAAAGATTCTGGGGCTTTAGTGGGACCAGACTGAGGAAGCCAAGTGGGATGAGGGGTCACTCGTCCAGTAATATGTGAACTTTTGGGCTGCAGGCTGGGGAAGGCAGCAACTCCCTGCTCCTCTCACAGTTCTGTGAGGGAATCTTTGAGCCTTGAGTCAGGGAACACTGGGTCTAGTTTTTAATTATATTGCTTTCCTATGGTATTACAGTGCCTAAATAAAAGGAGAGAAAAGAGGAATGTGTTTCCCTAGCTGACTGGTCTCCCACTGACCACTCCCCTCCCTGGCCCCACCGCTTCCCCTCCCTTACACTCCCACCCTACCCCACCGCAGCAAGCACAACCCTGTGTCCCTTCCTCAAGTGTCACTGCCTTGATAAAAGGCCAGTCACAACAAGACCCTCAGAAGTCCAATGCTAGGGGAGCTTCTTCCACCTTGACTGAATATCTGACATTTGCCTCCCTCACTAATGCCTGATGCCCTTTGCTGCTGACCAGGTGGACTGTGCCCAGTGAAAGACAGGGAACTCACTACCTCAATCATCATCTTCTGCTGTAGCTGAGAAGGGTGAGCCTTTAGAAAATTGTCTGTTGGGATGTAACAACCTTACAGAGCTGCAGGGTGCCTGAGTATGCCCCCTCTTCCAGTCTATGCTCTCGGGGTATCTGGCCCCTTTCAGAGATAGTTGAGGTTGCCCAAGAAAATCCAAGCCCAGAAATCACCTCACTGAAGAGTCCTTGGGGGCCCAGGATGACAACACCAAATCACCCTCCAAGGCAGCCCGGAAGTCAGCATATGTCGTATGTAATATTCAAATGTAGAAGGTCTGTCTTAAGAACTCTCAAATTGGGCGGCTAGGTGGCGCAGTGGATAAAGCACTAGTGTACCCAGCCAGGTGTTCCCATGAACTATTTGTGTCCAACCTTTGGTAGAGCATTCCAAGTTCATATTGGTCTGATCAGCCACAGTCAAAAACCCTGTAACTCTTCTCTAACATAAGAGATATCATTTTAGTCTTCTTTGGTAACAAAGAACAAGAACCAACAAAGTCAGCATGGGCCTGCCCCCAAGCTGAGTGCTGGGAAAAACAAAGAAAGCACCCGCAAAAGTCCACCAGCCTTGAGGATCATGTCCTGCTAGTCATATGCAGCAGGGGGAGGAAGATGTGGGATCCTGGGCAACCAGCACAGGCCTCTCAAGAGGCAGGAGCAAGGAAGAGGGAAGAGTCTACCAGGTGTGGGGCACTCCTGCAGGACCAGGAGTTCTGGGCCCCCCTCTCCTTGGGAGGGCACTGGCAAGGTAATGAGGACAGTGAAAATCCTCTAGACCCACCTCCTGAACAGAGCTGATAGAGGAAGGGGGAGGAAGATAAATGAGTTACCTATGGAGGAGGGCATGGGCTTAGGAAATCACAGGAGGACACTGAGTATGCCACCTCAGGCTTCAGGAACACAGCCTTAAGACACCCAGGACCCACTGATATTTCAAATGCCCCTTCCAAAGACCCAGGGTCTGGTACTTAATGCATGCACGTTACCCTCTCCCTCCCCAGAAGGGGCTGGACTCACTGGTATAGTCACCAAGCGTGTACAGGACTGTGATGAGGTTGTCCAAGCAAGGCCAGTGGTCAGGATTGCAGCGGAGTCCCTCCTCAAAGGCATGACGGGCCAATGGGATGTACACCAGTCTCAGTGCCACACGACCAATCTTGTACCAAAGATTGACATCTGTCGAGTCCAGCATCACAGCCTAGAAACATGCAGATATGATCTAAGCAGAGCATTCTGGAAAGGGTCTGAGGGTCTGGGAATCTGCCAAAACTTCCTGAGTCTACACATCATTTCCCACATCTCCCTCAAGGCCCAAGGAAAAGGACCTCTTGAATAAACTGTATTACTAAAAGAACACCAGGTCCTTTCCAAGAAAACCAGGGGCAAGGCAAATACGTCCACTGGAGAAGAGAGTCTTTTGTGCAGAAAAAGCAGAAATCACAGCAGGAGAAAGGAATGATGGGAAGGAAGGAAACATGATTGAATAATGTCCTAGGCACTGTGCTAAACACCTGACAAATATCATTTCACCTTTACAACAACCCTGAAAGGTAGGGATTATTGTTGTTCCATTTTATAATTGAAGCAACTGTGGCAGACAAAGGTGAAGTGACCTACTCAGAGTCACTTGACTACCAAGAGTCTGTGACTGGAACTCTGGTTTTCCTGACTCTAAACCCAGGGCTACCCTGCACCACTACCTGACCTCATTAAGTGGAGCATTTCCCTGGTTCACAGACATCTGTCTTAGAGGATAATGAGGTGCAAGATGAACAGAAAGGTGAACTGGGTGCTTGATTAGGAAGGGTTTTGAATCCCTGAAAAGGGAGTCACTTGAGGTTACTGAATGGGGTGGGGGTAGGGGAGTGATATTATCAAACCTGAGTTTTAGGGAGATCTCTTTGGTTCCTAAATGGAGAATGGACAGAAGTGGGAAGAGGTTGAGGCAGGCAGACTCCCTCAGCAATTACTACAATAGTCTAAGTGTGAGAAGATAAAGGTCTAGTCTACAAAGGTGAGTGTAGCATCAGAGGAGAGATGATGGAGGAAGGTGAAATGGGCCAGAGATGCAGAAGAGGTGAAAGTGACAGGCCTTGGCACCATACTGGATCCAGAAGGGAAGACAGTGAGGAGTCTGAGATGACTGCTAGGTTGAGATCCTGAGGGACTGGGAGAATGAGGATTCCCTTGATAATGACTGGAATGTAGGAAAGAGGAGGGTTTGGTGGGGAAAGACAATGAGTGGTTTTGGACTCACTGAGTGTAAGATGTCCACTGGATGTTTCAATTGGAGATAGATGAAAGCCAGTTGGGAGATTTGAGATGGGAGGTCGGCAGAAAGGTTGTGGACAGGAAAGATAGATTTGAAAGTCACCAGCACAGAAATGGTCATTCAATCCCTGGGAGTTAATGAGAATACACAGAAAACAGGACAGGGAGAAGAACAGAAGATTAGAGGCTATGAAATGGAGAAGGATGGAGACAGAGAAGGAACGGTCAGAGAGGGAGAAGAACCAGGAGTGGAGGAGTCTTGTACCAAAGACTGACATCTGTCGAGTCCAGAATCACAGCCTAAACTCTCCTAAAAACTCCTTAAAAACACAGCATCACTCTCCTTAAAAAAAAAGAGAGAAAAGAGGATACAGAAGGAGAAAAAGGACGCACAGAGGCTACAAAGGGTCAGGGAGGATGAGGATGGAGAAAAAGTCATATGGATTGGGCATGTAAGAAACCACTGGTGACTTTGCAAAAGGTACTTCTGAGGGGGCGGCTAGGTGACACAGTGGATAGAGCACTGGCCCTGGAGTCAGGAGGACCTGGGTTCAAATCTGGCCTCAGACAATAATGACTTAGCTGTGTGGCCTTGGGCAAGCCACTTAACCCCACTACTTTGAAAAAAATCTAAAAAAAAAGGTACTTCTGGTGAACTGAGATCAGAAAACAAATTGTATAGAGTATTAAGAAAGCATGAGCTAATGGTTCACTGCCAAGGGGATGGGGGAGATAAAGGAAAGTGGTAGAAAAATGTGGAACTTGAAAGCTTGCAAAAGGATGAATGTGGAAAACTATTTTAAGGATAAATATTGAAAGGAGCAGCTAGGTGATGCAGTGGATAGAAGTACTGATCCTGGAGTCAGGAGGACCTGAGGAAATCTGAACTCAGCCACTTAAGACTTACTTAGCTGTGTGACCTAGGACAAGTCACTTAACACTATTGCCTTGCAAAAATCCAAAAAAAAAGGATGAATGTTGAAAACTATCTTTGCATGTAATTAGAAAAAATTTTTAAGTGAAATATTTTTAAAAAGCATGAGATGAAAGGAAGTCCCTGGTGTAGACACCTTTTCCAAGGAGCTTAGCTACAAAGAGCAGAAGAGAGACAGAGGGATCAAGGAAAGGTGTTTTCAGGATGGGGAAGCCTGGGCAGATAGGGAGGGGAGAAGGCAAGTTCACTGTGAATGACTTCCATTTTTTTTCTAAAATAGGAGGCAGAGTCTCAGATAAGAAAGTAAGAAGAGGGGGAACCATGGGAGGCTCAAGGGGTTGAGAAAGTGAAAGAGGTGCTAGAAAGGGCAGGAGAGAGGGAGCTGATGTGAGAGGCAAAGCAGGACAGCCCTGTGGCAGAAGGGGCCAAGTGAGGTGTGTAACATCTCACCCCAAAGACAGGAGCCCAGTACAGGTGATTATGGGATGAGGGAGGAGAGAGCTGGAAAAACAGAGAGACTCATGAAAACGTGAAGGCAGAAGCCTCTCCTGATTCTATTTAGGGCCATGGAAAACAGGACAAAGGATAAGAAGATAGAATCAGGGAGCCCGACGAAGCAATTCAAGGTAAAGCAAACTGATACAGAGAGACGGGACTGGGTTGGGGGGGATAATGTGGGGAAAGGCAAAGGGAGGAACAAGAGGGGGAAGAGGTTAAAGGAGGAGGGGGCAGGAGAAAAGGGGTCTGGGAGGTGACTGAGGGGTGGGGGGGTCCGAGGAGGGGGCAAAGGAGGGGGGAGGAGGGTAAGGAGAGAGGTGAAGGTGACAGGTGAGGATAGTGAGGAAGTAAGATTGGAACAGGTGAGGCAAGGCTGGGGAGGGAGTTGAGGGTCAAGGAGAGGAAGCTAAACAAGGCTGTCACACCACTTAGAACTGATCTAGGATGGACAGGGAGCAAGGAGATGTCAACAGGGACTCCCCCATTCACAGAAAGACAGAGCGGTTCATGCCCTGCATCCTTCTGCCTAGGCCACCCAGGACGAGAAGAGGAGAGCAGCAGCCCCTGCCCAGCTTCTCTGAACTTCAGGGGTCAGGGGAAAACGGCTTCATCAGAGCAGGAAGCACCTTGCCCTCATTAGGATGATGGGAAGGTGGGAAAGAGCTGTCCAGAAGAGAGAAGCAAGGACTGGACTCCTGAGGGGTTAAAAAGAGGCTGGCGGTGCCTCTTAAAAGAGGGAGTTGAGCAGGGCAACCAGGTGGCACAGTGGATAGAGCACTGGCCCTGGAGTGAGGAGGACCTGGGTTCAAATCCGGACCTAGCTGTGTGGCCTTGGGCAAGCCACTTAACCCCATTGCCTTGCAAAAACTTTAAAAAAAAAAAAAGAAGAGGGAGCTGGACTTCCAGAGGAAGAAGCTGTTGCATCTCTGGAGAAGGGCACAGCCACATTGGGAGAGCCTCAAGGATCCTCCAAGAGTGCCCAAGAGAAGCATGACAGAAAACTGTCCAGTCTCATGGGAAGGAACAGCAAGTACCCACATCAAGAGGCCACCCAAAGGAAGCCAAAATCAGCCTCCTATGAGGGAGGACACGGCGGGTGGGATCTGGGAGTGAATGGCTGGCTCCCAAGGAGGGCTGAGGACAAGAGTGGGCCTTTGAGATGAAATGTCATCAGCCCCATGGGACAGGTGAGACCCCTGGAGGCCCTGGTGGAAGAGAACAGATCGTGGCAACAATGGTTTTCTAAGCTGATCTGCATCAGGCTTGGTCCAGCATTTGCTTAGCAGCCCCTCAGATGCCCAGACTCCCTCTAATGGTGGGCACTGCAGATGAACAGACTCCAGGCCAACGCTACCTCCAAGTAGAACTCCATGGCTGTTTCCAGGTCATCCCGCTGGGCTGCCAACTGGGCCAGGTTTTTATAGGTAGAATATTTTAGCATCAACCCAGGATGCTTCAAGCCCTCTCTCTCATCACCAGACAAAACTGCCTGAAAAGACAAGGAGACACACAAAAGTTGAATTTCCCGACCTGGTGACCTCGGGCCCATCCCTCCCCCCCCCCAGACCCCCTAGTCCCTTCTGTAGGGTCACATAGAATGAACACCCGAGGCAAGCTCTGAAGTCTCACCCACAGCCTTAACGCACTTGCTCTTCTTTTCCCTCCTTCTTCCTCCCCAGTCCTCTCCACACCTGTCTGACTCTCCCTCTCTCTCCCCATCCCCTCCATCTGTCCATCAGTCGTCTGTCCTTCTGCCTCATCACTACAACAGAGAAGCCACAAATAAATGTCAAGCTTTCCCTTGGGTTCAAATAATTCATTTTGCAAGTACAGGACAGTAGGGAGGGGGCTTTGAGAGCCATCTGAGAAAGATCTGGTCATGAGGAGATTCCTTGGGAGGAACCAACAGTCTCTTGATGGTAAATGAGCAAGAGTGTAAGGAAGACAAGGGTTTGAGCAGGGTCCTCATCACTAGGGTGTTAAATAACAGGAGGGTCAGTCTATAGAATACACACACCATAAGCCCACCAAGACCCCAACAATAGGGGAAGGAGTCAGAGTAGCGAGTGGGGATATGGCCCAGAGCGAGGCAAGGGCCAGCAGTTCACGGGATCCATCAAGCAAGTCCCCGGACCTGGATACAAAAGGGCATCACTGACAAATGAGAGGAGGAGGAAGAAGGAAACTGCTCCTCCAATGCAGGGCACAGCCACACAAGGAACAGATGAACAATTTGCCTCCCATCCCATGGAGCTGAGATTAGAAGGTTAACTAAGAACAGGTAACTGGGAGAAATCCTGATGAGTTGCTCTGATAAAGGCCTATTTTCCAAGCAAGATAAGAACTGGATTCACATTTCTCAGAGTCCAGCCCCCTCCCAAGGGAAGAAATCCAGGCTCTCAACAGTCAAAGGAAAGGATGCTTCAAATCACTACTAATCAGTCATTAAAGTTACTCTGAAATAACCCCCTCCAAGACAAACTCATCTGCCAGTGTGGAAAGCCTTGGGAGCCAACCCTGTAGTGACAGTCCTCGCCACTGAGTCCAAAAAGATTCAAAAAAGAAGAAAAGGGCCAATCTATACAAAAATACTCCTGGCCATTCTTTGTGGGGTGGAAGCTAAATTGAGACCCTGATCACCATGAGAGTGCCCACTAACCGGGGAACACCTCTGTGGCTGGGCTGGGAGGAAGGTTCCAAGCATCCCAGGGGGCCTGGTTGGGGGGGGGGGGGGGGGGAAACAGGTCATCCAATAAAAATGGCTTATGGTGTCTCATATCCCCACAATGACCAGGCCAGAGGACTAAGCCAGCTACCCCACTCATCCCTGCTCTGGCACTCTCCAATTAGCCTGTAATCCTGTGCTTTGTACATAGCTGGGTTCACCTTAGGTGGTATTTCCCCCAAAGGCACCATCACTGGGATGGGCAGAGGGGGGGGTTGCAGGCCTCTCCCACATTGTGTAGTCACATTCACATAACTGGATACCATAAGTCCAGAAAACAAGATCTAACTGTCTTGGCAGGCTCCCTTCACACCCACCCCTACAACATCCCTGCACAATGTGTCCAGATCTCTCTATGACTGATGTCATTCTCCTGGGGTGAGCTGCCCCTCTCAGTGGATTAACACTAATAGGAAAAGATGGGTTGTCCAAAACAGGATCAGAAAATTTTCTTCCACTCATGAAGTGGAGACCACAGGGGAGGGAGGATCAGGCCACCAGGAGGCACCACAATCCACAGAGCACTGGGCCTGCAGTCAAGAAGACCCAAGTTCAAATCCAGGCTCAGACACTGCCTAGCTGGGGGACCCTGCACAGGGCACATCACCTGGGGCTGCCTCAGAATAAGGATGAGGAGAGCACCTGCCTTCCAACCTGGTGGTTTCAAGGATCAAATGAGATCACATCTGTAAAGAGCTTTGCACTCTGTTAGGCAAACAGAAGGCGCTACAAAAACGTGCAAACAGTATGTGGCATCTCTGGGGACCACTGCAAAGCACTGAGAGAACTGCAGGATTAGGGAAGAGGTGGCCAATCCAGCCCCAGGAAATCCCCATTCTGTCAGAACCATGCAACAGTGACTGTCTCCCCTCTTCACAGAGGTGCTCTCTCACTCATTCACATACTCACACCCACATACTCACACTCTCACTTTTACATAAATAAATACACACACACACACACACACACAAAGCCCTCAGGGCAGGCCCTTCTCCTCTGGGGCACCTCTGATCAATAGGAAATTTCCGCTAAGTTTCATGCCTCAGTTGACCTCTGTGTAACTTGTCTGATGGCTCCTTCTCAAACAACTTGGCTCAGGGCTCATCCAGCTTGCTCCCTCAGTCCTGGTGCCCCTCCCCCAGGGCTTCATCTCAGGCCCTTTTCCCTTCATCATCGCATCTCATATCCAAGATTTTATCTCCTCCCAAGGTCTCTGAATCCAGATCGCCATATCCAGGCCTAGCCCCTCTCCTGAGTCTCTCTTAAACTCAACAAATCCAGAAAAGAACTTGTTCTCTTTCTCTTCTCTAGCCAGATGAATTCTAGATCTTTAACTCTAGATCCATAAACATAGCCTTTCCCATGACCCTCAGTCCCATACCACCAACTGTCTGCCTCAGGACATTCAAATGGAATTTCCCATAATTGTCCTAAACTCAACATATTTAAAAACATAATTCATCACCATCCTCCCTCAAAACTTTCAGCCATTTTACAGATGAGAAAACTAAGGTAAATAGGGTGAAGTGACTTGGCAAGGGCCACACAACTAATAAGTGTTTGAGGTCAAATTTGAACTCAAAGATGAGTTTTTCCAGGTTATTCACCCAGCTGCTCAGGAATATTATAGCCAAATTCCAGAGCTCCCAGGTCAAAAGGAAATCTTACTAGCAACCAGAAAGAGACCATTCAATACCATGGAGCCATAGTCAAGATGATATAAGATTTAGCAGCCACCATGCTAAAGGAATGGAAGGCTTGGAATATGACTTTCTGTAAAGCAAAGTTGTTGGATGCAGCTCCTCTCAGCAGTTCAGAGAGCCAGGAAAACCCTGAAGACCTGTTAGGGGCAATGCTACCTTCATCCAGAGACAGAAAAACAAAACAAAAGAAACTCTACAGAATCTGAATGAATACTACGTCCACTTTTTTTAATTTCCTTTATGTTTATCTTTCCTATCTCCTGGTTTTCTTTCTTTGCCCTTAGTCCTAAATTGTCATACGGAAAATGTCTAATCTGTAAACATGTTAAACACAAATGTATATGGACAGTGTTCACTAGAATGATCACCATTGGGGGGGAAGGAAATTGTGAAACATATGAATATGTGTGTGGATTAAATGTTGAAAAACTTTCATAACATCTAAGTAGAAAAATAAAATATCAATTAGGGAAAAAAAGAAAAACTATCAAATTTGAAAAAGGGAGAACATCAGGAAATGCAAAATGGATCATTTTGATTACATAAAATTTAAAAAGTTGTGCACGACAAAACCAACATAAGATTAAAAGGAAAGCAGAAAGTTGGGAAACAATTTCTATAACCAGAGTTTCTGATAAAGGCCTCATTTCTCAAATATATAAAGAACTGAGTCAAATTTATGAGAATTCAAGTCATTCCCAAATTGATAAATGGTCAAAGGATATGAACAGGCAATTTTCAGATGAAGAAATTAAAGCTATCTATAAATCATATAAAACATGCTCTAAATCACTATTGATAGAGAAATGCAAATTAAAAACAACTCTGAGGTACCACCTCACAACTATCAGACTGGCTACTATGACAGAAAAGGGAAATGATCAGTGTTGGGAGGGATGTGGATAACTGGGACATTAATTCATTGTTAGTGGAGTTGTGAACTAATCCAACCTTTCTGGAGAACAACTTGGATCTAAGCCAAAAGGCAATAAAGTTGTACATACCCTTTGATCCTGCAATACCACTACTAGGTATTGAACCTAAAGAAGTTCTAAAAAAGGGAAAAAGACCCACATGTACAAAAATATTTATAGCTACTCTTTTTGTGGAGGCAAAGAATTGGAAATTGAGAGATATTCATCCACTGGGATTGACTGAACAAGTTGTGGTGGATCTATTGTGTTATAAAAAATGAATTCAGGGGGCGGCTAGGTGGTGCAATGGATAAATCACCGGCCCTGGAGTCAGGAGTACCTGGGTTCAAATCCGGTCTCAGACGCTTAATAATTACCTAACTGTGTGGCCTTGGGCAAGCCACTTAACCCCACTCTTGCAAAAAAAACCCTAAAAAAAAAAATGAATTCAGTACAACCTGGGAAGATTTACATGAACTGATGTAAAATTAAAAGAGCAGAACCAGGAAAAAGTCATCCACAGTAATAGTGACTGAGTGAGGGTCCCTCCTCCTCCTCCTACTCCTTAGCCTCTCCAGCTCCTTGTGACCTCACCTCACGCAGCAGGCGGGTCTCCAGCAGCTCTTGATAGGCTCGCTCGGACTCCTCACACTGGTCATGCTTTTGCAGGTCCAAGGCTTTGTGGTACAGAGAGAAAGCTTCTGCTTCCTGGCAAGCCACACAATGAAAGGATTTCATCAGCATGAGCACCAGAGTCTGACCCCAAAAGAGGCAAGGTGAGCCAGGACTCACCTACTTACCTGAGCTTCTTTGGTCTGTGTTTTGTGACTTTTGAATGAACCTTCATGGTCATCCTCCACAGTGGAGCTGGCATTCAAGGCTGCAATGCGGATCTAGAAAAACCCAGGGCAGAGAGACAGAAGTCCATGGCATGGGATTGTTTTTGCACCTTTCCTCAGAAACCTGCCAGGCTAAAGTGACCTAGAGCACAGGGGTTCTGAACCATACAATGAGAAGCCCCAGACAAAGTGTGTGACAGATCAATGAATAGTGATCGTGAAAATTCACTCAGGAGATGGGCAGAGTGGAGAAGTGTGAGCTCTAGGGTCACCAAGACCAAACCCATGGACAACTTTTTGCAAAGATTACATGTCCCTCAAAGTTCTCACCTTTAGATGGTAGGAGCCCTAAACCTGGGCATCCTTGTGAGGAATAAGGGGGCTGTTTGGATTAGACAAGAATGTGAAGGAAGATTTTAGTTTACAGTACAAAGCCTGGGCTCTGCCAGTATTGGTACCTCTGGGCAGGTATTGAATCAAAACAAATGACTTAGCCTCATCCTGAGATTAGGCCAGGTCTGCCCTAGTTCTGAGTTAACACAGGGTCAGTCTTTCTCCTTTGCACTTGCTAAAAGAGATAACTGCTCTTGTTCTTTTGTATAATGAGCAAGGTGGGGAAAACACATGGGGACAAATGTATTGATTAGATTTGTGACCCCAGTCAATGATTGGCATGAAGGGGTGAGAACAAAGCCTTTCAAAGTGCATATAACACCTAGAAGTTACAGATTTCAGGGCTCCTCACCCCTTAAGACAGAGGTATGCCATTTATTAAGATGACTTAATAAAAAAAAAATTTTACAACCCAAGCATAGACTACAGCTTGGACTTCTATGTGTTGCTGGGCAGACCTGGGTTCAGCACTGCAGACAAGAAGTGTAGGGCTGTATGGAAGAAACTTAGATTAGGCCAACACCTCACTCCCTTTACCAAGATAAGATCCAAATGGTTACAGGACATAGACATAAAAAACAATACTGTAAGCAAATAAGAAGATCAAGGACTAGTCTACCTGTCAGATCTATGGAAAGGGGAACAGTTTATGACTAAGGAAGAGTTGGAGAATATCACCAAAAACCAATTAGATGATTTCGATTACATTAAATTAAAAAGCTTTTGCACAGATAAAACCAATGTAACCAAGATCAAAAGAAATGTAGCAAATTGGGAAACAATCTTTACAACTAATAATTCTGACAAAGGACTCATTTCTAAAATATACAGTGAACTGAGTCATATTTTTAAAACAAAAAGCCATTCCCCAATTGACAAATGGTCAAAGGATGTGCAAAGGCAATTTACAGATGAGGAGATCAAAGTAATCCATAGCCATATGAAAAAATGTTCTAAATCGTTATTAGAGAAATGCAAATTAAAGTTTCTCTGAGGTACCACCTCACACCTCTCAGATTGGCCAGTATGACCAGGAAGGATAATGATCATTGTTGGAAGGGATGTGGGAAATCTGGGACACTATTACACTGTTGGTGGAGCTGTGAACTCATCCAACCCTTCTGGAGAGTTATTTGGAACTATGCCCAAAGGGCAACAAAAATGTGCACACCCTTTGACCCAGCAATACCACTACTGGGTCTATACCCTGAAGAGATGAGGAAAAAGGGTTAAAAACATTACTTGTACAAAAATATTTATAGCAGCCCTGTTTGTGGTGGCAAAGAATTGGAAATCCAGTAAATGTCCTTCAATTGGGGAATGGCCTGGCAAACTGTGGTATATGTATGTCATGGAACACTATTGTTATATTAGAAACCAGGAGGGATGGGATTTCAGGGAAACCTGGAGGGATTTGCATGAACTGATGCTGAGTGAGATGAGCAGAAACAGAAAAACACTGTACACCCTAACAGCAACATTGGGGTGATGTTCAACCTTGAAGGACTCGCTCATTCCATCAGTGCAACAATCAGCAATAATTTTGGGCTGTCTGCAAAGGAGAGTACCATCTGTATCCAGATAAGGAGCTGTGGAGTTTGAACAAAGTGCAAGGACTATTCCCTTTAATTTAGGGGGGAAAAAAACAGCTTATTGTCTGATCTTGTTACCTCTTAGACTTCTCTTCTCTTTAAGGATATGATTTCTCTCTCATCACACCCAATTTGGAACAAGGTACAACATGGAAACAAAGTAAAGACTGACAGAGTGCTTTCTGTGGTGGGGAGGGGGGAGGGAAGTAAGATTGGGGGAAAAATGTAAAACTCAAATAATATCTTTAATAAAAATAAATTAAAAAAAAGAATGGGAAATTGTTAGGATAATTACCATTTCAAGGTGTAATTTAAGTAAATGAACTTGTGTCAGATAGTACATCAGGAAAAGGAAAATCTAGAGTATATTTGAGAATATTTTAGGGAAAAAATTCATTTTGATTAAGGATATTTGATTCATTGTAAAGGAAGCATAAGGTTCAGACTGTTACAAGCTTAAGTTACTGTGGTATTTCTCAGTGCAGTTTACTCATGTAGTGAAACAGGGAATTGTATTGTGTTAAAATGAAGTATGTGTGTCAACATGCCAGTGAGTAAGGCAAAATGTGAATTGTATTAAGCTCCAGAATCTCATTGCCTTGTGATGAAAACGTGTTTTGATCTGAGTGAAATGTTAAGCAGTTCACCAGAAGAGAAGGGCTCAGCAAGTCATCTGGGAACAGATTCAGAAGATGCAGGACATTGGATGTCTTCAGGGGAGAACAGAAGAGAGGAGAGACACTGGACCAGTTCATCTCCACTATCTCTCGCCTATGTGTACATTGTTTAGTTAGGGGGCCTATAACTGTAAGTGTGACACCCCTCCTTATGCCCCCTTTCCCCCTGGAAAGGAGGAGAGGCAAGGTGAAGATGTTCTCCACTGAGAGAAAAGGAGGTGATTATTGGGTGGCATGATTATATCCTACCTAAGTCTGTATATCCTACCTAGGGAGAGTCCTAGCTCTGATTTAGACAACTGGGTATTAATGATGGTAGTAGGAGAATCTGGCTGACAGCCGTCAATGCCCAGTCTTGTGGTGTGGCTTACTGCTGGACTTGTGGTGGTTCACAACAGTTTGAGAACTGGCCTTGGGTGCCAGTCCCCCAGACCCTGGTCAGAGGTGCACTGTGGCACAGGATTCTGGTCCAGAGGAAAAAAGCACCAGTGCCATAGGACCAAGTCAGTTCTGGGTGACTATTGTTTATACCAGTCTGGCCAGGATATTTTCCTGGGGAGTAGCAAATGGTTGAGGACTTATGTCCAAAAGCAGGACCCATATTCTGGACTGTACCACTTACGGAGATAGGTGAACTGAGACTCATGTGAGATGTAATGATAGGACCCAGATACCTTATATGCATTAAGATAAGGAAAATTGCATATACCCTTCTGCCAAGGGTTGCTCAGGAAGTTCTTATTCAGACTTAAGGGCATGCTACCTGGGAATAGGATGGGAGTTAGGGCTATGGAAGCCCAATTTATATCCTGATTAGATTCCTAGCTGTAATAGAAACTTATCAATTAGACAGCTAGGGTCCTGGACTTGCTGGCTGGCTAAGCCATGCAAACAAGAGAGTCAAGATTGGTATTAGATTATCTGTTAGTTGGAGAAGGAGGAGTCTGTAGTATATTGAATCTATCAAATTGCTGCTTAAAGATAGATGGCAATAGGCAAGCAGTAAAAGAAATAAGCAAGGGGCAGCTAGGTGGCACAGTGGATAGAGCCCCGGCCTTGGAGTCAGTAGTACCTGAGTTCAAATCCGAACTCAGACACTTAATAATGACCTAGCTGTGTGGCCTTGGGTGAGCCACTTAACCCCATTGCCTTGCAAGAACTGAAAAAAAACAAAACAAAACAGGAAAACTGAGGAATATGGGGCTATTTGAGTTCCACAAGAACATGAAGGGAGACTTCTTAGTTTATATTACAAAGACTGCCTGTATGGGAGCCTGTGGGCAGGGGTGTCAGCCTCCAACTGAGATTAGATCAGGCCTAAGGTCTGTGGCCTTCTTTGCACATGCTCAAGGAGGCAGCTGTTCTGGCTCATTTCTATTTTGAGTGGGATGCATCCATCAGTTAAGTCTGGACCCCCGCCCCTCCCAGTCTTTCCCAGCATCTAACACCTAGCACTTCCAGCTCTCGGGGCCCTTCCCCCGTGAGGGAGGATTGGCCTTTGCCAAGATCTTAATAAAAACAACTCCACCACCTTATCACTCTAATTAGTCACAAGGCCCGCAGGGTGTCCTGGCTCATTCTAGGGGCCCCCAGACTGCGGGATCCACAGGAGCGGGTCTAGGGCTGGCCGGAAGCTGGAGTCGGGAAGAGCCGGGTTCGAATCCCGCCTCGGACACAGCCCAGCCGGCCAAGTGCTTGGACCTGTTTGCCTCAGTTTCCTCCTGTGTCCGGGCCCCCCGGGGTCACTCACCATCTCCACGGTCGAGCTTCGGGGCCTCTGTTCCCCTGGAGCCCGGGCTGGAGCTCACGTCTGAAAGCAGAGCAGAGACCCTCCCTGGGGGGCTCCTCTCCGCAGGCCGCCCCGCCGCTGCCCCCACGCCACCCCACACCGACAGGCCGGGGGAGGGGGCCCCGGCTGCTGCCCCCCAGCCCGGGCTGACCTACCGGCCGCTGGGCCCCCGCGTGAGGGGCTGACGGGGAACCTGAGGCCCACAAGCGGCCCCAAGCCCCCCTCTCCCACCTGGACGCGCTGACAAGCGCCCCTGCAGCTCCCCGGCTGGATGCAAGCCCGCGCAGGCGCAGAGACGAGAGTAAAAGCCGGCGCGGGAGTCGGCCAACAACGCGCGTGCTGATTGGCTGCCGCGCCAGACGACTTAGACCAATAGGAGCGGGGGGGCTAGCGTGGGAAGGTGGGGCCGTGGGGGCCGGCCGGACCGGGTCAGAGGCCACCCCCACCCCACCCCCGGAAGTCCGCTTGCCCGAAGGCGCCCCGCACAGGAAGTGGCCTCCCAGCGGGGAGAAACGACCCCTCCGGGCGGAAGCGAGGGAGGAGCTGCCTCGGAAAAGGCGGGGCCCCGACAGGAAGTGGCCTCAGGGGGCGGGCCTAAAGCCCCTTGCCAGTCCTCCTTGGCGAGCCTGGCAGACGCCCCCTGGCGGGCCCTCGGAACAGGGTGGAATAGGCGTCCAAAGCGTGCCAGGGGCGCCCCGTGGCCCCGGTCTCTTGTAGGAGGCCCTGGGGAGACAGATACTAGTGTGGCCCCGTGTTGGAGCTGGGGGCACTCAGGCAGGCCCCCGGGGTCCCCATCTAGGACGCATCTTTGGCTTGATTCGAACCCAGCGCTCCATGTGCCCGGGGTGTCCCCCCTAGCAGCCTGGAGAGAGCCCTGTCTCCCCCAAGGCCATTTGTCAGCTGGGCGGCCTTGGGCAAGTCCCATCCCCAGGGGTCCTCTGCTTGGCACCATGTCACCTCCCTGACCTCATGGTCTTCTTCAAGGAGGGACAAACCGCCGATCCTGCTGACGGGCATCACTCCCTGGCTTGGCAGTGCCATCACTTCCACTGTACCCAAACATTCCCCTCCACTCGCTGAGCTCATCTGGCTGGGATTGGTGATGGTGGAGGTGTAAGATGTGGATCTAAACCTCATTTCTGCCAAGCCCAACCCTACTCATTGGAGTCATTTCTCAAATACTGTTTCTCCATTGGCCTGTTGCTGAAAGTGGATTTGGGGAACTGACCCCATGCATCAGAATTGGCCGTTTTCTTCAGTGGCGAATGTCCCCCTCCACCAGCCTTAGGAGGAAGCTCTTTCTACTTTATGAAACCAGGGATAATAGGGACGCACGCTTCCTCTATCTCACTAAGCACATTTTATTTCCTTTGTAGAGTCAGCTGTGCTATTATGAGTAGACACCTCAAATAGGATGAGTAGGCATGCCCATTCATTGGGCAACTAGCTGGCACAGTGGGACAGTCAAATTTAAATTCAGCCTCAGACATACTAGCTAAGTGACCCTGAGCAAGTCATTTCCCTTATGTCTGCTTGAGCTTCCTCAGAAAATGGAGCCAGAATACACTTTGAAGGGTTGCCGTGAGGATCAGATGAAGTATGTACAGCACCTTGGAAACCTTAAAGTGCCACAAAAATGCTATTATCATTCTTCCCCAAGGTAAAGCTCCCCAGGTCCATCCCTATCCTGGTTGCCTTCTAGAGCTGAACACACTCTTGCTAGTCAATACCCTCCTTAACTTGGGACAGCCAGAACTGACCACAATGCCCCAGACTTTTCCACCACTTCTCTCCTCTCTGATGGGGCCTGCCTGCCATCTTTTTCAAAGGTACCACTGTCTAGGCAGCCGGGCTCTCCCACCTTGTTCACATGAAGGTGATCATTGCTTTATTCCCAAGCACAGGAAAATCAGACCATCATCCCTACTTTATTCCATCTTGGCCGATTAAGCCCAATGCTCTGGCCTGTTGCCATGTTTTCTGGTTAAGATATAGTTCAGTTTGGGTCCAATCGGTTTAAAGCAAGCTGGAGATCCAGTGGAGTTTGGGCCTATGGATTAGGGAGTCATTTGAACAGAGGACAGTGCTGGGAGAATGGGTGAGATTTCAGTGGGATAGAAAGGGAGGGCTCTAGTCTAAGCCTTAGTAAACACTACCACTTGGGGGGGGGCAGGAAGGCAGGAAGGCACAAGGAGCAGAGACTATAACAGGGAAGATGAATAAAGACAGCAGGGTCTGGCCAGGCTCAGCCAGAGAGATTCCCAAGTGGAAAGGATGACTAAATGGACCTCTGGGTCAAGCATATGAGGATGGAGAAAAGGCTATGGGATCACAACAATGATGGGCACAGAAATCCTTGGGGGATAGTTTCATAATGAAGAAAAAGAGGAAACTAAGGTAGCCCAGGGACTGGTCACACCAACAGTAAATGGCTTTACCAGACTTTGGCCCCAACAGCCCCAAGGCCAGTATGGGATGCTATGCCCCTCCCATGAGCTGTCTGATTTCATGAAGGCAATGAACAACCTGAGCAGACCCAGGTTTCAGCTGCCTCAGCTTTACCTTCAAGGTCCACTCTTGGCCTTCCTGCATCCACCAGCCCTGGCTGCCCTATCATCCCCTGACTCGGGTCAAGCCACTGTGGGAAGTGAAATTCAGGCTTTGGACAGCTTAGAGACTTCCACAGGCCCTCCAAGACTGAAGGAGTCGGTCCAACCAAACCATCTTCTCCTAGCCACCTTCCCAAGCCATCGCCACCCTGAGGATGGCCATCCCCTCGCCAAAGCCTGCAGATGTGCTCTGCTGGTGAGCTCATCATGGATGGGACCTTCTCCAGAACACTTCTGCCTGACGCCCTCCCCATTCTCCTCCACCTCTGGACTTGGGAAGAATGAGGCAAAAAAAAAAAAAAAAAAAAGAATGAGACAGTGCTGAACCAAAGGTGGGGCTCCATTTTATTCTGCTAGCCCTAGGGAGGATCCTTGGTTTCCATGGAGGTGGGAGAGGAAGAGAGCATGCTGGTCCATCAGCACCATCTCTGGGCTGCTTACAGAAATGTCATCACTGTGCCCTTCTTGCCAATTTGCCATGGCTCCAGAGGGTAGAATCGAATGTTAATTCTGCAAGAAAGAAGAGAATGAGGCAGTGGTTTCCCAGAGTCACTCTTGACTCTTACCCCCACCCCCAGCCTGTCACCTAAAGCCCTTCTAACTCCCAAGGCCATTCAAGTTGCTGTTTGGAGCCTGTGCTGGCAGCACCCAGGCAGGCCAGAGGGGAGGGAAAAGGGCCTGGTCAGACCTCAGCCTGCTGGTTAGGTTGGCCCCTGATCATTACATAACCTTCTCCCTCCTCCTGGGTCTGAGGGCAAGGAGGGAGCCCAGAAGAACCTTGTCCCAAGCACCATGGGCATCCCAGCAGCAGTCCCTACTGCTGGCTGCCAGTCACCTGTCTGTCCATTGCAGAGAGGGAGATAATAGGAATGGGATCTCTTTTTTTTTTAAAGTTTTTGCAAGGCAAATGGGGTTAAGTGGCTTGCCAAGGCTACACAACTAGGTAATTATTAAGTGTTTGAGAGCAGATTTGAACCCAGGTACTCCTGACTCCAGGGCTGGTGCTTTATCCACTGTGCCACCTAGCTGCCCCGAGGAATGGGATCTCACACATTCTCTGAGAAGCTTTGACCATGGTTTGCCCTTCATTCTACACATGGCAAAGTGAGCCCCAGACACATGCGCAGAAGCAGTTGGAGATCAAGCTGGGATTAGAACCCGGGTCTCTTGGCTCCCAGTCCAACCTCCTGGCTGAAGCCTCTTCATCAACAATATCCCCATAAACCAGAGGAGAGGAATCCATAACTACAGAAACAGAAATGGGCCTGGACCTTAATCCTGTCATCTTGTCCCTCCAGACCACCACCCACAACAGGGACACCACCAGTGCATAGAGTACTAAGACTAATCAGGAATCCCCGAGGTCAGACACTTGGAGGGGGGAAGCAATTCTGGGCAAGTCACTTAGTTTCTATTCCCCTCAGTTTCCTCATTTGTAAATGGGAACAATAATAATGGCTCCTTCCCAGGACTGTCCTGAGACCCAAGTAAGAGAGTATGTTATAAAGCTCTCCCACATCTTCACATGCTATTGTGGTTATCTTCATCGTGCCAGTCACGAGCTGCTTCAGGGGGTCCTGCCAAAGGACCTCGGGCAGGGCCAAGGGCTTTCTTCTTCCCTGGCTGAGGCCCAGACACTGAGGGCAAAGGAGGAAAGGTCACAGACTGACCTCAGGGAAGGGCTTTGGCACTGCTCTTTGGAGCCTGTGCTTGCAGAAAGGCCAGAGGGAGGGAGAAGAGCCAGGAGTGTGTGAGAGGAAGGAAGGCTGGAAACCAGGCCAGAGAGAAGCTGCCAGGACGGGCTAAGACATGGGCCTGGACAGGAAGGCTCAGGGCGGTGCTAGCTCTCACAGTGGATGGATGGAGCACCTTCCCTGGAGTCAGCAGAACCCGAGTTCAAGGGCAGCCTCAGGCACTTGATAGTCCTAGCTGTGTGACCTTGGGCAAGACCCCACCGCACGGCGCCATAAAAAAAAAGACCAGTAAAAAGAATTAGAAGGTCCAAGGTCTAGAGCTGGTAGGATCTTGGGGTCCAAGGGCTTTGTTTCAGAGATGAGGAAACTGAGGCTTGGAGTCAATGAGTGATTGCCAAGGTCAGGAAAGACTAGTGTCCCCCTTGGGGCGCCCCCCCAGGGCCTACCTGTCCGGACTCAGGCTCAGCTCCTTGGTGAGGAACTCAAAGAACTTGGCGCTGTGGTCCCGGTTCTCCTCGGCGGTGCCAACCACGCCAATGGAGGAGACGATGAGCTGGGCACAGGGGTCCCCGGAGCCGCTCAGGATCATGGTGAGGTCTGGCCTCACCGTCACGTTCACTCTCTGCAGAGGGGAGAGGGGGTCGGGGGCGTCGGGGGGGGCAGCGGGGGGCAGCGGGGTCGGTGGGGGTCGGCGGGGATCAGCGGAGAGCGGGGGACGGCGGGGGTCAGCGGGGGGCGGGGGTCAGCCGGGGGCGGGGGGCGGGGGTCAGCGGGAGCGGGGGGCGGCGGGGGTCAGCGGGGGGCGGGGGTCAGCCGGCGGCGGGGGCACTCACGTCCTGGGGCTTGCCCAGCACGGCGGCGGCCGCGGCGCACAGGCGCTGGCTCAGGCCGCTGGGCAGCCGGGCGGCCGGGAGGCTGGTGTCCAGCTCCACGAAGGGCATGGCGGCGGCGGCGGCGGCGGCGGCGCTCTGCGGAGGGGGGCCGGGCCCGGCCGGGCCGCCCATTGGCCGGAGGGGACGCGGGCGGCGCCCATTGGCCGCGGCGGCCACGCCCCCGGGGAGGGCCACGCCCCCGGGGAGGGGCCCCGCCCGGAAGGCGCTCTGCCTCCCGCCCCCACGCCGGGCAGAGAGGGCCCGGGCAGAGACTGCCCGGGAGAGCTGGTGAAGGGGGCGGGGCGCCCGGCCTGACACGTGAGAGCTGGCGACCCTGGACGAGTCCCTTTGCCCAGTTTGCCTCAGTTTCCTCGCCCACAAAAGGAGCTGCAGAAGGAAATGGCCAGGCGCGGCCAGGCGCGGCCAGGAGCGGCCAGGCGCGGCCAGGCGCGGCCAGGAGCGGCCAGGCGCGGCCAGGAGCGGCCAGGAGCGGCCAGGAGCGGCCAGGAGCGGCCAGGCGCGGCCAGGCGCGGCCAGGAGCGGCCAGGCGCGGCCCGGTGCTGCTGGCCCCTGGCCCCGGGGCGGAGTGGCCGGCCCTGGAGTCAGGACGACCTGGGTTCAAATCCGGTCTCAGACACTTAATGACCTAGCTGTGTGGCCTTGGCCAAGCCACTTAACCCCACTGCCTTGCAAAAAAAGAAAAAAGAAAAAGCCACTATATTAAAACCAAACCAAATCAAGCCTGGCCCTGAGCCTTCCCGGCTACTTAAGCAGGCCAAGGTCCTTGAAGCCTCCCTGGCAGAAGAGAAGCAGCCCACCACTCGGGGCCAGGATGCTGGACTGACTCACAGCCCTGAGAGATGGCGGCACCTCGACCCCCATTTTACCAAGGCAAAGAGACAAAGGTCAAGCTCCCACAGCTAGGCAAGATTTGAACTCGGCCTTCCTGTCCCTTGGGGTGCGGTGCCCCGAGGCTCCCCCAGCAGAAGCACTCTCCCTAGACTCTGTTTCCTTAGTCCAGTGAACCCGACACAGATCCATTGGGAGATTCCTCGGGAAAGTCATACCAAAGGGCTCTCTCTAATTGGGGGGCGATGGCTTAGCTCGGAGCCCCCAGTCAGATGAAGCGCTATGGCACAACCAGAGTTTGGAATGAACAAGCCTTATTCCTGGGGCCAAAGGAACCCAAAGGAGAAAGGAGATACCAGAGAGCTATCTGGGGGGTAGGGGGGCCCAGCTCAGGGTGGGGAATGCCAGCCGCAGAGCCTCCCTGCTCACCCTGTCTGCCAAGCTGGGTCCTGACCCTACTCCTTTCCCATAGCCCCCCTCAGCCTCCTTGAGGCCTCTTCTGCAGGGCTGGCATGCCCCCCCCATCTACTCCATTGTCTCTAAAGGCCCAAGTGGGGGTCTGTTCTTCCAGTGTCGGTGATGGGTGCCCCTCCAACGCAATCCAACAAGGGGGTCCATACTCCATCACTCTTGAACCTTTTACTTTACTCTTCTACACAGCATTGGGGACTTCTGCAAAGCCGGGGACTGGGCCAGAGCTGGCAAAGGTGGCAGGACGGCACGTCCTCTCGTCCTTCCGTAGAGATGGTTTGGCTCTGGTGAACCCATCTCCCCCCCCCCCAGCTGCTTCCCCTTGACACTGGGCTCTGGGCATCATCAGCTCTTGACTTTGTGGGGTCATCAAAGATGGAAGGATGAGCGGTCACAGGCTCCAAAGTTGGCAGGAGCCAACTGGCACCAAGAGGATAGGGAGTTCCATGAGGCCTGGGGGTACCTGAGGAGACTGGGAGAAAGCCAGGTCTTGAAGGATGGGGGAGGACTCGACAAATGAGGGGTTGGCCCCAATTTGCCCACCTGTGTAGAGGCTGGCCAGAAGGGAGAGTTGGGCAGTCAACAAGGGAGATGATAGCAGAGGGGTGGTGGGAAGCCACCAAGTAGGGTGGGGAAGCCACCTAGGCCTGTGGAATGATGAGATAAGGAGGAAGCCTGGGAAGAAAAGGGTTTTACCCTGATTATCCCCATCTCCTGAGAAATCCCAATCTCAGAGATTCCACCAGACCCCACCCAGTGCTGGCCAGGCCCCAGGAGGGGCTTCTTGCTCTACCACCACCACCACCAATGCATTGCCCCACCCCCCAGCTCTGCCATTTAGCCATCCCCACAAAAGGATGTGGCATTCTTAGCCCTGGCCAGGAAAGGCCCAGGGCTGAGGTCGACCCACCCAGGCTCTGCCTGGGTTTCCCTGGGGGCACTGACCCAGGTGCCAGGCTGGCCCACTCCAGCTTCCTGCTTCTCCCACAGTAGGGCCACGTATCACCAAGAGATAACAAAATAAGAAAATAAATCCCTGGAAGTAGATGAGAACTGCTCGTCTTCCCCAGTGGGTACCTCACCAGAGCCTGGCATGACCAAGGGCACCCTGGTGTCACCCAGAGTGGCCTCTTGTGCCAAGCTGAGCCCCTTCAGGGGAGAGGAAGTCAATGACTAAACTGGGGGGGGGGGGGGGTTACTTCCCCAGCCTGCTGCCAAGCCAGTGTGTCCACCAGAGGGGTAAGCTGCTAACCTGCCCTTCTCCCAGTCTGCAGAGAGCCACCCCACCCTGGCACTCGTCACACCTATCTGGGCCCTAAACTAGGAAATGGCACTTGGAGTGGTGCCACCCTCACCCTGGAGCCCCTCATTTCAACAACTAGCCTCTGCCAGCAGCCACCATCCTCAGAGTAATGTATAGACAGGTTTTCATCAGCCTCCTTTTACAGGTGGGGAATTTGCGGCTGTCACATGGGACATACAGGATCAGTCTGAGGGATTTGCACTCAGGTCTTCCTGCCTCCAGGCCCAGGGCTCTGCACCCTGTAGGTGCACTCTAGTGATCAGCAGGGGGCTGAGGGTGAGGCAGCTGCTTCCCTAGGCCACCAGCCTCTCTGCTGGTCACCAGCCCAGTAGCCAGCAGATACTTAATGCAAGGCTTGCTGTTTGTTTCATTGGCCGCTGTCCCAGATGGCACTGCCCCAGAAGGCACTCGCCAGGAACCCTGGAGCATTTGTCCTGGCTGTAAGGATAGTGGGGTGCATCGTTGCTTGGACTGAGGGGGGCAGAGCCTTTGGGCTGGCCAGCTTCCACCTGCCCCTCCTCTGGAGAGGCCAAAGTGCTTGGCAGGGGCAGGGCAGTGCCTCCCCAAGGCACTACTGGGGAGGTTGCAGAGATTTAAGCTCCTCCGATCCAAGGCTGGCATGGCAGCCCAGGCCTCCCGTGCCTCTGGGCCAGGTGACTCAGCCTCAGCAGCATCCGTCTGTCCCCATCCTCGCCCAGCAGAGGCCCGGGCCTGTGGGCCAGCAACTCCCTCCTCCCCTCTGGGAGGGGCTCCCTCACCACCCAAGCTGAGCTCCCCTCTTTGTGCTGAGGCCGAGGCCCAGCCTCCAGCCCTTCCTGCTGCCCACAGGCCAGGCTGGGGTGGTGGACAGGTGGCCCAAAGGTTCAGGGCCTCTCCCCCTCTTCTCCAGGGGGGTGAGGAGGGGGCTGGGTTGAGAATCCCATCAGCCAGCCCGGCCAATGCACCCCCAGGCAGGACCCTGGGTAGCACCCTCTGCTCAGAGGGGGGGGGATGGCCTCCTGGGCAGCAAGGTCCAAGACACCGGACACCGGACAGACACCTAAAGGCTCTTTATTGTTTCTCAGCTACACAAAAAGCAGGACTGGCACGGCAGGGGCACGGGCACAGCAGGGACGAGGGCCAGGGATGGGCGCTCAGGCGAAGGTGGAGCCGTTCCAGCCCACATTGGCAGCGTTCATGTCGTAATAATTGATGTAGATCCTGGAGGGAGAAAGGGGGCGCTCAGGGGGTGCTCAGGGCCTCCAGGGCCCCCCAGAGCCCCTCCCCTGCCCCCAGCCCCCTCACCTGTCCCCCGGGATCTTCAGGTGCTTGGTGAGCAGCTCGCAGAGCTGTTTGCTGTAGGCCTTGTTCTGGGGGCCCCCGATCTTGCCGATGCTGTGCAGGCTGCAGAGCGCGCAGGGCTCCGTGGAGCCCCCGAAGGCCATCAGCTGGTCGGCGGCCACGTGCACGGCGATGTACTGGGGGAGGGGGCGAGTCAGGACCCCCATGCCGGCCGCCCCTCCCCGGGCCCCCCATGCCAGCGGCCCATCCCCCGGCCGCCCCTCCCCCGGGCCCCCCATCCCGGCCGCCCCTCCCCCGGGCCCCCCATCCCGGCCGCCCCTCCCCGGGCCCCCCATCCCGGCCGCCCCTCCCCGGGCCCCCCATGCCGGCCGCCCCCCTCCCCCGGGCCCCCCATGCCGGCCGCCCCTCCCCGGGCCCCCCATGCCGGCCGCCCCTCCCCCGGGTCTCCCCCGGGCCCCCCATCCCCGACCGCCCCTCCCCGGGCCCCCCCGGGCCCCCCCGCCCCCACCTGCGCGGGCTTGCCCGTGGCCTTGGCCAGCTGCGCCGTGAGCTCGGCCAGCAGCGACTCGGGCACGGCGGAGCGCGCCACGTTGGTCTGCACCACGAACATGGGCATGGCGGCGGCGGGGCGGCGGCGGGGCGGCGGCGGGGCGGCGGAGCGGAGCGGAGCGGAGGGCCGGCCGGCAGCGACTGAGCCTCCGCACGTCCGCGCCCGCCCCTCGGCCACCGGGGAGGGACCGCGCGTGCGCAGCCCCGCCCCTCGGCCGCCGGGGAGGGAACGCGCGTGCGCAGCCCCGCCCCCTCGGCCACCGCCCAACCCGCCGGGCCCGCCCCGCCCCCGCCGGCCTCGGCCCCGCCCCCTGCGCACTCCCGCCTAGGGCCCTCCCTGAGCATGCGCAATGGGGCGGGGCCAGCCCCAGGGGGAGCCGGAGCCAAGCTCAGAGGCCACAGTCCGGCACAGCCTGGTCTTTGTCATGTCCACCGCCACGTGCTCGGGCTCCTCACAGGCCCTGTGGGTGATAGCCATCCTAGGGAGCCCTTAAATGCTGTGGCTCTCCTAACAGTCTCTATCCCTGAAAGCCAAAATGAGAATGAGCGGGATGCCCATCCATGAAGGCCATGGGCCCAGTGAGCCAAGAGAAAGTGCTGGGACAGGAGCCACCTGGGTTCAGTCCCAACAGCATGGACAGGGCATCTGGGGGTCTGGACCCAAGGCCGGTGCTGAGCAGCTTAAAAGGCCAAATGAAAACCAATTCACACAAACACACTAGAACTCCAAGGGTCCTTTGTGGGGATCTCTGTTTGTCATCAGGTCACTGCCTCAGATCGCCCTATTTGAGCACCCCACTTAGATGATCCCACTTGGATAATCCATCTGGAGCTCCCGGCCTCTTCCTTGGATGTCTCATTGAACCTCCCTTTGGGGGAAGTATGGACTATCACACTGGAGGGGATATGCAAACAAACCATCCTTCCTCTCTGGTTTCTCTCCCCAGGGGCGTGCCAGTGAGTCCCACCTAATTGATTTCTAAGATACAAATATTTCTGCTCGACCCTGGGGGCACCTTCTCCCCTCTTCCCCTTCAGGCTCTGGGGAAAGTAGACTCAGATTTGTCAAAGTTTCTAATAGTACTAGTTGGGCCCACAGACTTCTTGGCCAAATATAGCATTGATGCTGGATGACTGGTCCGCATCTCAACTGTCTCTGGGCTGGGTCCCCCATATCTTTGGCATCCAATGGGTCAGTTGTCCCAAAGAATCCCACCTCCCACTTCATCTAAATGGCAGAACGAACACTGAGGCCCACTGAGAACTGAAATATATCCTCTTCCTTATAACACTGCCTCTCTCCAGACAGCAAAGGAGGCATGCAGCTATGTGAGACAGGAAGCCAATGCTGACCGGGCCTCCGGAAGGAGCCTCTCCATCCAGTTCAGCAAGCGCGGCCAGTCTCAAAGGCCACCACCCAGTGGACCAGAACCAGATACAAAATGTCCACAAGGGCTCCAAAGTCTCTTCAAAATATTTCCATCCTAGGCCGAAGGGCATGCACCACTTGGTAACATTGGGGGCAAGGTTCCAGACTGCACTGGGCTCTCTGGACTTTAGAGCCTGTCTCAGCTAATGTCTCCTGCAACTACGCTCCAAGTTTGGGGCCTCCTTACCCTAGGACACTCCTTCTATGCCCAGCTGGCTCTCTTCCCTCACCCCATGGTGAACACCTCCTTGGGCCACCATCTTGGGGAGCTGGCCATTTCTCCTGACTCTCCTGTGGACTTTTCTGACCTCCATCTCCTCCTTTTGAGCTTCCTAGCTAGATGAATCCCACAACCCTTGCCCAGCCTGACTTTCAGGCAGGACTGGACCAATTCACCTTACCTGGGAGCCATGTAGTTTCCTCTTTTTTTGTCTTTGTCAATGTGTCGTTGGGGGGGTGGGGGTTATTGCAGCAAAGTTATTTTTATTTTTATTTTGGCCATCATCAATGATTTGGAGCAATTTTATTCTAAAGTTATGGGTAACTTCCATTTCTCCCTTTAGAACCCAGCCTGTCGACCCTGTGTATGTCCTCTGACCATTTTATCTACCAAGGGGATAGTTTCTGTTCTTTCTAGCTAAGACATTAGACCTCTGTAAGGCAAATCTGCTAAGAGTTTTTTCCCCCAACCACTCAGTTCCTTTCTTATTTGCATCTCCTGGGATTTGTTTGTCCAGCTCATTACCAAGCTGTCTCAATTTCTCTTTGTGGTGTGGCTTCATCCCTTTTTTGCTGTCCTTAATTAAATGTGGTATATGTCCTGATCCCTCTGGGTCTACTTCCAGCACCTTCTCTTACATAGTCTGTGTGGTTGGAGGGTAGGTCTTAGGACCTGAGTTTCTGTAGTTCACTGATGAGCCTCCACTGGCTTGTATAGTACAAAAATTTGGCACAAAGGGGCAGTTAGGTAGCAGAGTGGCTAGAGTACCAGCCCTGGAGTTGAGAGGACCTGAGCTCAAATTCTACCTTAGACACTTAAAAATTCCTTAGCTGTGTGACCTTGGGCAGCTCACTTAACCCCATTGCCTTGCAAAAACCAAAAAGAAAAAAACTGGCCCAAATGTTTTGTGATCCCCTCCCTCAAACCCAAACCTTCAGGGTGTTCTCTCTTTACCTAGGGAAAGTGGATTTGAACTTAGAGTGAGAGGATTGAAAGACACACGGAGGGAATACATGGTTAACTGAAACCTCATAGATCTTTATGAAAGAAGTCTATACCAGAATACCCAGTAAATCTGCATGTACCTATGATTTCCATTCCTTTTCAAGATATACATGACAACCCCAGGGAAGGAATGTTCCAGATCTTCCAGCCACATGTGCTTGGATTCCCCCTAGAAATCAGGATCTGGCCCAGATTGTCACCATGGCAGCTATACAGCACTAGCCCAGATGCTTTTTTGCTTTCAATCTATCAGAATGATCTTCTGTTAGGAAAATTTGTCTTTCAAAGGTAAAGCCTGGGGCTTGAGACCAGGACCATGTAATACAGCCTGGTGGGCCATAGGAATCTCCTTTTGCTCCATTTGCCTGAGCTTTCAGATTTATTAGGATGAAGCCCCAGTGAAGATTTTTCAACAATTGAACAAGAGCAGTTCTTTTTGTTTGGTTTGGTTTTGCTTTGATGTGCCTTTTTTTGGCAAGGTAATGAAGTTAAATTGACCTGCCCAAGGTCACACAACTAGGTAATTTTTAAGAGACTGAAGCCAGATTTGAACTCAGGTCCTCCTGACTCTAGAGCTGGTGCTACCTGGCTTACCCCCCAAGAGCAGTTCTTACTTCCTTTTTTTGGTAGCATTGTCCTGATGTCATTTTATGGGTGACTCTTTTAGGTTTGGAAGGTCTATCCGCCCCTCTCTCTGCCCTGAGAAATCACCCCATGGCTGCTGCCTGGTCCTTCCGTATTCCCATGTTCTTGAGTGGCCCCAACTCAGTTGTCAGCCCTTTGGGGCTACTGCTCAGAGTCTGGGCCATAGAGGGAAGGAGAGGGAACTGGAAGACAAACCCTCTCCTCTCCCTTCAGTAGTTCTCCACTCCAGGCTCTGCCCCAGCTCTTCCAGCTGAGCTGGATTGAAAAAGGGCCTCACCCTCTCAACAACTGGGCAATCTGAGGCTAGTTGCAGGCTTCATTTCCAAGCAGTATCTTTGGTCTTTACTCCTAATTGTCATCAAAGGCTCACAATGATACTTAGTCCAGAGTGATTCAAATGTTTTTTTTTTATTTAAGGCAACAGGGTTAAGTGACTTGCCCAAGGTCACACAACTAGGCAATTATTAAGTGTCTGAGGCTGGATGTTTTGTGATTCCCCTCCCTCAAACCCAAACCTTCAGGGTGTTCTCTTTTTGCCCATACATGTTCCCTAGGGAAAGTGACTCCAGGGCCTGTGTTCTATCTACTGTACCACCTAGCTGCCCCTAAAATAGTTTTTTTTTATTGTCATCTTTTTAAAAAAATTTTTTTTAAGGCGATGGGGTTAAGCGACTTGCCCAAGGTCACACAGGTAGGCAATTATTAAGTGTTACAGGGGTAGTCCATGGCTCAGGTCACAGGGAACACCATGTTATGAAAGATGGGACCAGCTGGAGATTCAGAGCCTGAGAAACCTAGTCTGATAGACTGACTCCTCTATTGGGAGCCAGGTTTAAACAATACCAGGCCCCACCTAAAAAGGTTGAGAAGAGCTTAAGTGCATAGGGAGAGGTGTGCTGGAAAGTCTGCCTCTAAGGTATGACTGCACCTACCCCAGGCCCAGAACACTCCCCAGCCCCTCCCAGGTTCAATGACTAATGGCCCTAGAGCCATGAAGAGTGACTTTGGGAGGGGGATCTGGAGCAGATCAGGAAAGCTCCCCCACCCCAGCAGAATGGAGCCCCGAGGCCCCTCCCCATTCCCACCTCCACCTATATTAGTTGACCAGCCAAGCCTCCATCTAACCTAGGCTGTCATTCCTTGGCCCCCTGTGCTGGGTCCAACACTTGACCTCACCCAGTCCTGGACCTCTCCTCTGGGTGACCTTTGCCCTTTGTAGGGACTCTTTCCAACCTTAAGTGATGCTGGAGGTTTGGTGTGGCCAGTTTTAGACTGAGAGGTCTTGAAAGTCAAAGAATTCACATATAGTCCTGGAATCTTAGAACTGCTCAGGATTTATTATACAAGCCTATAAAGTTTACAGATTTAAACCTTTTCTCCTTGTGAGGAATATGGGGGTGTTTGGGTTCCACAAGAAGGTGAAGGGAGGATTGTTAGTTTACATTACACAGACTGGGTCAGCCTGTATTGTTGCCTATGGGCAGGCTTTAAAGAAAAAAGACTCAATCTGATCCCAAACTGAGACTAGATGGGTGTGCCCACCTTTCTTTTTTTTTAAGGTTTTAAATTTATTTTTGTTAAAGATATTTGAGTTTTACAATTTTTCCCCCAATCTTGCTTCCCTCCCCCCATACCCCAACAGAAAGCACTCTGTCAGTCTTTACTTTGTTTCCATGTTGTACCTTGTTCCAAATTGGGTGTGATGAGAGAGAAATCATATCCTTAAAGAGAAGTCTAAGAGGTGACAAGATCAGACAATAAGATATCTGGGTTTTTTTTTTTTCCTAAATTAAAGGGAATAGTCCTTGCACTTTGTTCAAACTCCACATTTCCTTATCTGGATACAGCTGGCACTCTCCTTTGCAGAAAGCCCAAAATTGTTCCCGATTGTTGCACTGATGGAATGAGGGAGTCCTTCAAGGTTGAACATCACTCCCATGTTGCTGTTAGGGTGTACAGTGTTTTTCTGGTTCTGCTCATTGCATTCAGCATCAGTTCATGCAAATCCTTCCAGGCTTCCCTGAAATCCTGTCCCTCCTGGTTTCTAATAGAATAGTGTTCCATGACATACATAGACCACAGTTTTGAAGGACATTTACTTGATTTCCAATTCTTTGCCACCACAAACAGGGCTGCTATAAATATTTTTGTACAAGTAATGTTTTTACCCTTTTTCCTCATCTCTTCAGGGTATAGACCCAGTAGTGGTATTGCTGGGTCAAACGGTATGTACATTTTTGTTGCCCTTTGGTCATAGTTCTGTGCCCACCTTTCTAAGGTGGGTCTTGACCTCCTTTGCACCTGCTCAAGGAGCTGTTCTTGCTCATTGGTATCATAAGCTGGGTGGGGGAAATATTGGGGGACCAATGTATCAATTAGATTGTAACCCCAGACTATGATTGGGATGAAGGGGCAGGAACAAGGCCTTTCAAACTACATAAAAGACCTCCCATTTCTGAGATCTTCCCCACCACCACCTTGAGAGAGCTGTGCCATTTACAAATAAAAACTGTTTTAATCACTCTGGATTAAGTGTTCACAAGCCATTTATAACAGTTTCTTGTCCCTGATTTCATCAAACTGTTACTGTCACTTGCAATGAATTAAGTTGCAGATGAAAAGGACTTTTATGCATTTTATTACAATGTTACATCATCCTACATAGATGGTTCTCTTGAACCGAGGCACTTCACCAAAAGTGCATTGACTTGATCTCCAGAACTCGAAAACTGCAACAGGAGTAGGAGCCTCCATTGCAGAGGGAATAATTTCCCTCTCTAAATTGATCATCTTCCACATGCCCCAATAATTCAAATAAAAAAAATTACAGTTGATTCATATTATTGAAGAAGGAGATCGTAGAGCTTTAAAACAGTTCTTAATTTCAGTAGTTCTTTTCCTTCTTCCTTCAGAACACACACAGAGACTAATCTCGAAAAGAATAAGAATCCTGTGTTGAGATTTGAAGGGCTCTGGCCTAGCCCTCCTAAACCTCAAGATAAACCCTATGAACTCTTCAAATCTCCAGGCCAGTGGAGACTAGAGAAGAGCCACTAAGGGAAGCAACCAGCACACCTCTGCTTTCAGATATTAATTATTATTATTATTATGCTAGTTAAGACCAGTCAGAAAGTAAATTTAGGACATTATAATTTTCTTCAGGTACCTCTTACTAAGACACAAACCTTGTCACTCAAAAAGACCCAAACTCCGCAAAAATAGAAAAATAGAACCCTTTTCTCCCCCCAAAACAACAGGATCTTCAGTGTGAGAAATGTGGGGTGCTGTTGTTCTCCACAGGATGGAGGCTCCCTTTGAAATCCATTCCAAAGGGGGAATGGCCCCAGACAATCACAAACTGGGAGAGTTCTCCTAATCCCATTTCAAAGATGACAAACTCCAAATTAGAAGGAACCAGTCCCCAACCAGTCTGGGGTGACCTAAGGCAACTGAGTTTGTGCAATTAGGTACTTGAATATTATACCACCTAACCCTTGTGATGATTGAGGTTCATCAACTTAACATGTATTGTATGATGGGGGATCATATTAGGAGCATGTCATGGGATGGGCGGACCTCTTAGACTGTACCTCAAATTCGTAGAGCCTATGAGAATCCAGGTGGGAGGTTTCTAAAATTATAATAACAGATGGCATTGTACCTCAATGTGCCTCATGCTAGTGGGGTATACATGTCTTGCAAGATCCCTGAAGAAAATGTCCAATTCTTCTCTCACTCCAGCAGATTTGTTTTGTTTATAGATAACATTCAGGAAAATCATGAGTTTTTGGAAAGGAAAAAGATCTAATTTGAAAAGAGAGATCTAAGAGGAAAAATAGACCAATAAAAACACAGCAAAACTGACCAGCAGAGACAGCCAAGAGTTTCATTCTGCCCATACCACATAAAACACACAATTTAAACAAAGATCTGTAAAATCACATAAACCAAGTCAGAGCACCTCAAAGCAGAGATGACCACAAACTATAAGGAAAAATTCCATTGCTTTCACACTAGAGAGTTCCAGAAACACAAAGACAAGGGGATACCCATACCCGACAAGCCAGTACTCTCTAGGAACAAGTCACCAGCACCCACTGGACTGGAAATTCATGACAATCACCACTAAAGGTGACAGTCTTCAAACAAACCAGAGGTCAAAGTCCAGAGAGATGGCAGGGTGTGGGCCTTGGGAACTACTGAAGAACTAGGCAGGACAAAATGGAGCTGTCCAAGGAGCAGAAAGAGAAGTTTTAAATTCCCAGAAAGGCGATGGGCAAGGATGTTTTAATTCCTAGTTTTTATTGCTTTCTAGCTTTTTGAGAAGGGCATTACATTGTTTTTTCCAATGTACTGGTAATCCGTTACTTGATCCTCACACTAGATCCTAGTGATGCAGGTTTTGCATGGGAGTTGTTCATTAGTTAAGTTGCATAGTGAATGTTATAAATGGCTCATGAATACTTTGTCCTGAGTGATTAAAACAGTTTCTATAAAGATATCTCAATAAATGGCACACCTCTCTCTAGGTGGGAGAGAGGCAAATAATCACAGAAAGGAAGGTCTTTTATGCCCTCTGAAAGGCCTTGTTCTTGCCCCTTATGCCAATCATTGGCTGGGGTCACAATCTAATTGATACATTGTTTCCCCTACATTTCCCCTGCTCATTATACTAATGAGCAAGAACAGTTATCTCTTTGAGTATGTGCAAAGGAGAAAGCCTTAGAGTACCTTGTACAGAGAACCCAGCGCTCACATTCCAAAAACTCCATCCAATATAAAATATGATTGTTATCATTATTAGGCTTAATATTAAAATGAATTAGAACTTTTTCCCAAAAGAAAACAGTAAATAGCCCTGATGACATAATTATATATTTTTAATCTTAGTAACACAAGTCCCACTTTCCTTTAACTCAAAGGTGTTACAATAGTTAAAATCCCAAACCACTTTAACAATCTAGATTTAACTCCTCCCATTCTGTACAACACTAATTCCCCTCTTTTAAAATGCTCAGAATGATTCCCAAAACTCCAGCTCAGAAACCTTAAAAATGGAATCAGTCAGCACTTTTAAGCCACATGGTCAGAGCAGAGACATTCATTAAACATGATTTCCTTTCAACACATGTCTCCAATCCCTGATTTTATATTTTTTTCCTTCCCAATCACATATCCCACCTGTGGCAGGTTCTCTTTCCATTAAGGCTTAAGTACTTTAAATCCCCTGCCCCCCCCCCCCACAGATGGGGTGCTCCTCAGCTGAACTCAGTTTAGAGTTCAGGTCTTAACAAGATGGTATAGGGGATCAAAACTACCACATATTAGGGTAGCTAGGTGGCACAATGGATAGAGCACCGGCCCTGGAGTCAGGAGGACCTGAGTTCAAATTCAGCCTCAGACACTTAATAATTACCTAGTGTGGCCTTGGGCAAGTCACTTAACCCCACTGCCTGCCCCCCCAAAAAAAAGACTGCCACATATCCACCATGTAGCCAACTCCCACCCCTTTCTTCCTACACAGGGAGAAAGCATGGGATCTTTTCCAGTCATAAGAATAAGAAATCTTCCTTCCTGTAGCTTCTCAATCTTTCTTTTAAAAGTTCTTTCTCTCTTAAACTCAGCCCCAAACCACATTTTTTTCTCTTTAAGAATCCCCTTGCCAGGTTGTGGGAAATCTGGGACACTATTACACTGTTGGTGGAGCTGTGAACTCATCCAACCTTTCTGGAGAGAAATTTGAATCTATGCCCAAAGGGCAACAAAAATGTGCACCCCCTTTGTTCCAGCAATACAACTACTGGGTCTGTACCCTGAAGAGATGAAAAAGGGTAAAAACATCACTTGTACAAAAATATTCATAGCAGCCCAGTTTGTGGTGGTAAAGAATTGGAAATCAAGTAAATGTCCTTTAATTGGGGAATGGCTTAGTAAACAGTGGTCTATGTATGTCATGGAACACTATTGTTCTATTAGAAACCAGGAGGGATGGGAATTCAGGGAAGCCCAAAAGGATTCGCATGAACTGATGCTTAATGAGATGAGCAGAACCAGAAAAACACTGTACACACTAACAGCAACATGGGGGTGATGATCAACCTTGATGGACTTGCTCATTCCATCAGTGCAACAACCAGGGACAATTTGGGGTTGTCTGCGATGGAGAATACCATCTGTATCCAGAGAAAGAATTGTTGAGTTTGAACAAAGTTCAAGGACTATTCCCTTTAATTTAGGAAAAAAAACCTGATATCTTATTGTTTGATCTTGTTATCTCTTATTTGGATCAATGTAGACCATGGAAATAATGTAAAGACTGACAAATTGCTTTCTGTGGGGGGATGGGGAGAGGGAAGTAAGTCTGGGGGGGAAATTGTAAAACTCAAAATAAATAAAATCTTTAAAAAAAGAGTCCCCTTCCCCTTTTCTTTTTAACTCCCCACACCAGCACAGCTAAGGTGGGCTCAGTGAGGTAGGGTCTAATCTCCAGGAGGGGAATGCTGCAGAACTACTTCCTCCTCCCTCACCTTCTGAAACTCTTGGGCCCAACTCTCAGCTCCCTCAGTTTAAAACTTAGATGGAGTCTCCAGACCCAGAAATTACTAACATAGACCACTTACACAAGATGGGACATAGAACACACACACACACACACACACACACACACCATGGGAGCATTCAAACTCACTCATACAGCACACAGGATCCAATTAGCTGCTGACCATGAGGCACCCTTGCCCCCCAGCCTGGAGGCAATCTTCTCTTTGATGAGCTTTAAGATTTTGGATAAATTCCTGAAAAGGGAACCCAAATCCCCCTCCCTCCTTTCTGGGCACCCTATTATCCTCTGGCCTCTCCTTTGGGATAGATCTCCAACCTGGAGGACTTCTCAGTCTGCTAGGGAGGTGCTGGCCACCAACACCACCAACCCTGGAGATACCCCTTACCACAGTACTTAACCCCAGACCTTTTAATCACTCTTGACTCCAAACCCAGGTGAATCTTCCCAGAAATCTCTGAGATTGTTTCCCCAAGAGAACACCAAGAAAGTGGGCTTGAACTCAAGCCTTTTGCACGCACTTTCTTATGTTCTTCCAGGAAAATACTGGGAAAAAAGATTTACGTTAATACTGTGGGTGATCCCCCAAATTGTTATAAATGCTCATGAATCCTCAGTTCAGAGTGATTAAAATGGTTCTCAATAAGGGGTGGCTAGGTGGTGCAGTGGCTAGAGCACAGGCCCTGGAGTCAGGAGTACCTGAGTTCAAATCAGACCTCAGACACTTAATAATTACCTAGCTGTGTGGCCTTGGGCAAGCCACTTAACCCCATTTGCCTTGCAACAACCTAAAAAAAAAGTCCCAGTTCCTGTCCCCTCATGCCAGTCATTGCCTGAGGTCCCAATCTAATTGATACATTGGTCCCCATACATTTCCCCCACCCTGCTCATTATACTAATAAGTAAGAACAGTTATCTCTTTGAGTAAGTGCACAGGGAAAGGTCAAGCCCCTAGGTTAATTTATAATAGGTGGGGTGGACCTGGCCTAATCTTAGTTTTTGATCAGATTGTGCCCATAGGCACAATAAAGGTTTACCCTAGTCTTTGCAATGTAAACTCACAACTCTCCCTTCACATTCTTGTGGAACCCAAGCATCTTGCAGTGAATGTTTTTTTTTTTCCTTTTTTGCTCACAATTCTCTTTTCTCTTTCTCTGCCTGGGCAGCCAATGTTAATGCCCACTGTGCTCCAATTCAGTTATGAACTGTGGATGTTTATTTTGTCAGTCTGGCTGGATAAATTTAATATTTCATGAGTCTGTCCTCTTTCCCTTTCATGCTTTAGATCTGAAATTGCATCAAAATCCTCTGCTAAACAATCAGAAAATGGAAATGCAGTCTCATCTTGTCTTTGAATACCAGTTTTGGTCTTTGAAAAATCCACCTGTTGGGGAAAAGCAAATGGGATGGCCTGTATTAAGGCATCTCCATTTGCTGATCTGTATAAGTTACCCAATCTGATTCCCAAAGCTCCTCGAAGGTGATGTATTTTGTCTTTCTGTACCAATTCTTGGCTTTGCTCTTCCCAACTAAAGCTATAATTACCTGGAAAATGGCTGTTATCCCTGGGGGATGGGATAGCAGTATAACATTAAAGTGTTCACTAAAGCCAACTGGATCTTGACTGGGATCAGGGAAATCTTTCTTTAAGGCCTGCAACTCACCTCTTTCCCGTGGCTTGAATTTATAGTGTGGGACCATATTGAGTTTAACATCTGGCACATCTTGTCCTTTTCCATCTGTAGATGGAACAGCCGGAGTACATGGCTACCTTGGAGGGATAGACACTGCTGGAGCCAAGCTTTGGGCTCTTATTGGAGCTGGAGAAACTGAGGGAAGAGGAGTTGGAGTAGAACATGAGGAAGGGACAATAGGATGCAGGGCAGAATAGCAAGAGAAGACCAAAGAGGAGAGAGGAGGGGAGGCAGAGTGAGGGAGGGGGCTGGACTGCAGGAGGGAGGTGGGACAGGAGCAGCAAGAAGAAATTGTGGGACACAGGGAAGAGGGGACCAGTTAAAGTAAGGCCTTGATAGATGCTTAGTCCACAGCAAGAGCAGGAATGATCCTGGTGATGGGAGGTCCCCAATAAATGAGTCCCCTCCCCAACATTCAGATCTGCTGAGTACCCTTCCTGGGTCCCTGCTAGAACTGGAAATCCTAGCCATGGCTTGATTAGCGGCACTGCTGCCTCTGTTTCTGCCCAAGGCTTTGTTGTCTTCGAGTTGCCTGGGTCTCGTGCCACTCTCTGGACCTGTTTAAACCCATATCTGAAAAGAGTCTGCCCAGAGACTTAATGACCTCTTCTCAGCAGCTGGGGGGCTTCTTTGCCATCCTTTCTTAGCAAACCCATTCATGACAAGTCTAAGTTCTCTTTGTAACTGGTGATGCCATCTTCTCCAAGTAGACTGAATTCTGAGATCCTTTTTTCTCTCTTCCTTCTTCTCTCCCTATATACACGAGGGGCCAGATTTCTTTTTGCCAGCGTATCTCCCAACTCTCAGCCCCCTGTTCCAACAGTGCCCAGTAAAATGCCTCCTTGCTCGAGAGAGAGCGTGTGTCATTTGAATTCTGAACCCCGACATTGCTGGGTGTGAACCCTGACAATGGAAGGCAGGAGAAGGGAGTTCCCCCAGAAAAGGCTCCAAGGAGCTAGCAGAGGTTTAAACTGCTCGAGAGCCTGGCCCCTGAACCATCTGCTGAAGCCGGGGT
Source organism: Macrotis lagotis (assembly GCF_037893015.1). NCBI lineage: Eukaryota > Metazoa > Chordata > Mammalia > Peramelemorphia > Peramelidae > Macrotis > Macrotis lagotis. The sequence goes on from NC_133666.1 coordinate 703,636,215, forward strand.
CTAGGGAGATGCACACGGAGAGGAGGGCAGCCCAGGCCAAGGCAGTGTGCCAAGGGGAGTGTCACTCCCAGGCACAGCAGTCTCTGAATTTCTCCCTCTGCACGCACCTCCCTGGGCAGACCCATCCCTGCTAGCCTGGGGTCTGGTAGCCCCTCCTCTCCCAGAAACCACACCAGTCCGGGGCTGCTGGGGTCTCTCAAGGATGGGGGGCAGCTGTCTTTTGTCTTCTGTGCCTGTGTCCTCATTCCTCATGCTTGGTGGTTGGGGTGTGATTGGAAAGAGAAGGGAAGGACAGGAAGCACCTGAGGGACATAGAGCCTGAGCTGGCGCCCTCCCCATCCCTCCTCCTTCCTAGCCCCAGCCCAGGTCTGCCTCTACCTCCCCAGCTTATTTGCATGCATTGTTCTGGCTGGCCAGGCTAGACTCTGCTGCTGCAGGGGGTGGGAGGGGCCCCAGTTCAGCCCCAAGGGTGCCCAGGAGGCTCAGGGGCCCCAGCCTACTCCTGCTACTGAACAGCCATGACCCAGCTGCTGGTTCTGTTCTTGACCAACGCCATGGGCATCCTCTTGGCAAGTGAGTGACCTGTCCTTGGGGAGCAGAAGCAGGAAAGGGGGTGCCCCAGGGGCTTCTGGGTTTGTGTTCCCCAGAACTCATGAGACCCCCTCATTTTGGAGAAGAGGAAAGTGAGTCTGAACCAAAGGAACCTGACCAAGGTCTGCAGGGATTGGGGAAGAATTAGGCTTAGAGGCTCGCAGCGGCTCCCTCTCCCACTAGCTTTTCTGTCTACACTAGGGTAGGGGGATGGGGGGTGGAGGCAGTGGGGAGTCAATAGCAGGAGTGCGAAAGGGCCCTGGGGCCCCAGGCTTCAGGACTGGTCATCACTAGTATGGCACCCCAGGGAAAGTAACCCATAGAAGAAACTGGAAGGAGTCCCCTTCACCTATGGGCAACAGAAATCAGCCTCCCAAAGTCAGGACTGAGAGGGAAGCCCTCCTGAAAAGGACCTGAGGGTACGATTGGAGGGCATGCTCCTTGGGAGCTGCAAGGAGGCACCAGCCCAGAGTTAGGTGGCCATGGGTGGTTGGAGGGGAGGGTCTGGTCAAGCCCTATCTGGAGAAAAACAGTCACTTGTGGGCACTTTCCTTTGTTCTAAATGATTGGGCAGTCCAGGAACTGGGGTGTCAGAGGAGGGCTGACAACTGGGGGAAGGGAGACTCCCAGAGGAGCCAATCTGCCAACTGGGCCACGGGGTTTGGGAGGCTGGCAGACTCCAGCAAGAAGAAGTGGGGAAAGTTGGAGAGGGGTCTATTGAAGCTGCAGACAACAGAAACAACTATAAGAACGTCCCCAAGTGAAACGGTGTGACTTCGGAAAGAGTTCAAGACAAGAAGCCCAGTGGCTGCCTCTCGTTGACGTGGGTGGTCATGGACTGGTGGCACTCAGTGATCCCTTCCATCATTTGAATGAGACACATGCGCCTTCAAGATGTTGGCAGACAGTTGGGGCTGGGGAATTCTGAAAGGGGGGGTAGTGGTGGTGGTGTGCAGCCTCGGAAGTCACGGCATACAGGCACTCCAGCTTCCCCCCATCTGTAATGGCAGCCCATCTGGGGTCCCCAGAGGGTCGACCTCTTGGTTGGGAGACAGGAAGGAAGGCACTGAGGCAGAAGGGGAAGGGTGAATCCTCAGATGGGAGCATCTGGGACTAAGAAAGGGAACTCCTGTGCCGGGGTGCCAGCCTGGGAGGTGTGCTGGTGTGGCCTGGTGTGGCGTGGCGTGGCCCTGAGAGGGTCCCTGTCTCTCCCAGAGACACTCCCCAGAGTGTCTGTGTCTCTACCAAGTCTCCAGAGTCTCTGGGTGCCCCCCCCAGATCCCCAGCCAGCCCCAAGAGTAACTGGGTCTCTTCCCCAGACCCCTGAGAGTGTCCATATCTCCCACAGACCCCCATCCAGGGCCCATGCAACCCGATGCCCTCTTGGTCTTTCCGGGGCAGACTGCCAGGCTGCTCTGTGCTCTGAAGTCCAACTTTGACATCCGGGACCACGGGATCTCCTGGTTCCAACAGTATCCAGGCAGTGCCCCTCACTTTCTTCTCTACTATTACTCGGAGGAGGAGCAGGATCGTGGGGCCGGGGTCCCCGAGCGTTTCTCCGCCTCCAAGGACACGGCCCAGAACGCCTGCGTCCTGACCATCTCACCGGTGCAGCCCGAAGATGACGCCGACTATTACTGCTCAGTCTCCTATGGCTTCTAGAGGCCCTCGTCCGGCCTCTGCCTTCACCCAGAACTTCGATGCCCACCTGGCCCTTCTCTCCTCATCCAGGTCGGGCCCTCAATGCCAGCCCCGGCCCTGCCGGTCTCCCTCCCTGCTGCCCAGCTCTGAAGGATGACCCTACAGCCCTGGCTTCCCGCTCCCCTCCAACAGGCTGAAGCGGCCTCCCTTCCCTCCTCTCTACCCGTGCTACCCATCTCTTCTGCCCCTTGCAGCTACACCCCTTAAAAAGCTTGCTTGCCAGAGCTACCTCCACCTCCTCCTCCTGCTGTCTCTTGAACCTGGACAATCCAGCTTCTGACCCCCTTCCACTCGAGCTGCCCTCTCCAAAGTTACCAATGGTCTCTCGGATGCCCCACCTCCAGCCTCAGACACTGGGGACTCTCCTCCCTCGGGGTGTTTGGGACTCCCACTTTTAGTTCTCCCTCTCTGACTCCATCTTCCTCCAGACTGCACCCTCTAACCATGGACACCCCCAAGGACTCTGTCCTGGGCCCGCTGTCTTCTCTCTCTGTCCCCACTTGGGCTGACAATGGGCTGATAACCCTCGAATCTGGCTCCCCCGCCCCGACCTCTCTGCTGACCCCCCCAGACGTCTCCCGCTAGAAGCCCAGCGGACCCCTCGCCCTGCCAAGTGCCCCGTTCTCCCGGGGCCCCAGCGCCCCCCGTGTTCCTTGGCTCCCCTCCCTCCTCCATCTCCCTCCAGTTGTTCCAGAAGCTCCCAGAGCTCGCTCTTGTCCTCCACCATCTCTCGGGCCTCTCGGGCCTCCAGTCATGGCCCCGGGGGCCAAGAATCCCTCAGGCCAGCCCAGACCCATCTTGTCTCTGGGGTCCCATGGAAGGAGGAGGCCTCAGCCCCCCAGCTTCTCCCGCCTTCTCCAACGTCTCTTTGGGCCCCATTCACTTCCTGAGAGAGCCAAGGGCCTGGGGACCCCAGGGCCTCCCCACAGCGCCCTGAATAAAAGCCGATGCCAGCGGAATCTTGGGGTGCCCTTGCCATTGATGGGGTCTGCGGCTCGGGGGCAGTCAATGTACCACATTCTGGGAAGAGCTCGGGAGGCCCCCAAGGCCCCCCATCCCAGAGCGCCCCAGGGCCCAGATTGGGGGCGAGGCCCCGGGCCAGTGGGCTGGAAAGAGAGAAGAGGAACCGGGGCACCTGCTTCCTCCCGAGGGGCGCGCGTGGCCCCCGGGGCAGGCTTGGGGGCCCGAGAGCCCCGCCCTCTCCCCGGTCACGTGACAGCCCCCCACGGCACGCAGCCGCACATCGCAGGCGCAGGCACACGAGTGCGCAGGCGCGGCGCACCCCGGCACGCCCCGCGCAGTCCGCCGTTGCCATGGGGACGCGGGGCGTCCTCGGGCGGGCGGGGCGCGGCGGGCCGGACCGGGCAGCTGTGGTGAGTGGCCGGCCCCTCCCCCTCCGCCAGGCCGGACCCCCGCCACTGCCCCCCGGGTTTTCGAGTCTAGAACCCGGGCCCACCCTGCCCGGCGCTGCCCGCCCGGGGGGCGCTAAGGGAAGGGGCGGCGCCTGCCTCGGGCCTCGGGCCTGCACAGGCCTCCGCGCCCCCTGCGCCCTCCTCTGCGCCCTCCTCTGCGCCCTCTGCGCCCTCTGCGCCCTCCTCTGCGCCCTCCTCTGCACCCTCTGTGCCCTCTGCGCCCTCCTCTGCGCCCTCCTCTGCGCCCTCTGCGCCCTCCTCTGCACCCTCCTCTGCGCCCTCTGCGCCCTCTGCGCCCTCCTCTGCGCCCTCCTCTGCGCCCTCTGTGCCCTCTGCGCCCTCCTCTGCGCCCTCCTCTGCGCCCTCCTCTGCACCCTCTGTGCCCTCTGCGCCCTCCTCTGCGCCCTCCTCTGCGCCCTCCTCTGTGCTCTCTGCGCCCTCTGCGCCCCCTGCGCCCTCCTCTGCGCCCTCTGTGCCCTCTGCGCCCTCCTCTGCGCCCTCTGCGCCCTCCTCTGCGCCCTCCTCTGTGCCCTCTGCGCCCTCCTCTGCGCCCTCCTCTGCGCCCTCCTCTGCGCCCTCTGTGCCCTCTGCGCCCTCCTCTGCGCCCTCCTCTGCGCCCTCTGTGCCCTCTGCGCCCTCCTCTGCGCCCTCCTCTGCACCCTCTGTGCCCTCTGCGCCCTCCTCTGCGCCCTCCTCTGCGCCCTCCTCTGTGCTCTCTGCGCCCTCTGCGCCCCCTGCGCCCTCCTCTGCGCCCTCCTCTGCGCCCTCTGTGCCCTCTGCGCCCTCCTCTGCACCCTCTGCGCCCTCTGCGCCCTCCTCTGCACCCCCCTCTGCGTCCTCTGCGCCCTCTGCGCCCTCCTCTGCGCCCTCCTCTGCGCCCTCCTCTGTGCCCTCTGCGCCCTCTGCGCCCCCTGCGCCCTCCTCTGCGCCCTCCTCTGCGCCCTCTGTGCCCTCTGCGCCCTCCTCTGCGCCCTCTGCGCCCTCCTCTGCGCCCTCCCTCTGCACCCCCCTCTGCGTCCTCTGTGCCCTCTGCGCCCTCCTCTGTGCCCTCTGCGCCCTCCTCTGCGCCCTCCTCTGCGCCCTCTGCGCCCTCTGCGCCCCCTGCGCCCTCCTCTGCGCCCTCTGTGCCCTCTGCGCCCTCCTCTGCGCCCTCTGCGCCCTCCTCTGCACCCCCCTCTGCGTCCTCTGTGCCCTCTGCGCCCTCCTCTGTGCCCTCTGCGCCCTCCTCTGCGCCCTCCTCTGCGCCCTCCTCTGCGCCCTCCTCTGCGCCCTCTGCGCCCTCCTCTGCGCCCTCCTCTGTGCCCTCTGCGCCCTCCTCTGCACCCTCCTCTGCGCCCTCTGTGCCCTCCTCTGCGCCCTCCGCGCCCCCTGCGCCCTCCTCTGCTCCCTCCTCTGCGCCCTCTGTGCCCTCTGCGCCCTCTGCGCCCTCCTCTGCGCCCTCTGTGCCCTCCTCTGTGCCCTCCTCTGTGCCCTCTGCGCCCTCCTCTGCGCCCTCTGCCCTCTGCGCCCTCCTCTGTGCCCTCTGCGCCCTCCTCTGCACCCTCCTCTGTGCCCTCTGTGCCCTCCTCTTCACCCTCCTCTGCGCCCTCTGCACCCTCCTCTGTGCCCTCCTCTTCACCCTCCTCTGTGCCCTCCAGCCCTGGGCACTTGGGCTTTGGCTTTCACTCAGTCATCACGTTCCACTTTGGCCTCCCTTTCCCTCCTGACAAAAGCCACCCAGCTCCTGCAGGGTTTTCCCTGACAAATTTGGGTTCCTTTTGTCCAATGTGGGGTGCTCTGGGCCTGATATCAGGACAACCCAAATTCAGATCTGGCCACATGACCCGGGCAATTCACTTCACCCTCACTACCTCAGTTTCCTCATCTGTCAAATAGGGATTATCCAGGCAGCACCCACAGGTGCTGGCCCACAACGGGCACTTTCTCCACCCTTGTTCCCTTCCCCTTAGCCCTTAAATCCCCCCACAGACCCAGTTGAAGGAGCCTGAGAGCTGGAGGGGCTAAGGGTCTGTGCACAGAGAAAGGGACGATGGGAGGGCTGCCCAGAGGTGGGGTGGGTGGTTGGCGCTTGGGAGATGGGGGCATCCTCTCATGGAGATGGCTGCAAGAACATGCCTGCGACTCTGAGAAGGGGTGGGCACAAGCTGGTGACCAGAGATGCCCTCATAGCTTACGCAGGCTGGCCTCTCTTTCTAATGATGCTTAGCGTCCTGGTTCCATTCTGGGTCCGGATAGCCCCACCAGAGGCTGAGGGATGCCCCGCTGCCTGCACCAAATGGCAGATGAAGGGGCTGGCACCTCTTGTGCCCCTTCCCTGACTTCGGCCCATGCTTTCTGGAAAGTGTGGGAGCCGGCCTGGCTCCCTCACCCTCGTGTTTCTGTCTCACAGAGACTGGACAGGATGGAATCCAAACTGATGCCCTTGGGGCTGCCTGTCAGCAGAGACCGAGTCATCTCTGACTTTCCCAAGGTATGAGGAAGCCCCTGGTGAGGGGGAGTCGGCTTTGGACCAGCCCAGTCCAGCCCGGCCTGGGCCTTTCCCTACCCCCTGCATGGAACCCCTCTTCCCTTCCTTGTCATCTGGGCCCCAGGCAGACCTAGCCGGTTGCCATTGGACCTGCCTGCCCCCAGCCCCTCCACCTAAGGGTCCTCAGACTTCTCACACTCCTCCTCTGTCCCCAGCAAATCCTTTCCTTCCTCTGCTTCCTCCCAGGTCCTTACACTCCCACACCAGCTTATGCCCACTCCTCCTCAGAGCTGCAGTCCTGTCCTTGCAGCCACTGCCTGGGCAGTGCTAAGAGAGACCTCTTCAACTCCACAAGAGGGTGCTCCCTGCCTCTCAGGCACCAGCCACTCACCCCTCCTCTGGGCAGCCCTCCTATTGTCCCTTTCCCTCTCAGATGGGCCCCCTCCTCTCCTCTGATCCTGCCCCACCTCAGTGCAGACCCTCATCCCTAGACTCTTGCAGTATTTACTAGGAAGCGCCTGCCTAGGTTTCTCCCCTCCCCCACCCCTGCCCCCAGTCATCAAAATGTATAGGAAGTATGTTTCCTACAGGTCTGACCATGTCCTGCCCTGCTCAATAATCCCATATGGCTCCCTATGACCTCCAGCCAGACGATGAAAGCCCTGGACAGATTGGTCTCCACTGCCCTCTCTGGTCTTAATCTCAATCCTGTGGAGGTCATTGGCCCCCAAGAATGCCCTCCTTGCTCATCCCCACCTCTCAGCCCTCCTCATTTCTTTGAGGGCACAGCCTCCCCTGAACCTCTCTGCTACTAACATATTCACCCTCAGAGTGGGTATTTTTTTTTAGAAAGTTTTTATTTTGAGTTTTACAATTTTCCCCCTATTCTTGCTCCCCCCACCAGAAGGTAATTTGCCAGTCTTTACATTGTCTCCATGGTATACATTGATCCAAATTAAGTGTGATGAGAGAGAAATCACATCCTTAAGGAAGAAATATAAAGTATAGGTGATATCAAAATGACATAATAAGAGAACAGATTTTTGTTTTTCTGATTTGAAAGTAATAGTCTTCAGTCTTTGTTCAAAGTCCACAATTCTTCCTCTGGATTCAGATGGTATTCTCCATCGCAGATAGCCCAAAATTGTGCCTGATTGTGGTACTGATGGAATGAGCAAGTCCATCAAGGTTGACCATTGCCCCCACGTTGCTGCTCATGCAGGGGGCAGAAGAGGTGCCAGCCCCTTCATCTGAATGGCCAGTGGTGCAGAGGAGCATATGCCGAGAGGAACCAGGCAGCAGGCTCTGCCTCCTCTTCCTCTTCCCCCTGGTCCAGTTCATGCAAATCCCTCCAGGCTTCCCTGAATTCTCGTCCCTCCTGGTTTCTAATAGAGCAATAGTGTTCCATGACACACATAGACCACAGTTTTGTTAAGCCATTCACCAATTCTTTGCCACCACAAGTAGGGCTGCTAGGAATACTTTTGTACAAATGATGCTTTTACCCATTTTCATCATCTCTTCAGGGTATAGACCTAGTAGTGGTATTGCTGGATCAAAGGGGATGCATATTTTTGTTGCCTTTTGGGCATAATTCCAAATTGCTTTCCAGAAAGGTGGGATGAGTTCACAGCTCCACCAACAATGTATTAGTGTCCCAGATTTCCAACACTGATCATTATCCTTTCTGGTCATATTGGCCAGTCTGAGAGGTGGGAGGTGGTACCTCAGAGAAGCTTTAATTTGCATTTCTCTAATAAGTAATGATTTAGAGCAATTTTTCATATGACTATGGATTGCTTTGATTTCCTTAGATGTAAATTGCCTTTGCATATCCTTTGACCATTTGTCAATTGGGGAATGAATGGCTTGTTTTTTTGAAAATTTGACTCAGTTCTCTGTATATTTTAGAAATGAGTCCTTCGGCAGAAATACAAGTTGTAAAAAGTGTTTCCCAGTTTACTCCATTTATTTTGATCTTGTTTACAGTGGTGTTGTCTGTGCAAAAGCTTTTTAATTTAATATAATCAAAATGCTCTAGTTTGTTTTTAATGATGTTCTCCATCTCTTCCTTGGTCACAAACTGCTCCCCTTTCCATACATCTGACAGGTAAACTATTCCTTGATATAATAGTTTGCTTATAATATTGTTTTTTATGTCTAAGTCCTGTATCCATTTGGATCTTATCTTGGTATAGCATGTGAGGTGTTGGTCTAATCCAAGTTTCTGCCACACTAACTTCCAATTTTCCCAGCAGTTTTTATCGAAGAGAGAGTTTTTATCCCAACAGCTGAACTCTTAGGGTTTATCAAACAGTAGATTACCATGATCATTTCCTGTTATTGCACCTAGTTTATTCCACTGGTCCACCACTCTATTTCTTAGCCAATACTAGTTTTGAGGACCGATGTGTTATAATATAATTTTAGATCAGGCAGGGCTAAGCTGCTTTCTTTTGCACTTTTTGTTTTCTAAAAGTTTTTGAGTCTGCCTTGGCAGACTCCCAGGTATTTTATATTGTCTGAGGTTACTTTGAATGGGATTTTTCTTTCTAGCTCTTCCTGTACCTTGCTAGTCATATATAGAAATTTTGAGGATTTATCAGGGTTTATTTTATATCCTGCAACTTTACTAAAATTACTAATTGTTTCCAGTAGTTTTTTAGATGATGTTTTGGGATTTTCTAGGTATACCATCATGTCATAGAGTAGGTATTTTGTACTGCTCAGGCTGGGCAGCCTGATCTCCACCCCAGAGCTGAAGGTAGGAGGCCTGCTTTGTACCTGTTGAGTGGGGGCTGTCTGGTACACTAGCTGGGGGAGGGGGGATAAAGAGAGAGGAAGTCCCCTGAAGTCAGTTGTGGGATGCTGGGGAGGGATCAGGGAGGGTGGGAATGATAAACAGGCCTGGGGATGGGAGAGAGGGAAAAGCCCTCAAAAATGGCCAGTGGTGCAGAGGAGCATCTGCTGAGGGCCTAGGCAGCAGGCTCTGCCTCCTCTTCCTCTTCCCCTGGTCCAGTGACAGGGGGGCATCCAGCATGGTCACATGTGGTCTGGTGAGACCCAGTCATGGAAGGAGGCTTCTGGGACAGATGCCACCCAAGGGCCACAAAAGACTTAGGAAGGCCTGGGTTCAAGGAAACCCAGAGCAGTCAGTGTGTGTCTCTGCATGGATGTAGGGAAATGCCACACTGGAGGTACCTCTCAGTGATGATCCTAGGGCAGAGCTTGGTAGTGCAATGTCCTCTAGTTGGTTTTCTTGGGCCTAGAAAAGGGTCTGAGTTCTCAGGCTTTAGAAATGATTTCTTTGGGTTTTGTCATTGCTTCTTAAAGCTGGAAGGAGTGACGGTTGTCCCTGATTCCTCAGTTTTTCAGTTCCCAGGAAGGAGACCTGAACCTGCAGGGGGAGAAGACTTCCCCACACATCCTTCCTTCCCCTCTGCCCCTCCCTTAGCCCCTGAGGTCCTAGAGGAACCTCCCAAAGGCCTACTGGAGAGAATGATCAGCAAATTCATCAGCAAGCGAAGGTGCTGACCAGGGTGCTGACCATGTGCAGCCTTGGCTAGGCTTTGGGCGGCCAGCCCTGCTAGGTCCTGCCAGGGTCAGAGACCTGCATCTCTTTGTCTCTGCAGTGGTACACACCCGAGGCCTGCCTTCAGCTCAAGGACCACTTCCACAGGCAGGTCCGAGCTGCCTGTCAGGAGAGGCGGACGGGCACAGTAGGGTGAGTGATGTCTGGGGCCAGGGTGGGGCTGGGGGACTGGGCTTCCTGGGGCCCAGGATGGCCTCATCCCCAGCCAGCTTCTGTGGTCTGGGAAGCCTGATTCCAATGTGATCTCCTGTTATCTACATTCAAGGGATCTGGGGGTGGGTGGTTGTTAAAGATGGCCCCAGGGTCCTGAGATCCCAGCACCCCATGGCAAGGCCCTCTGATCCTGTGGCGCATGAGGAAAGGATCACTGCATAAGGGGAAGGTGGGTTTCTCTGCAATGGTGGCTGTGTGGTGAGTTTGTCCCCCAACTCCTCCCTTCTGGAAGGGAGGCTGCTAGACATGGGGCATGTTCTGGGGAATCAGAATTCACATTTTGGAAGCTCAGTTTCCCCAACTGGAAAATGAAGGATGGACCAGAGAGCTTTTAATTTAGGGAGGTCGAGGCAAACATTCTCTGCAGTCTCATAGTACAAACTTCTGAGCACTGGACCCTGGGCTAAGCCCTGAGGATACAAAGAAAGGTGAGGGGAAGGGGAAGGGAAGGAAGGAGGAAATCTGGAGAGGGAGGGTCAAGGAGTGGAGCAACTAGGAGGTGAAAGGGTGAGACCTAAAAGCCATCCAGCTGAGCAGGAGGCAGCTTCAGCCCTTGGTGAGGTGAGGGAGATCCTGACACCTGAGTGATGGGAGATGAGATGAGGGGGAAGGAATGAGGAGGCTGGTTCTGGGGAGAGGGACTTTATAAGGGTTACTAAGCAGCAGGGAAGGCCTAACCCCCTCCACCCCCCAGGAAGTGTACACACAATTTTGGTGCTCTGGGTCTCAGGGCTCAACTTCAGAGGCCTGAGGGGTGTCCTTGGCCTCAGGGACAGAGTAGGGACAAGTCAATTTTGGCTCTTCCCAGTCTGGGCTTCAGAGCAGAAATAGAGGAGGAGGGTCCAAAGAGGTAGAGAGGGCCAGACCTGTCTCAGCAGGGCCTCTGAAACATCCCTGGTGGGAAGGGGGAACCTAAGCGGGAAGGGCCAGAAGCTTATGCCCTTGTGTCCCAAGGTAGGCTGTCAGGAACAAGGTCAGCAGCAGGTAGAGTGAAGTGGGGAGTGGGGCACCCTCCTTTCTGAGGTGTGTAGAGGCAGTGCAGGTCAATTTGCCAAGCATAAATTAAGTGCTTGCTGTGTACTGTGTGCTGGGCCGTGGAGGAAATGGGGGGGAACTTGAGAAGGAAGCCAAAGAGATCAGGCTGGGGGGGGGGGAAGGGGGAGCAGCAGAAGATTTTAGAACATTGGATAAGAGCAGGGCAGATCCATGGATCCTGTGAGGTAGATAGTAGATCGTTGGTACAGCAAGGGGAGCCTGGAGGCTGAAGGAAAGAAAGAGTGTTTATCAAACCCCCAGAACCCCAGGCTGTGGCAGGTTTCCAGGAACCTCTGTTTTCTCTCCCTCCAATCGGGGGACCACACCTGGGGAAGGCAGGCAGATAGTCCTGCCATGAATCAATGGCCTACATCACCATCCTGCTGCAGCCCAGAAAAATGTCCTGGAACCACATAGCATGAAGAGCTGCCAGGCTGGAAGCCTGGAGAGGAGCAGCCAGGAGCTTGACCCCAGAGTCCAGGCTTCCAGTAACCTCTTGTGTCCTGGGCTGTGCTGTGCAATGGTTGCTCCCCTCAGGGAAATCCAGGCTCTGTGTTCCCCCTCTGCTCCAATGGCCCTGCCCCACCAAACCCAAATATCACCTCATTGGAATCTTCTAACAACCCTGGGAGGCAGGTACTGTTATGATCCCCATTTTGCAGTTGAGAAAACTGAGGCAGACAGAGGTGAAGGGACTTGCCCAGAGTCATCCAGTCCTAAATATCTAAAGCTGGATTTGAACTCTCTTCTTGACTAGGCCACCGCCTCCAAAGACATACTCAAACAGGGATTTTGAAGGGCATTTTCACCCATAAAAGTATCTGTAACTGGCCTCACTTTGGCCTGGCCTCCCAGGGTAGGGGACAGGAAGAAGGCACCACCTTTACTACCCCCCTGTCCTAACTGGCTGACCTCAGTGTGCCACCAGACCAGTCCTCTCCAAAGTCCCCAGTGGCATTTGCTCAGAGGCCTCTGCAGCCTTGGACACTATAGGTCACTCTCTCCTCCTGGACGCACTCTTCTCTCCAGGTTTTTGTGCCCCCTTCCTCCTACTTCTGTCTCTGTCTCTGTCTCTCTCTCTCCCTCTCCTGGGTCCTCCAGGCCTTCTCTTATCTTCGCTGCTGGACCCCGCTCCAGACCAGGCCCTGTCTCCATCTGTGTCTCTTGGCTTCTGACCTGAGCCCTTCTCCCTCCTCACTGGGTGACCTCCTCAGCACCCTGGCCTCTAGCTTAATGATTCTACTGTTCCCCCCCTGCCTCCAGTTCTCTGCTGACCCCTGACTGCCTCTCTTGGACCGAATGTCCACTTGGCATCTTAACTCGATTGGCTAAGGTCAAGCTTGTCACCCCCCCCCCCCAACCTTCACTATTTCTATCCCAGCCTCCTCAGGCTCCCAGCCTGGACTCCCCTCTCCCTCCAGATCCAAGATGATTCCATCTCTCTGACATGCCCCCTGCTCTCCAACCCTGGTGCGGACCCTCATCGCTTCCCCTTGCGCTTCGTCTGCCTGCCTCAGTCTCTCCTCCCTCTGGTCCCACATCCACTCAACTGCTGAGGAGATCTCTCTAAAGCACGGCTCTGCCCGTGTCACCCTGTTGCCCCACTTGGTAAACTCTCGGGGCTCCCCATCACCCTTGGAGCAAATCCCAAATGTTCTGTTTGAACTCTGGAGCCCTTTGGAACCTGCCTCCTCCTCCTTCCTCCAGTGACTCACTTCATCTTTTCCACCCCCAGGGCCTTCCCTCTGGTCTCTGTCTCTTTATCCTGTTTATAGCTTGTTCATAGGTTGTCCTCCCTGCCCCCATTAGACAATGAACTTGGGGCAGGGGCTTTTTTTTTTCTTAGTCTATGGTACACAGTAGGTCCCTAATAAATACTTGGCTGGTTGGCAGATATGTGTGTGTGAAGGCGGGCCTTACTTTGCCTGGCCAGATGGTGGTGGGTGAAGGCCCCAGTGGATGCCCGGCAGGTTGTTGGCTGGGGGGGGGGGGGGTTCTGATTTGAAGGATGGCCACCCCCACCCCCTCAGTGAGGCTCTGATCTTGCCTGTCCCTCCCAGGCTGAAGGTGTCTAAAGTTGTTGTCCTTGGAGATCTCTACGTGGGGAAGACCAGCCTCATCAACAGGTACTCCCCTCTCCTGACTGGGCCCCTCAGGGGGCATGTTCTACCCCCAGCAGCCCCCTCTGCTGCCTCCTCTCACAGCTTCCTGCCAGCCCAGGGCCTGAGCTCTGGCGCTTTCTATCAGGGTGACCTTGGCAGTGCCTCACCCTCTCTGGCCGACCTCCCATGTCCCATGTCCATTGACTTCTCCCCATTCAGTCTTCCTAGAAGAGTTGCCTTTGCTGCCTTAACACGTGACCCGGGGGCCCTTGCCTGGGCCGCCGCTGGCACAAGGCAGAGTGGGGGGGGCCCTCCTTCTGGGTCCACAGGGAGCCATGCTCGATTCCCAGGTTCTGTAAAGACAGTTTTGATCGGGACTACAAGGCCACCATTGGGGTCGATTTTGAGATTGAGAGGTTCGAGATCGCTGGGATCCCCTACAGCCTCCAGATGTAAGTAGGCCTCAGCCTCTTCCCCCCCCTTCCCTCTCCGACCATTCTCTCACTCCTGAGGCTCTGTCTGACCATGGTCCTAGGGCACCCCCTGCACAGGACTCAGGACCTGGTCCTGGGGTAGCAGCCAGGACAACCCAGGGAGCAGAGAGACGGGGGGCAGGGCTGAACCTGGGTAGGAGTGGCACCCCTGCCTGGACAAATTCTCCTCCCTTCTGGGCCCCAAGTGACCTCTCTAACATTGGGGGGGGGTCACAAGGTCCCATGGGTCACACATTTGGGTCAATTCTCTGAAAGGGACTGGCAGGAAGTGAGAGGGCAGAGGGCTCCCCTCTGGCCCCTGCTCTCCTTGGGGACCCCCCACCCAAAGGCTTGCTTCTCTTCTTTCCCACAGCTGGGACACAGCTGGACAAGAGAAGTTCAAGTGCATCGCATCAGCTTACTACAGGGGGGCCCAGGGTGAGCATGCCCCCCTATCAGGGCTAGACCGTGGCACTTCCATCTTCCTGGCCCCAGGCCCCACCCTTCACAGATGTCTACAGGGGCCTGGTGTGGTGGGGCCACTTGCCTCAAGAGACAGCTCAGAGGCAGGCTGTGGGCCCCCCCAACCTGGACCTTGGCTCTGCCCTCCACTATCCATCCATCCTCTCTCTGTGTCTAACCCTCCCTCCTCTCTTGTGCCTGGGCAGTTATCATCACCGCCTTTGACCTAGCAGATATCGAGACCCTGAGCCACACCAGGTGAGTACGTGATTCCTGGTGGCATCTCTGCAATTTGGCACCAGCAGCCCACTGCCCACTCAGGGAGGGGCTGGGGTCCCTCATCCTTCATTGCCATTGCCTGTCTCCAATGTGGCTTTCAGGGCTTCCCGAGGCTCTAAGGCAGGCTCAGATCCCACCCAAAGGTTTGGGCCAGGAGGGCAGGAATCTGCGGCCACCAGTGGGGTTGAGACCCTTCCTGCCCAACCACTTAGCTGGCACTCTGCCTTTCCACTTCCCTTCCCCCTCACTCCCTCCCCACTCAGTTTGCCCCTTTCTCTCTCTCTCTCTGTCTCTCTCTCTCTCTCTCTCTCTCTCTCTCTCTGTCTCTCTGTCTCTGTCTCTGTGTCTTTCTCTCTGTCTCTGTCTCTCTTGTGGTCCAGGCAGTGGCTGGCAGATGCCCAAAGGGAGAATGAGCCTGGTTCCAGCTTCGTCTTCCTGGTTGGCACAAAGAAGGATTTAGTGGTGAGTGGCTGCTTGTCTAGCAGGTCCTGGTCCCATGTGACCATGCCAGTCCCTGAACCTAGGCTTGAGGAGATTGGCAGTTGGTTGAGAATGGCTGGTACTAAGGCAGGCAGGACCCAGCAGGGAGCAGACCCCAGCTTGTTTCATGGGGTGGGGGGGGCAGAGTTTTCCTAAGGTCACATAGCTGCTCAAGGACCAAAGCTCTGGGCTGCAAGGCAGGGGCTGATTTGGAGAGTCCAAGTGGATCCCAGGCCACAGACAGGATAGCCTGGGGCTAATGATGATGGCACAGTTCTCTAGCCCCCCATCCCTGGGGAAGGTGTGCCAGCCACCTTGGCAGGGAACGCCAAACCTAGTCTAACCTGCAGACAGGAGCTAGAGGCTGAGTCATGAGGTAGCCTCAGGGGGAAGGGGAGCCTGAGGACTGTCATCTGGTCCATCCCCCTGATTTAACTGAGGAAGCCCGAGGCCCAGAGAGGGGAGGGAGGGGGCTTGTCTGGGTCAACCCAGTCATTACTGGGTTGTGATATGAACCCAGGTCTCTTCCCCAAAGGAGAATGGAGCAGTAGGAGAAGGTCCAAGGAGTTGGGGTTGGGGGGGTATGACCATTGTCAGAGCATGGGGATGGCACACCTGCAGGGTGAGCCTGGGGAGGGCTCACTACCTGTGCCCTTCATCCCTGCCCAAGAAGCCCCTTCCTTCATTGGCTTACATGGGTTCCTCTTTGGCACCTTCTCTCTCCCTGGGAGAATGCTCCCTGGGCTTATGAAAGGAGAGGGGACTCTTATCCCCCCATTCTCTTCCACCTTCCCTGTGTACCCTCCCTAATCTACCCATCTCCACCTGGAGCTTCCCCAGACAAGACTTTTGGGGGCTGGGGAGATTGGGCCTGGCACACAGGCTCTTTGGGGCCCTCCAACACCCGGCTCCCCAATTCTTCACATCTATGGCTGCCCCATGCAGCTGCCCCCAAATGGTCAACCACGTACCCTCGGCCTTATCATCGGTCACAATTGGAATCCAGAAGGGAGCAGCTTTCTCCTTGCCGCCATCTCTGCCGGCCTGACTTGGGGCTGGGGAGGCACTAGAGGGCCCCAATCTCTAGTACTTCCCCCCACGGGGCTGACTGTTTGGGGTTCATGTGCCAGGCTTCACCGTTCTGTTCCTCCCCACTCCCAGTCAGGTCCGGCCTGTGAGCAGACAGAGATGGATGCCGTCCGTCTGGCCAATGAAATGCAGGCAGAGTACTGGTCAGTTTCAGCCAAAACAGGTGGGTCTGAGTGTGGCGACCGAGGGGGGAGGGGAGGAAAGCAGGGGGTGGCAGTGATGGGGTGGGGGGCAATAGTTTTGCAGACAGAGGGCACAGCCAGGGCAAAGGCCCAGTGTCTGGAGATGGAGGAGCTACCAGGAGGCCACAGCCTATTTCCATCTGAGTGCAGAAGCAATAGGGGCTCCTGGGAACTTGGTAAAAAAGAAAAGCCAGTGATCAAAAGGGGTCCAGAGGGTTCAGGCCTGGTGCCTCAGGGCCTCTGGTGATGCCTGCAGGCATGGCTCCCTCAGCTGGGCATCTCCCCCATCCCCTACAGGGGAGAATGTGAAGGCTTTTTTCACCCGAGTTGCGGCCCTGGCATTCGAACAGTCCATGCTGCAGGAGCTGGAAAAGAAGGGTAGCCGCCTGGCCCAGATTGGAGTGGGAACCTCCATCGGCATCAGTACGTGAGGGCCCCAGCCCAAGCCCCTCTACTTCCTCCTGCCTTGGTCTGCTCCTCTGGACCATGGGCATGATCATGACCTTGAGATCTGTACCATTAGCTGTGGACCTCCTCCATTACCAACCATGGTTTGGGGTGGGGGGGGCAGCTCAGTCCTTCACCCAAGGGCCCCCATAGACTGGGGCTTGGTTGGATGTCTCTGCTTCATCCATTCCCATTCCAGAATACCTTTTCATACTCAACCCTTCTTGTGCTTATGGTCTACTTAGATCCCCCAGATCTTTTCTGAAAATCTCCATCTCTTTCTAGTGAAATGAATTCTTGGAACTGGGGAAAACTTTCCGTTGCACCCCCCCCCCAGATCTGTCACTAAGGTGTCCATTTGCCCCACGTGGACCCCTGAGGCCTTCTACTGGAGATCCCTGGCCACGTTGCTGCAGGGCCAGCTCCTTATAACCTGTTCTGAATCCTAATGTCCCGTCTCTACCTTTCCCCCTGAATAAAGCCCCATGTTTTAGGGAATGCTTGACCAAAATCCAGGAGTGAGGATGCTGCCCTCTGAGGAGAGCCGCCCTCTGGCTGCGGCTCCCTCCCACCAAGACCTTGTTTTGAGTCAAGTGGGTAGTGAATGAATGAATGAACCAACTAAGAAATGAACAAATGAATGATTGAGCAAGTGAATGAACTAATGACAGTGTCTCCCCCAAGCTCCTTGATGGGGTCACTGCTCTGCTAAGGCCACTTTCTGTGAAGTTCCTTTTATTCCACTCCTTACAGGAATGGAGGAGAGCTCAGCTGCAAGGCAAGAAGGTACCAGCCCCAGCAGCCCTGGGTGCTGCTAGGAAGGGATCTGGGGAGCTCTCTGAGGAGAAGCGGAGCTGGTGACCTGGGGACAGGTGGCAGCAGATGGAGCATCTTCAGTCTTGTCTGTTCTCCACTGGCCAACAGCCCCCAGGATCCGTGCCTCAGTTTCTCCATCTGAACAATGGGGTAGTCATCCCCGCTGTCTGGACTTATGAATGGCCAAATGCACCTGTCCTCCTGCTACCCAGAGGAGCTGAGGAAGAGACCTCAGGCCCTTCTGGGAGATGTGAGCCCAGACCTGGCTCAGCACCTGCTGGCAAGACCACCCCAACACTCCACTCCTGGCATCTTCACTGTACCTGAGCCAAAGCCTCCTGGAAACTGCCAGCCGCCCATCTTAGCCCATACTCTCCAGCAGCCCCGGGGCCATCTCCCCAGGACCATCAGCCCTGAGATCATCCTCTCCAGAACCCATGCCATTCCCTCTTGGACCATCAGCCCCACGGATATGCCCTCCAGGGCCAATGGTTACAGGGTCACAGTCTTCCCAAAGGAAAACCCGAGATGTCAACAGGCATTGAACTGTGGCAGCTTCAGCAGTCAGAGGTAGAAGTGGCACACCCCCGAACCCCCCCCCCCCATAAGACAGGCGCTGGATCTGCTTCAGGGCTTTGGAGGCCAGCCTCAGCCCCTAGAGCAACCCATTAAAACATGGTACTTATTGTCCTGGTTCTAGGGGCCTCTGCAGACATCCCAGCCACCCTAGTCTCAGATCGGACCCCACCTTTGCTGGAGGGCCTGACCAGGGGCTCCCCACCTGCACAGGCAGCCATTCCAGCAGGGGATGGCTTCCTTTATAGCCCCCACAGACAAGGCTGATCCCTCCTCCTGAGTGATGATGGATGGCTTCCCAGGGCCTCCTGAGCCGCCTTCATCCTGAAAGACTGACTTGAAGACAGTTTTCCCATCCTAGTCTTACCCCAGAACTGAACTCTGTGACCCAAAGGAGATCTGCCCAGGACAGCGGATGGTGGAGTGGTTGCCTTCCCATCCCTAGCATCTGTGCCTTCTTTGATGCAACTCCAAGGTGGTCTTCGTGTTCTGGGCTGCCCCTTCCCCTTCCTGGCTCTCACTGAGCTTGTGGCCTCCTCAAACCCCCAGATCTTTTTTCAGACAAACAGTTATTCAACCATGGCCATCCCTCTGGTTACTTGTTTGTTTGTTTTTTTAAGTTGAACTTAAGTCCTGGGAGAGTCAATTCCATCTTAGATTCTGCCCCAAATTCTAGTCTGGGGAGATCCTTTGGGTCCAAACTCTTTCAGCCCTTCTCTTGTCTGCAATTGGCTAAGCATTCCATCCATGCCTTTGGGTTAGTCTTTTCCTTCCAAGGGGATGGGGGCCCTTCACTGGCCCGCTCTTTATTCTCTAGAGGGCCTAACCAAGCAAGACTGAGTCCCCTGGGCTGCCCTGCTGTCTGACCCACAGCTCTTGGCAATCCACAAGCATTTTCTCCTTGGATTTTCTTTCCCTTTTCCTTCTCTGCCCATTGAAGTAGAACAAAATAACAACTCTGCATTTATGTAGGCTTACTGCGTGCCAGGCCTTGCTGAGCTCTTGTCATCAGTGATGATCATGATAGCTCATGATGTAGGCCTACTGTGTGCTGGGTCTCGTGGAGTTCTCATCAATGATGATCATGGGGGCAGCTAGGTGGCACAATGGATAGAACAGCCTTGGAGTCAGGAGGACCTGAGTTCAAATTCAGCCTTAGACACTTAACAATTGCCTAGCTGTGTGACCTTGGGCAAGTCACTTAACCCCGCTGCCTTAAATAAAAATAATTTTTTAAAAAAGATGATTGTGTTAGCTCACATGATGTAGGCCTACTGTGTGCCATGCCTTGCTGAGCTCTTGTTATCAATGATGACCGTGATAGCGCAGACTGATGTAGACCTACTATGTGCCAGGCCTTGCTGAGCTGTCAGCATCACCTACGATCTCGATAGTTCCTCTTGGCCCACTATGAGTCAGGCCTTGCTGACCCTCTTACAATCCTCTTCTCCTTTGATCCTCACAACCTAGGACTTTGGTCTATTGTTGACCCCATTCTTCCAATGAGGAAATAGGCATAGAGGAGCCGGGACTTGCCCTGGGCCACACAGCCAGAGCATCAGAAGTGTATGAGGCTGGATTTGATCTTAGGTCATCTTGGTTCGGGGTCCCACATGCTTCCATTCTGTCCT
This sequence comes from Macrotis lagotis, assembly GCF_037893015.1. Taxonomy (NCBI): domain Eukaryota; kingdom Metazoa; phylum Chordata; class Mammalia; order Peramelemorphia; family Peramelidae; genus Macrotis; species Macrotis lagotis. The sequence goes on from NC_133666.1 coordinate 703,655,763, forward strand.
CTAGTGACCCCCGCCTGGTGTCTCTCTCCGTTTCCTTAAGGGGCCTCTCTTGGCCCCTGGAGTCTGGGGTTTTCATTGTTGGCACCGACCCCAGCCTTGCATCTACTGCCCCTTGGAGCTGCCTCAACTGTCCATAGCACAAAGATATTTCCTTCCATTACTGGGTGGGGCTGGACACTAGGAACTCCCGAACTGATTATTTGGAATTAAAAGACTGTCTGTGCTCTAAATTGTACTTGTTTCTGAGATTTCCCAGCACCTTCCCGGTGGAGGTCACGTACATCCAAGGAACAGACTAAGAACCCTAACCCTGTTGGCAGCCAGCCCAGCAGCCTATACCCCAGATTCCCAGGCCCCCATCCTTCCATCCTTGCTTCACCAGCCAATGGGTTCTGGAGTCCAGAGCCCTGATGGACCTCAGGGGAGGCAGCGCTAACCTTCCAGCCCCGGAATCCTCAATTCCAGGCTCCAAAAGCTGCCTTTGATCAGGAAACTCTTACAGGGCCAAGTAAAAAGAGTGCAAGGATCCGAATCCCTCAGGGCTTGCAGGGAGCTGGTGGCCTGGGGGCTCATGGGATCCTGGGGGTCCGCAGCACCCATGGAAGGGTAATACAGAGGGGCACATTTGGAAAAGCACCCCCCTGGGAGACCCAGGGACAGCGGCTCGGAGCAGGGTCCCCACTTCAGGAGTCAGAAGGAATCTGGGAGCTTTCCAGGCCTGGAGAGCCTTGGCCTGAAGACTGCCCCAGGGGGGTGGGGGAGGAGAAGCTGGAGCTCCACCTTCAGGGCTGGGAAAGCAGAGCAGGAAAAATGAGTATTTGATCTGGAGGTGATGAGGGAAGACTTGGGGCTTGACCCCAAGGAGCAGCAGTGTGGAAGAGGGGCTGGTATGGCCAGAGGCCCCAGGTTGGAAGGCCTTTGTGGTAATGACTTAGAGGGGCAATGGCTTTCCAGGCTAAGGGGAGGGGAGGCATGATTCTTGGGGGATGAGTCCTCTAGGTTAGAGCTAATGAAGCACCCTGAGTTGGAGGGTGGGGTCTTCACCGGAAATGGAAGTTTGGGAGAGGGAAAAAGTCTCAGGGAGAGTCCACAAGGTCTCTGGGACCTACTGTTGGAAATGTCCAGGAGGCAGCTGGGTACCAGGGCCTTGGGCCCTGGGGACTGTTCCAAACTGGATACAGAAATCTGGGAGCTAATGAGGCTATGGAGGGTGAGAGAGATGGGGAGGAGAGGGAGAGAGGAGAAAGGGAGACCCAGAGATAGGAGTGGGGGGTTGGTTGGTTCCCGTCCTGTATTACAAAACAGCCTGTGCACACTTCCCATTGCAGTGTATTGGACTGGCAGATCAGACCAATAAGGGCTCAGAGGCTCCATCCCAGGTCAGGCCCAGATGGTCCATATGAACACCTAGGCTGGTGTAAGAAAGCCGCCTTCCCCAAGAACTTAGAACCCCCATTAATGAAGCAGAGAGGATCCTTTATTGTAATGTTCTTAAGAATGGGTGACCCTCAAAATGGGCCTACCCAGGGCACAAAAGCCTTGCCTTTTTATTTCCTGTCTGAAAACACAAGTCTCTGCCATGTCCCCATTGGCTGGGTATTGCAGAGGTCAGAGGTCCCTCTGAAGTGCCTAATTCTCTCCCTGCGGGTCCCCAGTCCTTATCATACCAACCCTTCCCCACAATTTGGTGAACAGGCCCTTAAAGATGGAGAACCCAGATGTGTGAATCTGACATCTAGACTGGCACCAGTTTATTCATTAATTCACTCAATATTCACTCCTGTTGTAAGAAGCAGATTGTTTGATGGTTTTCCCCATCCTCCCTGTTATATAGCAACCCATTTTATTTTCTTCATCCTTCATCCATCCCTGTTTATCTGTGGGGTCCTGGGCCAGGGTCTCCTATGTTGCCCAAGAAGAGGGGGCTAGAGAGCAGAGTGAGCAGGGAGCTCAGAACAGCCCCCTAGGGACAGTTACCCTCTCACAGCAATAGGGCTATGAGGTGGGTGAGCCTCTGGCAAAGAGGCCAGAGAAAGGTGATCAGCAAGGTAGGAGGTGGGCCAGGAGAGCCTCCCATGACACCATCTCCAGGCATCTGGATTGATTCCTAACTGGCCACAGGCCCCAGGTAGCCCTGGAGGAGAAAGTGAGGCTGATGACTTGGCACAGCACTCCCTCACTCAAATCCAGTTCACTGCCATGTCGTGGCATCACCTCCCTGATGTCATGGTCTCTTCTTCAGGGGTGAGTGACAAACATCATCACATGACCTCCACTCAGAGAAGAGTCCTCAGGAGCAGAGGATGCTGCAGCAAGGACAGGAGGGAGGAGGGTTGGGAAAAACAGCCTGTTTGGGCAGTTAAGACATCACTGACCATTCCCTTTGGAGAGGACACTGTCAGCTGAGTGCTCAAGACCAAAGGCCTAGAAGGCTGAGGGCTGGAGAAGAAGTGGAGGCCATGAATGTTGACAACTTTTCAAAGATCTTGGCTGAGGGGCGGCTAGGTGGTGCAGTGGATAGAGCACTGGCCCTGAAGTCAGGAGGACCTGGGTTCAAATCCAACCTCAGACACTTAATAATTACCTAGCCATGTGGCCTTGGGCAAGCCACTTAACCCCATTGCCTTGCAAAAACTAAAAAAAAAAAGATCTTGGCTGGGAAAGGGAAGAGGGGTTTGGAGAGGAAGGGAGGTCTAGTGACTAAGGAGGGAGGAGATGGAAGCCTATCTAAAGGCAGAAGGGAAGGAGTTGAAGATGTGAGAGTGGGAGAATGGGGCTGCCATTTGCTGAAGATGGAAGGAGGACTGGAATCAAGAGCACCTGTGGAGGGCTGGGTAAGGACCAGGCCCGCCTCTCCGTCAGTGACAGGAGTGGAGGGACCTCAAGGGTGCTTAACATGCTTCATTTAGCAGCTCATAACTAGGAGCAAAGGATGCTCGTGGGGAGTAATCTGGGGTGAGCTCTGGCAAGCAAAGAGGGGGACCCAGCATTGGGATGGATTCTCTTGGATGGAGACTAGGAGAACAGTAAAGAGAGAGCCTCAGATGCATATCATGACACCACCTCCTGGATGTCATGATCTTTCAAGAACAAAGGACAAAGGGTGGCTAGATGGCACAGTGGAGTCAGGAGGACCCGAGTTCAAATTTGACCTCAGACATTTAATAATTATCCTGCTGTGTGACCTTGGGCCAAAAAAAAAGTAAAGGATAAACACCATCATCAAAAGGTGGTGGATGCCTGAAGAAAATCACTGGAGGCCCCAGGGATGATGAACACGGGAAATTCCCTAAGTCCTGAGGTGAAATTCAGATGATAGACCCCTGGTTTATCATTTTAGGGACCTGTCAAAAAAAGGAAATGGCATGACTGGGCTTTTGCTGGGGCCCTGCTGCCTCCGTGTGATGCCTGCTTCCTTTTCTAGTTATTCACTCACCACCCCTTTAACAATACCTCCAACATCTTGCCAATTCAGAGTCAGGCTCAGGGGCCTCCATTTTCTTCCCTTTTTTGATGATTGGGCCATTCCCTGTTCTGAGGTCATTGATGCTCAGTTGAGGCTTCTGGTCTGGGAGGACACAGCACTGGACGCCACAACAAAGGCCAAAGGCAATCTTATCTTCTTACTGCTAAGGGCCTTCTCCTTTCAAATCCATGGTGGAAGGTGGAAGAAAGGGAAGCCAAGTCCAACTTGGTTCTCTCTCTGACACTCATCTGCAGTCTTCACTGCCCTTCCAAGTCCCACCTCCTTCTGTTCTTGGGGGCCAGAGGTGGACTGCCCAGTGACCCCCCTGCCAAGTTCTCCTTGACCCTTGTTGGCTCGGGCATGTATATCAGAACTGACCTTTCCCAATGTCCTCTTGTGGTGCTGGCTGCTGGAATGCCCACATTTCAGTGACCCCCCACTTGAAGAGGGAGCTTTTGGGGTCCTGGGACTCAGGCAGCCCCAGGGAGACCTCTGCCCCTAGAGAAGAGGTTGGGCTTCAGGGAGAAATAGGCTCCTCCTCTCAAAGTTGGCTGATTTTGTGCTGTACCAGGCTGTCCTGACCCGTCCTAGGCTGGCCGCATTTCGCAGCCTGGGGGGGGGGCATGGGGGCCAGTCCCTGGCAGGGAGAGAATGAGGGTTCTGTAGTGCCTACAGTGTCAAGACAGGGCAACTAGGTGGCACAGTGGATAGAGTACTGGCCTTTGAGTCAAAAGGACTAGAGTTCAAATCCGACCTCAGACACTTGACTCTTGTTAGCTCTGTGACTTTGAACAAGTCACTTACCCTTGATCGCCTCATTGGAGGCCATCTCCGAGTGTCCTGATTCCTGTCTGGCCTCGGGACCCAGATGGCTCTGGAGGGGAAAGTGAGAATGTAGACTTAGCACAGCCCCCCCCCCCCCAATCTAATTCATGTGCTTGTCATGGCATCACTTCCCTGATGTCATGGTCTTCTTTGAGAAGGAAGGACAAACATCATCATTGTGTCATTGCTCCAAAGGGCACCTGGGGACACACCCAACACCTTGGGAGCAGGTTGGGGGTTCTGAGCATGGCACCCCTGGGCCCCACAGACAGGGGCTACGCCAGAGCCTCCTGTGGCTGAGGGATCTCCTATCTGGAGTGAGTGGTGCAGGCTCCACCTGATCCAACATCCAGTCTGCCCAGGGCTATGGGGAGGGTCACAGGAAGTTACCAGCATCTCTTGGCCTTTGTCCTCAGGTCCACTGACAGGACCTAAGGACTTCCTGGGACTGGCCAGACCCCCAAGGCCAGGACTCAAGCTAACTAGAAGGAAGTCGACTAGTTCCCTCAAGTTAGTTAGATGGGGCAACCGAGTCTAGGGAAGTCAGTGAAGGGAAAGAGGACAGAAGGAAGCTGACCTGGGGTCTGGCTGCTTTGCCATGTGGCTCAGAACTATGGCTGCAGTCAGGAGGGGCTCCTGCCCAGGTGCCAGGATGGAGTGTGCCCAGTGAGCTGCCAGTCACCCTCCTAGTGGGAGTTTCTTTAACAAATGTTTGTTCTTTGACTGTGTTCAGGTCCTGTTTGTGGGATGTCACGTGGGAAGGCTTTGGGTCATCCCTTCGCTGGTGATCCCTTCTCTTACGCTATCAATGAGCATATTCTGGGGAAAGGCTGCACACTTGCCTGGCTCAGCCTCTCAGATTCTGGAGTGGCCTCCTGCGATGGCCCCAGCCTTTTGGGCACACCTCCCAAACCTTTCCAGGGCTGGGTCTCTCTCTTGTAATTGGGGGGGGGGCTCCATTTCATTCAGGAGACTATCTCTAACATCTGGTTTGGTGAGAGAAGGCCTGGTGTCTGCCCTCTGGGAGGACATGACCAGTGAGTGCCTCCCAGAGGGGCCCCAAGGAGAAAGGACAGGCCATTCAGAGGGATCAGGGATGAGGGGGGCAGGGAAGCATCCCTGTGGACTAAGGATGAGCACTGCACCATGGCCACAGGGGCAGTTCAGCTGAATTTCAGAGCCCTTAGGGGAGCCTGCTGGCTCTGGGGTGGTAAGGGAAGCTGGTTGCCTGGGCCTCCAGTCTTCTACGGGGCCTGGGTCCAAATGGGCCTGCCAAGCAGGAGGGGGAGATGTTTCCAGGACAGGAGTGATTCATCTGGAATGTAGTCACCAACAGAGCGGTCCTGCCCAAGAGTCTGGCTGTTCTCAGGTCCCCCCCCAAATGAGCCTGGCTATTCTCAGGTGCCCCCAAATGAGTCTGATGGTTCTCATGAGCCTGACTGTGTTTTGGGGCCCCCCAGGTGACAAGCCTGGCTGTTTCAGACCCCTCCCCTCCCCCAAGGACCTGGCTGTTCTTGGGGACTGGAGCCAATGCCAGTCTCATTCTGCCCCTCAGACAAGGTGCCACATCAACACAGTTTGAAACTCCAGATGTGGGAAAGTTCCCTACTGTTTACCAAGTGCAGTATCCCCAGGCTCCTCTGTTCTTCTGTCTTGGGAGTCAGGGCAGCTCTGACACTCCTACCATCTGTCAGTTGGTGTGCAGATGAGGAGGGGGACCAGTCCCCCAGCTACCACCTATTGAGGTCCCAGACCTCCTGGGGGAGAAAAGAGGGGTTACTCACACCTTGCTACTTCCTGCAGAGGATACCCAGATATTCCTCTTCTCCCAGAGAAGACCCAGAAACCAGAGACAGCCTGGGCTGCAGTCCCCTGAGCCTCCACTGGTCTCAGGGACTCTCTTTGTTTGGTCTTACCATCCGCCAAGTCACCTTTTTTATTTTGGTCCTATGAGTCCTCTAAGGCTGTCCTGACTTCATGAAGAGCCCCCACCCAGATGAACAGAACCAGAAAAACACTGTCCACCCTAACAGCAACATGGGGGTGATGATCAACCTTGATGGACTTGCTCATTCCATCATTGCAACGTTCAGTGACAATTTGGGGCTGTCTGCGATGGAGAATACCATCTGTATCCAGAGAAAGAGCCATGGAGTTTGAACAAAGACCAAATTTAGGAAAAAACCTGCTATCTTATTGTCTGATCTTGTTATCTCTTATACTTTATGTTTCTTCCTGAAGGACATGATTTTTCTCTCATCATATTCAATTTGGATCAATGTATACCATGGAAACAATGGAAAGATTGGCAAATTGCCTTCTGGGGGGGGTGGGGGGAATTGTAAAACGAAAATAATTAAAATCCTTCTAAAAAAAGACCCCCCCATGTGATTGATATCTTTTGCTTTCTATCACCTTCATTTCCAAATCTATCCTCCATCCCCTACACAGTGAGCAGTCAGTTGAAGGGTCCATTGGATAGGAGCATGCCCAGTCATCTCTGCCTGCTGCCAAACCTCAAGTTTGGAAGACAGGAGGGAACGGGACAGACACAGAACCAGCAGGATGACAAATTAGAACTAGAAAGGATCTCAAAGGCCATGGAGACTTAAATTTGACATTTCAGGAAACAGTCCCTGTAAGGCTCAATAGACTTGCCCAAGATCACACACTGAGTCAGCATCAGCAGAGGGATTAAAACCTAGGACCCTGATCTCTGAGACTCCAGAGTCAATTTTTTACCTTAATGCATACCCTATTCTGTGCCCCTAGGCCCCCTACAAAAATGGAAGGGAGTTGCCTGTGCACAGTCTCCAGGGCCATGTTGTTTGGTCCATTCTGCTCATATCCACAATAAGAATTCCATTTCTTATTACTTTTTCTTCCATTTTCATTCTTGGAGTAATAGGGCATATTGTTTGGCAGGCTTTGCTTACTTTCCTCAGTCCCAGGGCAGATTTTTGCCTCTTTTCTTCTGAATTCTTCACATTGGTCCTTGCTGATTTAAGGGTCACCTTCCTGAAACACAAATGGCCTCAATATTCTGAAATAACTAAACACTTATGTTGTTTCCAGGTATTCCCTGTTACAAAAAATCCTGTCCCCCCAAGTGTTGGTGTAAATTGGAGCAGGAATGTGAAGACCTGGCAGGAGGGGGTCGGCTCTAGGGCTGTCTGATTGGCCTCGCCCTGGTCTCCATGTGTCCAGCCCCGATCCTGGATCCCCTGTCCATCACAGGCCCTGGGCCCCTCCTCCATCATCCAGTCTCTATCCTCTCGTCCAGCTCTGGCATCACCGCCCTCCCAGTTCCCTGGATGGAAACCCTCCAAGTTCTCCACTCTCCTCTTTTCCTCCCTCTCCCCTCTCAAGTCACTGGCCATCATCTCCCATTATTTCCCCCTCCAGACTTCTCTCATTTCTGTTCTTTTCTCTAGTGGGGCTGAGTGCCCCAGTGGGCATTGTCTGGTCATCTCCCTCTCACCCCCAGACTGTAATGATGGGCAACAACTATTCTAGCAAATTATTGATGAGAATGACTGAACACAGACAAGAGAAGTGACATGGACACCAATGAGAATTATTTTACTTGGACATTTAATGAAAAAACATCAATTTCTAGAACAGGAGACTTCAAGGGCTCCAAAACTCCTTGACCAACACTCGCCTTCCTTGACAAGCAGAGAAGACAGTTCAAGAGCAGCACTTAACTTGTTTCTCTCCCTCAGCTTCCCAGAGTTTCCAAAATCATCTTCCTACCACCCAGGTCTGAGCAACCCACTGCCTCACGTGACCAAGTTCCATAAACCAACTCTAAAGGGTCCACCGGAGCCCTCATCCATGCCAATCTGTTCTCCAGGCGCTGGGCTGATTCTGGGTTGGCCGGCAGGTGGCGCTTGAAACCGCCATCCTATTGGGTTGCTCTGTCCGATGCCTCAGTCAAAATTCCAGGCCACAGGATCCGAAGGGACCCCTCATTCCCCCCAAAGGAATCTTGCCCACCAAACCATCCCTCGAGGGGTAGGCCTCCCTCTTTTGTTTGATATAATTAGAGCTATTCAAAAAGGTTGTAGCCACTTCTGGAGTACAGGAGAGGAGCCCCAATTATGTCACCACAGACAATCCCAAATGCCAGGTTGGGCCAGCCTCAGCCCCAAACCTTCCTTCTGTCCAAGGGGACCCTTTAGTGCTGGTAGCCAACCTAAAGAACTTGGCTTGGGCCCCCAGCCCACCCCTCAGCCCACCCAGATGCTCACACAGTAATTTTTAATACAGTATTAATGAAACGAACCATGTCAATGGAGGAGGGAGGGAGAAAAGAAGCCCTAAACTTCTCTTTAGTAGGTGCCAAGCTACATGGGTTAAATGCTTTTTTTATTAGATCAACATTTGATTTCTTTTCCAATTCTATACTGGCTAAGGGCTTTTTTACAAATATTTTCTCATTTGGTCTTCATCATGATCCTGGGAAGTAGGTACCATTAATTTCCATCTCCAGAAAAGTAGAGACAAATAGAGGTCAAGCTCCTTGACCGACAAACACTCGCCTTCTTTGACAAGCAGAGAAGGCAGCCTAAGAGCAACACTTGTTTCTCTTAAAATCTTGTGATTGGGGGGGGGGGAGTAGCTAGGTGGTGCAGTGGATAGAGCATTGGCCCACCCCAGGGGTTAGGCAGACCTGAGTTCAAATCCAATCTCCAACACTTAATAATTACTTAGCTGTGTGGCCTTGGGCAAATCCTTTAACTCCATTGCCTTGCAAAAACTTAAAAAAAATAAAAAAAACTTGTGACAGTGGCTAATGGACTGATCAGGAGCAGTGGTGTTCCATAAAGCAGCAAGACAGATGTCATATGGTAGGGGAAAATGATTTAAAGAAAACTGATTGGGGCGGCTAGGTGGTGCAGTGGATGGAGCACAGGCCCTGGAGTCAGAACCTGAGTTCAAATCTGACCTCAGACACTTAATAATTTCCTAGCTGTGTGACTTTGGGCAAGTCATTTAACCCCTTGTAAAAACCAAAAAAAACCCAAAATATTGATTCAATTGAGGATTCAGTCATTCCAAGGGCATGTGAAGGTAGAAATGGGAGGAGTCCCTGAAGGGTCAGATTACAAGGTGTCTGAAGGATGGAAGATTCTCCGGACAAGGGGAAAAAATTTTCATAATGCCCCAAGAAGCAACTGAGTGAACAGCAAGAGTTGTGGCATCTCTTTGCCCACTTTCCCATCTCTGCCAAACTTGTATGAGACTCCTCCCCCAATGAGGGTGAGGGCATCAGTAGGGCATGGCAAACTTCTAAGCATTTTTTACACCTGAGTCCATCTGTACCATCCCTAACTGGAGGATGGAGAGAGAGCTCCTGGTTGCTGCTGGAAAACAAGCCTCCCATTCAGGGGAACAAGGGGTTGGGCCAGGGCCAGGCCTTCCATTCTGCCCAAGTGTCCGATTCTTTGAAAGGACCCCCCTCCCATCGCAAGCATCCATCAGCGTTGGAAGCCCAGGGCCCCGGGAGCCCCCCAACCTAGGCCTTCCCCGGCTGGAAGTCAAGTGGAGGCCTCAGACTGCATTGTTACAAATTTGGGAAAGTCGCTTTTCCCTTGATACTAAGTAGCCAAGTAGATACAATTGTATCTAGTTTGTAACCAGTGTGGGGAGGGGACCTGGGCGAAGACTCCCCCAGGCTGGCCATCTGCAGAGCAAGGAAGTGAAAGGGAAACAAAAACTTTTGAGGCTGGGGAGGGGGGCTCAATGGGGGGGGTCCCCGAGGGTCCTAGGAATACACAGACACACAAACTAGCAGGACAGGCCCCGACCTGGAGGTGCTGATGATGAGGGAAGGGAAGCAGCTTTGGACTATATACTTGGGGGATACTCTAGAGAGCCCGAGGGCCAGCCTGGGGATCCTGGGACGATGGGCCTTGAGGAGAGCCAGGGGTGATCACGGCTGGTCAGAGGGGAAGAGGGAAAGTGTTCCAGGTCAGGGGGGAGGGCTCCAAAAATGATCTCTTTGCACCCACAGCCAGGACTTCTCTTGTCTGGCTCCTCCCACCTCCCTTCTGTTTTCTTCTTTGCGGTTTTCCCATGTTTATTGTAGTAGTCTCTCTTGTAACAAATGTTCTTAGGGAATCATGTCTTTTTTTAAAAAAGTTTTTGCAAGGCAAATGGGGTTAAGTGGCTTTGCCCAAGGCCACACAGCTAGGTCATTATTAAGTGTCTGAGGTCATATGTGAACTCAGGTCCTCCTGACTCCAGGGCCAGTGCTCTATCCACTGTGCCACCTAGCCTCCCCTTATGGAATCATTTCAATTGTGTCTGACTCCCCTAGGGGGGCTCAGCCTTTGGATCTGACCCTAAAGGTCAGGGTCTCTAAGCAGCAGGGAGACAGGGTCCAGCTTCCCAACTGTACAAGGCTAGGCCAACAAGGTAATATGGTTTTCTCACCATTCCCATAACTGAATCAGAAAGGGACCTGAGCTCATTCCACACTGGAGCACAAGATGAGTCAGTGGGGTTCATTCCTCCAGCCTTGGAGGCAGGAGGACTCAAGTTCAAAGCTGACCTCAGACACTTGGCACTAGCTGTGTGACCTTGGGCAAGTCACTCCACCCTGGTTGCTTTGCATCCACTGGAGTCCTAGTCTATCATTAGCACAATGCTTGGCACATGGTTTCTACTAAATTCATTAACTGGGTGAGGGGATCTTCAGGCAGTGACTGGCCTGAAGAAAAGTGAAATTAAGGTTCTCTATCTCTACTGTGTCCCTCAGGGTAGAAAGGGAAGAAAGGAGCATTCTGTGGTACTTTGTGCTATAGCTCTGTGCTAAGGGCTCTACAAATAGCATCTCCTTTGCTATTATTATCTTCATTTTACAAGTGAGGAAACTGAGGCAGATCAGAGTTTAAGTGACTTGCCCAGGGTGACACAGCTAATAATGTGTCTGAGACTGGATTTGAACTTGTCTTCTTGACTCTGGGCCTGGTGGCACCCTCTAGCATTCTGCAGCAACCATGTGCTCAAGGACATATGGTGGCCTGTTGGGAGAACAGAACTTACTGGCCCTTCCCTCCCTAATGACTGCCTCCCAGACATCCTCCAGCCAGGCTCTGGAGAATAGAGAACCTTCTGGAATCTTTTGTACCAAGGCTCAGCATTCAAAGGCTCAGGCTAAGCCAGCAGGAGAGAGTAAGGGAGGGGCCCTCCTGCAGGGAGGTTCCCTGGGCCTCCCCAAGGGCCATGGAGCAGCCTTGTAGGGCAAGCTCCCAGAGGACTTGGACTTGATCCCCTCCCCAACTCTGGGAGGGCAGAGGGCTGCTCTGTTTGGAATTCCCAAGGCTAGCGTTTGGCTGTTATGATTCAAACTTTGGAACATTCCAGTTTATTAAGGCATGGTGGATGTCCATTGTCTATTAATCTGGGACCAGTCTCCTTCCTCAGTTTTGGGCCTGACTACAGGGGAGAGACACTTTTATACCATAAAAACGATGAATAAGGAAACAATGCAAGATTAGGCAATCTGATTTCTAATTGGAGGACAGATTAGGGACTCCCTTTGGGAGGCAAGAATGACCAGGTATGATTTCCTGTACTCAGAAGGGGAGGTGATCCCACAATGTGTCTGCAAACAATCAAAGAAACACGGAGACAATAATTAATGATCAGTGTGGGGGGCAGTTTTCAGATAAGACACTGAGCTGTTGGAGACCTCTAAATGTGAGAAAAGTCCCTGGCTCAGCCTTTGGATCTGACCCTAAGGGTCAGGGTCTCTAAGCAGTAGGGAGGCAGGGTCCAGCTTCCCAACTACACGAGGCCAGGTTCCAACAAGGTATACAGTTTTCTCACAATTCCCATAACTGAACCACAAAGGGATTCGAGCTAATTCTACACTGGAGCACAAGATGAGTCAGTGGGGTTCATTCCCCTGCCCCCAACTTGCATCTCCAAATTCCCCAATTCCCTGAAATTTTTGGATTCGTGGTGGGGGGAGTCGGTGGCCCACCCAGGGAGAGGGGCAATAGGGATCCAGAGCCCAGCCAAACCCAAAAGGCAGAAGAGGGGAGCCCTGAAACCACAGTTTAGGCTGGGCCCTTCCTTGCAGAGGGTTCCAAGCCCTGCAGAGAGAAGCAGCTGTTTACTGTGCCAGGAGAAGCCCCTGCCAGGCAACAGTGCCAGTGTCCTCAGAAGCTCCCATTACCATTTGGATTCTGTCCTTCCATGAAGTCCAAGGGCCAGCGTGGATTTGCCACCCAGACTTTTCCCTTCTAGTCAAGAGGGACTCCGAATATGTCAGACCACGGTGGGAAGAGCTGGAAGGCCCTTCTTGGTTCCGTCTTACAGAAGAAACTGAGGAAATCTGAGAGCAGGGGAGGGTGGAAGTGGCCTGGAGCTCTCTGGCCTGCCACCCTGTCTGTGGTCGGGGTTCCCTAGAGCAGAGAAGTAAGACCAACCTAAATCACCTCAGTAGCTATCCGCAAAGTCCAGGCCTTGGCCTAGGGCAATGGAAGCATAGGCAGGTATTGGGCTGACCTGGGGAGGCTGAGGCCTACTGTGCCACCAGGGCATGGCCACAGGGAGCCACTTACCACGAGTGGAAGCCTCAGGAGCTGCCATCATTCTCTTTTTCTCCAGGGAGCAGAGGATGGACTGGAGAGATACCAAAGCAGACACCCCCCAACTCTTGTACTAGTCCAGGTGTGAGATGATGATGATCTGCCCCGGGAATGGGGCTCTGTGTGTGTGTGGGAGATCAGGAAGGGGCTGCAGAGGTGGAATCGACTGACCCTGGCACCATATTGGATCTGGGGGGCAGTGAGAGTGTGAGAGACTGGGAGGAGGGGGTGTCTTCTTTAATAAGGGGTAAGTGGAGGATAGTTTGAGGGGTCACTTTTAGACATGCTGAGTTAAAGACGTCTAACTGTCCATCCAACGTGAGATGTCTGAAAGGCAGGTGCAGATGCATGATGGGAGGTCAGTGGAAAGACTGGGGCAGGAGGATCGTTAGCACAGAGATGGTTATTAAGCCCTGGGAGTTGACGAGATCATCTAAGGGAACAGGAAAGAGAGAGAGGAGCAGAGTGCCCAGGACAGGACAGGGCCTTGGGGGGTCTCCTTCCTACAGTGAGAGGAGTGGCCTGAAGGAGGGTCATGCAGAGGAGACCAAGGAAGATCCTGGGGTCAGAGAGGGAAGAGAACAGAAAACAGAGTCCAGGAGGAGAGACTGAACAGCACTGGTGTTCAAGGCTGTAGCGAAGGGGGAAGGAAAGGGTAGAAACATTTATCTGACATCTATTATTTACCAGACAATGAACTAAACGCTTTATAATATGTCATTTAATTTCACAATAGTACTATGAAGTGAATGGTATTGTTTTCTCCACTTTACAGATAAAGAAACTGAGGTTAAGTGGCTTAGTCAATAGAATACAGTTAGCAAGTATCTGACCCCAGGAAGGGCAGCTAAGTGGTGCAGTGGATAGAGCACTGGCCTTGGAGTCAGGAGGACAGGAGTTCGAATCCAGCCTCAAACACTTGACACTAGCTGTATGACCTTGGGCAAGTCACTTAACTTTGATTGCCTTGGATCCAGAGACATCTCCAGTGGTCCTGATCCATCTCCTGGATCCACTGGATCCAGATAGCTCTGGAGGAGACAGTGAGACTGGTGACCTGGCATAGTCCCCTCCCCCCGATCAAATCCAATGCACGGGCTTGTTATGGCATCACCACCCTGATACTGCCATCTTCAATACATCATCCCGACTCCAGCTCCAAGGCTCTGGGCATGGGAGGCTGCCTCAATGGGTCAGGAGGCTGAGCATTGAGAAAAGGGCAGTAGATGGGTCAGACAGCAGAGGGCAGAAGGAAGAGAGGCAGTGGGTGGATGTAGCCAGGGAGCAAAGAGAAAGGATGGCTCCTGAGGAGGGTGGAGGAGCCCCCAGCTGCAGCAGATGGCTGCTTGCGGCTTGGGCAGGCAAAGGAAGGCCATAGCCTAGAACATGGCAACCTCTTCCCATGAGACATGGAAGAAGGAAACAGACGGTGTTTCTATTCTTTGACCTCATTCTTTTATGGAATGGGAAACAAAGGCAGAGTTGGACGAGCCAGGCAGGTTGGAGGCAGTGCCTGGGCTAGACTCCAGGTCTCCCGGGTGCCAGTACATGCCTTGGGACTCTGGGTCTGTCCCTGCCGGAAACAAAGCCGCCTTGTCCAGCGTTTCCCTTCTCTCTCTTGGCGCAGCTGGCAAGGCTGGCGAAGCTGCCTTGAGTCCCTGGGGGTGGCTCTGCTCTACTTTTCAGAGCATTCAGCCTAAGAAGCTCAGGGGGCTGTCAGGAAACCTCTGCTCAGATATCTGACTCCTGGGGTCCCCAAGGACTGCTGGGGGGGGCCCAGTCCCATCAGAGAGGCGGGGTGCCCCAGAGCCTAGCTACCCACCCCCAACTTAGAGAGTTTCCAGGGATCCAGGCCTTCCTAGAGCCTAGTAGACTAGGCCTCTTCCCTACAGGGAGGGCAGGCCACTGGGAGCTCTGACAGGGGGAGCCAGTGGACTTGGTCACATGACCCATGGCAGCCTGGAGGAGGGGAGGGGGCTGGACCATGGCTCAGCCCACAGAGGAGGGGGAAGGGCTGAGGCAAAGCCCTTTCCTGGGAGCATCTCTCCCTAGGCTGGCTCAGTTGAGGCCTAGGCTGGTTCCAGGCTCCTGGGAGGGATGGGGGTACTAGGAAGCTGCCCCATGGGCATCTGCTACTGCCAGACCTCAAGCCAAGGGAGTGCCATGGCTGCTGTGGGCATGAGGCCGAGCAGAGGCTCTGGTAGCCAGGCCCAGGTTTGTCCCTCAACTTGGAAGAGGTGACACCGTGGGGTTCTTCCCAGCAGAGGGAGGTCTGGAGCTGGCTGCCAGCCTCCTCCTCCTCATTGGAAGAGATAAGGAGCCGGGCCTCCTTTGTTGTTCCTTCCCTGGCTGCTCAGGGACCTGGACAGGGAAGGGAGGGGTTCTTGGGGTGCTCCCACTCCTTCTGCATGGGGGCAGGCCTCTTGACCTCCTGGCACTCTCCCTCCTCTCCCAGCCCTGGCACAGCCTAATGGGAGAGAGATGGCATCTGACTAGTCAGGGTCCAGCAGGCCCAACTTCCTTCAGGGCCTGAACCCCTAACATTATTGTTTAGAGACAGTGGAGCCCATATGCTGACCCTCCCCTTCCCCCCACCTGAAGCCCCAGTCTTAGAGGTTGGCTCTGGGCTTCAGCCAGCCTTTGTTTTATTCCAGGAAAGACAAACAGGCCAGAGGCTTCCCAGGGCCTTAGGCCTCACAGCCCCAGGTGCTGCTGGGAGAGCTTGTCCAGAGGCTCCTTAGCTGGGGTGAGAGCCTGTCCATGGGTGGTGGGGCAGGTGGCAGGGGGCCTGGGACCAGAGGCTGATGTGTAGAGAGGAAACATCTCCAGCCCCGCCTAGGCCTTCTCTGCAGGACGGGCCTCCTCCTCTTCCTCCTCCTCCCTTTCCTCTTCTTCCTCTCCTCCTTTCTCCTCCTTTCCCTCCTCTTCCTCCCCCCTTCCTCTTTCCCCACCTGATCATTCACTGGCAAAGGAAGAGATGGGGATCCCGTGGGTGTTTTTACTGGAGAGGTGGAGGTGGGGAAGGGGCGTCCACAGCCACCAGGTACAAGTGGCGGCAGGGCAGGAGGCCAGAGAGGCTGACTGACCTTGTTCTTCCTGTCCCCCCCCCCCCCACCCAACTGGGCAGGGCCCAGAGCAGTGGGGTGGAAGGTACTAGGGCAGATTTTGGCTCCATGGATGGAAAAACCTAATTATGTGAATAAGCAAAGGACTAGTGATTTCATCCATGTGGAAAACTCGCACTCCACCCCCTTCCCAAGCCTCGGAAGAGGTAGGAGGTAGGTGAGCCCTGGAGGCTCATGGGGCTGGAGGCAAGGGCAGCTGGCCCAATGAGTGTGGGGTTCAAGCAGAGGCTTCATCCCTGACCACAGGACTTGGAAGGGTAGGCTCAGCTAAGGGCTCTGAGCACCTCTGCTTGGGGGGCTCCCTAGGGACTGGGCCTGGGCTGGGGCCTCCTGGGCTTTGGCAATCAACTTGGGGAATGCCCTGGATCTTGGGGGAGGGATGCCCTGGAACTGGGCAGGTTGGTGCCCACCCTCCTGCTTTTCTCAGGGTCTGTTCCAGATTGCCATCATCCGTGCTGCCTCTCAATTTGTTCTCAGTGGCCCAGGAAGCCCTACCCCACCCCCTGCAGAGAGGGTCCAGTGGAGACCTTGGGGCACCCACGGACCCTAGAAGCAAGCAACCTGGGGCCCTCCCTAGCTCCAGGATCCTTCTCTGTGCAATGCCGACCTTCTACCAGAGAGCTAGCCTCCCTCAGAGCCCTTCCAGGGCCAAGCTGCTGCTGGCTCTTGAGGGACACCTTCGGTTTCCTCCCAGGGGCCCCTTATTGAGGATGGACCAGCTTGGGGGGGGGGGAAGTGGATGGAGTGCTGGCCCTGGAGGGGGCGAGACAGCTTCTGAGTTCAAATCCAGCTTCAGGTACTGGTTAACCCTGTGACCCTGGGCAAGTCACCTGGCTCTTTTTGCCTCAGTTTCCTCATCTGCAAAATCAGCTGGAGAAGCAATTGCAAAGCACTCCACTATATCTCTCCCCAGAAAACCTCAAGCGACTTAACCCTGCTGAACCCCAAGCTGGTACAAAGCAAGGGCACTGGGATGTGGGGGGGGTGAAGGGGATGGCAGGGGAGAGGCTGCGTCAGGGCTAGGGCTTGAGGGAGGGCTCGGGCCGGAGTCGGGGTCCTCAGCAGGATCGGAACTCAAGGCCGAGGGTGTGTGTGTGGGGGCGCCCGCCTGCCTGCCCCAGTGTGCGCCGGCGTGGGCTCCTTTAAGAGCCCCGCCCCACCGTGGCCTCGCCCCTTCCTGCGCCGGAGGCGGGCGGGGCCCAGGCGGCCAGAGGAGGCCGGGCCGGGGCGGGGGCTGAGCGCCGGGGGACCCAGGCCCACAGGCCGCGCCTGCCCAGCCTCCCCGGAGCCCCGGAGCCCCGGAGCCTCGGAGCCTCAGAGCGGGGCTGGGCCGAGGAGGAGGAGGAGGAGGAGGGGGGAGGAGGGGGGAGGAGGAGGAGGAGGAGGAGGAGGAGGAGGAGGAGGAGGAGGAGGAGGAGGGAGGAGCAGCCCCCTCCCCAGAAGCCCCTCCCCTCCATCCCCAGTCCGGCCGGGGGGCATTGTTTCCCCGGCAGGTCCGGACGCGGAGGCTGGCGGGCGGGGCCATGGGGGCCCGGGCCCCTCTGCCGCCGGCCGGCCGGGCTAGGGGGGTCCCCCCCGGGGGCCTCTGAGGCCAGCCCGCCCCCTCTCAGGCGCCCCCCCCCCCCGCCGCGGTCCTCCTCCCGGTCCTCGGGCTCCGGCGGCCATGGTGGACCCCGTGGGCTTCGCCGAGGCGTGGCGGGCGCAGTTCCCCAGCTCGGAGCCCCCCGCCATGGAGCTGGGCTCGGTGGGCGCCATCGAGCGGGAGCTGCAGCGCTGCCAGGCCTCCATCCGCAGGCTGGAGGTGGAGGTCAACCAGGAGCGGTTCCGGATGATCTACCTGCAGACGCTGCTGGCCAAGGAGCGCAAGAGCTATGACCGCCGCCGCTGGGGGGGCCCCCCGGGGCCCGAGCCCGAGCCCCCGGACGGCCCGGTGGGGGGCCAGCGGCAGCCGCAGCCGCAGCAGCAGCCGCCGCAGGGAGAGCCTCAGGGGCCCCCCCAGCCTCAGGGACCCCAGGGGCCCCAGGGGCCCCCCCAGGCCCAGACTCCCGGGCGGCCCCCGGACGACGGCTCGCCCCAGCCCCCCCGAGGCGGCAGTGGCGGCAGGGTCCAGCCGCCCAGCGTGGCCGCTCTCAGGTCCACCTTCGAGAGGGCCGTCCCGGGGGGCGTCAGGCCCTTCTACGTGAACGTGGAATACCACCACGAGCGGGGGCTAGTCAAGGTCAACGACCGGGACGTGTCGGAGCGCATCAGCTGCCTGGGCAGCCAGGCCATGCGGCAGGAGCGCCAGAAGGCTGCCCTGCTGCCCCCCACCGGGCCCCCCGCCGGACTGGCCCCCGAGCCGGGGGGCGAGTATGAAGACGCCGAGCTGAACCCCCGCTTCCTCAGGGACAACCTGCTGAGCGCCCGGCCACCCGGCGCCCCGCCCCAGCCCTACCAGAGCGTCTACGTGGGGGGGACCCTGCTGGGGGATGAGGCCCGGGGGGCCCCGGCTGCCTGGCGCGAGCAGGACAAACCCCTGACCTGGCCACGCCGCTCCTACTCCCCCCGGAGCTTCGAGGACATCGGGGGCGGCTACACCCCGGACTGCAGCTCCAACGAGAACCTCACGTCCAGCGAGGAGGAGGAAGAGGAGGAGGAGGAGGACGAGGAGGACTGCTCCTCGGGGCCCAGCCCCACCGGCGGGGGCCACCCGGCCCGGCCCCGGAGCCGCTCGCCTTCCCTCCACTCGCAGCAGTCCCTGGACAGCAGCAGCAGCCCCCCGACCCCCCAGGTCCAGAAGCGGCCCCGGCCCGGCCAGGTCGTGGTGGCCGAAGCCACCATCGTGGGGGTCCGCAGGACCGGCCAGATCTGGCTTGAGGACGAGGCCGTCAGGGGGCCCCAGGAGGGCGCCTTCCATGGAGAGCCAGGTGGGCATCCCGGGGGGGGAGGGGAGGCTTTGGTGGGCATGGGAGCAAGATGTCTGTCTGAGGAGGTGCTGGGTAGATGGGGGGGTGACCTGTGAAGCAGGGAAGAAATATGGGGTACTGGGGAGGGGAGAGGCAAGTGGGGGTGTGACTTGGGGAGAGAGAGGCCGGTGAGGCTGTGTGACTTGGGTGGGGGAAGAGGCAGGTGAGGAGGTGACTTAAGGGTGAGAGGCAGGTGGGGGTGCTTGGCACAGGGGGTCAGAGACCAGCTTGGATTGGTCCCCGGCTTCTGGGGCCTCAGGGATCCGGCCCTGTTATCTCTGGGCAGCAGAGAACAGAATCTGCTTTTGTAATCTTTCCCCCGCCCCCCTCACCTTCCCACTTTCCTGGGCTCAAGCCGGAAGGAAGCTAGGAAGCTGGCTTTCTGCCCCTGGGAGGTGTCTGGCCCCTAGGCATGTGGCTGCCTCTCCCCCAGGCCCTGGGCCCTCCTGGGTAAGCCATCCCAACCTGCCTCTTTGTCCTCCCCTGCCCCCCACCCCCACCCCCTGTAGTTCCTCCCTGGTTCTGCCCCCTGGTGCAGCCTCCTCCTCCGGCCTGACTCACTCAGCTGGCTTTGACTTGGGTGGGTTTGGTCTGGGGAAGACCAGGCCTGTTCTGGGGTGCCAGGTGATCAAGTCAGCCAGGGTCGAGCAGGAATTAGGGGGCCTGGGACTGGATCCTTTTCCCATGGGACCTGTCAGGGAGGGACGCCTCCCTTCCTGCGGGGCGGTCTCTATGTGTCGGAGCCTCCGGCAGCTTGGGGAGATGTAGGCAGGTGGGTGCAGTGGGGCCTTGTGGTGCATGGAGGCTGGATTGGGAGCCCCAGAGTGGGGAAACTGGGCACCCCCAGGAGAGTTGGGCTTGGAGTCACCAGAGTGTTAGCCTGTGCTCAGACTCTGGGACTGGCTGGGGAAGCTGGCAGTGTCCCTGACCTGATGGGCAGGCACAGCCCCCCATCCTGGCTGGGTTGGCATCACCCAGAAGGGGCGAGCAGGCAGTGGGTGCTCAGAGCCCTCCCTGGTGCTGTCCGAGTTTGGGAATACTAATATCATTCTTCTAATAACTATCAACTTCCACCTCCATCCATTTGGTCCTCACAACAACCTTGGGATGGAGGGAGGCCCCATTACAGAGAAGGAAACTGAGGTAGGCAGAAGTGGAGTGCTTTGCTCATGATCATGCTTTCAGCCAGCCCAGTGCTCTGTGACCTGGGGTCCTCACCTGCTGGCGCCTCCAAGTTTAGCCTCCCCAGTCTGTTCTGCAGTGTCCCACCTCCACCCCTGATTGTTACCCTGGACAGTGTGTTAGGACTCTGTAGTCTGTATGAGTTCTCCCCATTGGGGGCTCATCTGGGGAACGGGAAGCTGCCGAGAGCCCCTCCTGGGCAGGGGTTGGGCCGGTGTGGTGAGGCTGGGGTCACTGGCACTCACACTCTCAGGAGTCTGCTCCTGAAGCCTTTTGTCCCAGGGTTCTGAGGGGCTCATCTCCGTGTCGCTGCCAGGGAGTCAGGCCCCCGGCCTGCCTTCTGGGGGGTCACCCAGGGGTCTCTTGCCTGTCAAAGTTTCTCAGGAAAAGAAAGATGGGGAAAATCCAGGGGTCAGAGAGGGCCAGGAGAGAGGGTGCTGCGCCAGCCCTAGCAGACCTGCTGTTTGGGAAGAGAGCGGGTAGCCAGCACCTGTTGCCCGCCAGCACCTGCTGCCCGCCAGAGAATACTGTTGGACTCTGCCCTCCTTCCAAGCTTTCTTTTCAAGGACCCTTGGTCTGGATCCTGAGGAGAATGGTGTAGCTGGCCAGCCAGATGCCCTTCCAGTTGGGGATTCCTTAATAGCCATAAAAAACTGTAGAGGGGATGGCTAGTCAGTGGGCTCTAGTTCAGCCTGGGATCAGGTGAGATTGGCCTTCTCAGCGCCAAGAGGATGGCAGTGGGGGACGACTGTGAGCGAGGAGTGAGTCACTGGCTCCCCACCCCACCTCATCATCCTCTGTCATTCTAGGGTAGGGATCTGCCAAGGAAGGTGGGTGGGTAGCAGGCAGGTGAGGTAGGCAGGAAGGTAGGCAGGCAAAGAAGCAGGCCCCATGTGGGTGAAACAGGAAGTTGGGCAGCAGGCCATTGGATGAGGTAGCGGGCAGTGTGTGGGCAAGGTGGGCAGTTGCTACCTTCTCTGCTTACCTTCCTCAGAGGGGACCTTCTTCATAGGTCTGAGGGGCAGCCCTCAGCTTCTCTTTCTGTGGGTGGGTGCCTGGTCTGGGTGGGGCTGGGCAGGTAAGTGGTTTCTGACCCATTTGTGAAGGTAGTCCCAGCTCCCATCTCCACATCCTTGGCCTAGTGACCTTCCCCAAGAGCACATCTCTGGCCTCATGTCTCTTCCTGCGCCCCCTCCCCTACCACTCATGTGCCCAGGTGTCTGAGGCTTCAGAGCCCTTTCTCAATCTTTCCCTCCTTTGCTTGCCAGCAGCCAGGCCCTGTCTGCTGGGCTGGGCCCCTCCACTGCAGCGCATGGCTTTCTTCCCAGGAACCTCTCCTAGTCAAGGTTGCTCCAGGATTTGCCCCTGGCCATCTTCCCTGAGCTCTTCTTTACCTGGAGAGCATCCCTCCCCTCTCCCCCCATTGCCCTGAGGACAAGCCTGTATTGCTAGCCCTTCCTACCCCCATGCTTGTCTACCTGGCCTCCTTGCCCACCTCCTGCTATTCTTGTGACCCCTTCTCTTGGCCTCTGGGGTTAGCTGAGTGCTTGACCCCCTGCTCCTCCATCGCCCTAGGGGTTGGGGTTGTTCCCTCTCCTCTGGATGCTGTTGACCAGTGGTCCTCCTCTGATGGCTCTGCACC
Source organism: Macrotis lagotis (assembly GCF_037893015.1). Taxonomy (NCBI): domain Eukaryota; kingdom Metazoa; phylum Chordata; class Mammalia; order Peramelemorphia; family Peramelidae; genus Macrotis; species Macrotis lagotis. The sequence continues at coordinate 703,677,554 of NC_133666.1, forward strand.
CAGCATTGAGGCTTTTGGGGCTTGAGGGAGCCTTGATGGGGGCTCTTCTGTGGTTGAGAGCACCTGCAGCTGGGGTTCCTCTGCCCTGCTGGTGGAGGAGACGGGGTCCTACCTGGATGTAGCAGGCCTGGGTAATGGGGGCTGGGCTCGATTTGTCTGAAAAGAGAGAGCACCCAAGCATTGTCCCTGGGACTGACCTTTGGGTGGGAGGTGGCCTGACGGGCTCAGTAGCACTGGCACTCCCCCGCCTGTCCCTAGACCTGAGGGCTGTCACCAGCTGCCACTTCTCTGACCCCCCCCGTTCTGATCCCCTCCTATCCTGGTGACACCCTCCTCTCAGTTCATCTCCTTCTCCTCCTCAGAGCCCCCACCCCAGCTTGATGATGCTTTCCCTCCCTCCTTTTTTTGGGGTCCACCCTGGCAACCTTCCTGGAGGGGGCAGAGATGTTAAGGGCATAGGCCAATCAACTCCACCAGCCTCTGGTACTCTGGTTAAGAATTTGGAAGCCATGGCTAGGTGGTGCAGTGGACAGAGCACTGGCCTTGGAGTGAGGAGGACCTAAGTTCAAATCTGGCCTCAGACACAATAATGACCTAGCTGTGTGGCCTTGGGCAAGTCACTTAACCCCACTGCCTTGCAAAAACCTTAAAAAAATATTTGGTAGCCAGTGGAGGAAAACTACACACTGGGAAAGGGTGCTTTTCAATCCAGTGTCCCAGCTAGGTGAGTCAGGGTACTGAAGACCCCACAAAGCAGTCCACCTATCATGTGCCAGCACAGAGACTCACCTTGGCTGGCATCTCTAATTCTTAGACAAAACCTTTGAATCTTTGACAATCGCCCTACACAAAGCAGTCCACCTATCATGTGCCAGCACAGAGACTCACCTTGGCTGGCATCTCTAATTCTTAGACAAAACCTTTGAATCTTTGACAATCTCCCTAAAGCTTCCCTTGGCAACCGAGTGGAGGAGCCCCTTTTCCATGCCCCCCCCCTCCATGTAAACAGTGGAGATGGTAGGCGAAGCCTGAAGGATGACTTGCAGCGGGTGTTCTCCTGAACCTTCCTATGATACTATCTTCCTTGGCCCTTCCCCCCACCCCTGAGCAGCTTTCCTGGGAGCTGGTCCTGGGGTGGGGGAGACAAGAAACCCCTGAAGTGGGCCTTTGGAGGCTGCTGAGAGGCTGGGGTTATTTCTGTAGGTGGAGGTTTGATCACCCCAGTCTAGGTGAGGATGTCAGGCTGGGACCTGCACCCACAGCTGGACCAGCACTGAGCCCTGCTCTGCCTTTGTTTCTCAGTAGCTGGTGCTTCCCCAATGGACAGAGGGAGGGAAGCTTTGTTTTGGGTGGTGATGGATAGCTGGTCCGGCTCACCCCTGGGTCCCTTCTTAGCCTTCATCCTCCTTGCCCTTCCTGCAGCTGTCACTCCTATGACATTCCCCACTCTGGCTTCTGTGAGGGTGATAGAGTGGGGGCTTTCCCTCCTCCTTCCAGGCCTAGCCTCCCCACCTCGTCTTCCCTCAGTCCTTGGGTTAGTCATTCAGTCTGCAAACCTTGTTGGGCCAGGTCCTGGTCCAGCGCTAAGAGGAAGGTTGTGAAAATCATAATGGGAAGGTCCTGCCTCATGGAGTGACTGACCTTGGTGAGGGGAGGATGCTCCATGACAGCTCAGTTATCTTTTTAATAAGTATTTCATAGGACCTACCATTTGCCCAGGGCTTTACAAATAGCTCTTGATTCACAGTCATCCTGTGAAGTAGGCACAGAGAAGGTGCTGTGAAGTAGGTGAAGTAGAGGAAATGAAAGCAGATTAAGTAATAAAGTGACTTGTTCCAAGGTCACGTGGCTGGATTTGAACTGGGATCTTCCCTCAACTGTCTATACACTTCTTGGAATTAATCAGAACATTGTGAGATAGCTTGGGTCAAGAATTTGTGTAAAAGGGCCTGGGAATGGACCCGTGGTTGGGTGCAGCTCACCTCTCTGGGAGCAAAAGGAGGAAGTCCATAGCTTTAGAAACAGATTGGAGAAGAAGACCCTGTCTGAGGGGAAACCTAGTGGAAGGTTAGCCCTTTCCTTCACCTTCTCCACTCTGTCAGGAATGCTCCTCAGTGGGGACTCAGAGTGATTCTGACCTAATGGAGAACTTTTTATCTAAAACAAACTCCCCTTCAAAGGAATGAGTTGTAGTGGGAGGTGAGCAACAAGCTTGTCTAGGGTGCCTCCCCCCTCTGGAAATTTTGGTACTATGCTCATATTGTATATGTTGGGTTTTCTGGACTTTTCTTGGGAGCAGGTTTCCTGCCTTTCTAGTCCAGCATCAGATTTGAAGCATTTCATTTGAAAATATGTGGTCTGGGACTTCCTCCTATTGCATATTGCCCCAACTTTGGAGGGAAATTGGCTACACTCTCCATTTGCATCATTGGAATTGGGCAGATTGTTCTCCGGTGACTCGGGCATGTCTCTTAGTCAACGGTACCTAGCCAGCACTGTCTAAATGTTAGGACTGGTTGTTGAGAGTTGTCGATTTGTCCCCAGTGATAAATGAGGAGATGTGCTTAGCATGGTGATCAACACCCATTAGGTGCTTCATAGATGTGGGTGGACTTCTGGAGGTCTGAGGAAGTGGATTGTCCCCTAAGGAGGTGTTCTGGGAATTCTGGGAATCAGCACTCAAGAATACAGGAGAAAAAGAGAAGGAAATCCCAGTGGGCACGCCCCTTGCTAGGAAGCAGGTTCCACAGCCCTCCCTTGGAGAGGCTTGGTGTGGGGCATCCCCTCCTCCAAATGCTACCGAAAGGCCTTTCCTGGCAGAGACGTGCCCAAGTGGGGTGGAGTCTGCCTCTCTCCCACATTTGCCTCAGTGTTCTTGGATAGCAAAGCTCCCCCATGCAAACAGCCAGTGGCTGCAGCAGCTGATGGCAGACTAGGCACCCAGGTGGGGTGCTCATGTGGCAATGGCTTGCCAACCATACCTTGGGCTCAACAGCCAAGATGGCCTGGAAAGGACCAGCTTTAGGAAAGATCCTTTGTTGAGCAAGGCTAGACCTGGCATACAAGGGTAGAAGAGTTATTGGGCTGGTATTTGGACAAGGAAAGCCATGGAGGCCCTGCCTTTGAGCCCTGGTGTGAGTGTAGGAGATGGTCCCCTGAACTTGCCTCCTTATGAACTATTGACTGTGGCAAAAGGGCAACCAAGGCCCTGACAGAGTTGAGGGGAAAAAAAGGGAGATGAGGGGACTCATCAGTGCTCAGAGGGGCCAGGTATGTGGGAAACCCTTCAGAAATGCTTGTAGGGTCCAGGTACGTGGGAGGCCCTGGCCCAGTTGTTCTCTGAGGTGTGGGGCAAGGTGAATGCAGAAAGCCCCTGTGGTGGATATGGGCAGAGAGGTCCTTGGCCGGTTGCCTTCCTAGCCTCCCGCTGGGCATCCCAAGTGCTCTCTGCAGGCCTGGGGCAGTGAGAATGGGGTCTGGGCTCCAGAGGGCTTGGCTCCAGCCATGCTGGGCCTGGGCTGTGAGCAGGCCCCCTAAGGCCAGCTGCCTGTCACTGGCCACAATGACTGGCTGCAACTACTCATTTCTGGCCTCTGGTCCTCACCTTGGCACCAGGAGCATCTCTTTGGGAAGGCTCTAGAGGTTGGAAGCAACTAATTATTTCTGGTTCTGGGGACAATGTCCCAGCCCTTCCCTCGCCATCTGGAGCTTCCCCAGATGGGTCAGGGTCCAGGGAAGAGTTAGGGTAGCTGTCTTTCCGCAATACTGACCTTCCTCTCCTTTGGCCTCCCCACACTGGAAGGCACCTTCATTCAGAATCAGGTCTCTGGCCAGAGGGAGAGTGGAAGGGAAAATTATCTTGCTCTTGGTGAACCTCAGACTTGGACTGAGCTGAGCTCTGGTGTGGCCTGCCTGGGGCCTGGCAGAGGGAGGAGCTGGAGTCGGGTTAGGGGCCTCAGCCCACTCTGGATGCCCCCTCAAAGTTCATGCTCTTGGTCATATCTTAGCTGCTGACTGTGCCAAGGACTGTGTGACCCGTGGGGGAGAGAGAGGAGAGCCTGTGTCCTCAGGGCTGGCGGAGGAGGGAGCAGGAGGTGGGTGATGGAGGTGGCCCAGCAGCAGTGGCTTTACAATGAGAGGCTGGTCCTGTGCATGACTGTTGCTGCCACCGTGGAGGGGGCAGGGATGGTTCCTTGAGCTTTCTGAGGTGCCCCAGGGTCTGCAGCCTGGAGAGCTCCCAGGGAATCCAGTGGGGAGTGCAGGCCATCTTAGCTTGGGGCCTGTGGGTTGTGGTCCCTGTTCATCCTTAAAGGTGTCTTGCATTCCCTTATCCCTACAGTAGCAATCCTTGTCTGCTGGGGCTGTGACAGTGCCTAGGGAGGTAGATGGTGGACCTAGCCACCTCCACCCCTGCCCATGCCCCTTGGGGGAGGGTACCTCGAAGTCTCCAACCCCAAGAGCCAGGAGCTAGGACCTCATCCTGTGTGTGTGTGTGTGTGTGTGTGGAGAGGGGCATGGAGGGATGGGTAGGCAAAGGTCTGGCAAAGTCACTGCCAACTCCTCCACCTGCGTGGCAGAATGCCTAGCTGCTTCTATACCTGCATTCTCTCTGGGGTCCTTGCCCCTAAGATACAAGGGACCAGTCCTTTGGCAGACCATCCTGGACACTGCCTGTGCCAGGTAGGGCAGCTGCCTGATGGGACAGAGGCCTGGCAGGGCAGGGCTGAGGTAGCATCCTGTACCAGGCTGATGAGTCATATGGCCATGAGGAATTTCTTGGGCCCTGAGAGGTGCCAGGGTTGGCCAAGCCAGGCCCCAGAGAGTTGTGTGTTCATGTGGCGAGCTGCAGTATCTTTTGCAAGGGCATTGAACCTATCAGGTCACTACTCCTGGCCCCTTGAGCCTTTCCCTTCACCCATGCCAGAGGCTGAAACTCCAGGGGCAGCTCTGCCCCCAAGACCAGGAAGCAGGCTCAGGCCCTGAACCACTCTCCTTCCTCCCTTCTTCTTGCATTCCTTCCTCTTCTTCCCCCTCCCTTCCCTCCTCCTCCTCCCCCCCAACCCCCAGAATTGGTCATTGAGCTTCTCTTGATCTCAGGTGATTGTGACATGCTTGGCACCAGTCCAGTACATAGTAGATGCTTGTTTGGCATGGGGGGCACATTTTTGGGCTAGCTCTGCCCAGTGTAGCCTGGGTAGAGCCCAGGCCTTGGCATTAGAAGTTCAGGGTAGTAATAATCACATGACCTTGGTGAGGCCTTAGGCTTTTCTGACCTCCAGTCTCCTCTTCAGAGAAAGGAGGGTTGGCCATGACTTTGAAGGTGCCTTCCAGGACGTCTGCCGGGGAAGTGCCTCAGATAGGGACAAGAAGAAGCCAGGGAAGACCTTGAGCAAATGCGGGGACTTGCCAGGAGAGATCATTGTCCTCTGTGGGTAGCCAAGGAAGTCTGGAGGAAGAGGCAGCTTGGCAGAGCCAGGTGGGCCTTCTCTTCTCTGGCTGCCCACATCCTTCCCTGTCCCCTGGACCTCCTACCGACTGACCAGAAGAGTCCACCCTGGCCTGGCTCCACTGCCTTCTGGGCTGCGTCCAGACTGGTATTTGTTTTGAGGGAGGGTGGGCCTGCCCAGGACAGAGGCAGCGGGTTCTAGTTCTGTCTTTCCTTGGGGCACAAAGAATTGGTTGGTGGGACTGATGCAGGCCCCGTTCCCCTGAATCCTCACCTAGTCAGGTGAAGAGGGAGGCTCCTGGGACCGGGAAGGATCCCATGGTTTCTGTCTCAAGATGTCTGGAGCTTGGGGCCATGGGCTTGATGTCAGACTTAATGGGTTGGGTGACCGAGTCTTCCTGGTCTGTCGCTGTGCACTGTGCCTAGGGCTCAGGTGGGAGATCTCACTATCTTTGGCCCCCCCCAATTTTGGGGGTCTCACACTGACCATTTGGGGTCTGGGCCAGAACTGCCCCTGCAGCTTCACCCCTGGGCCATGGATCCCAACCTTGGAGGCGTCTCAAGGGCTGCTCCTTCCTTCCCTCCCCCCAGGCCCCATAAGCCACCTTGCTGAGATCAGCTATCTCACACACCTGAGGCCAGATAGATTCTGGAAAGACCAGTTCTCAGGAATGCTTACTGGATGAAGGCTGCTTTGGAAGCGAGTTTAGAAACCGCCCTGATCTGGTGGTGCCAGGCTCTTTGGGGGTGTCTGTCCCTGGCCCAGGGCTCTCATTCCCCACTGCCTCTCCCTTTAGCACCACTGCCCTTCTGTGTGCTTGGGGGCCAGGGTGGGGGTGGGGGCAGAGCCTGGCTTCTTGTTCTTGCCCCCATGACTGAAGGGCCTTTTCCCTCCTCCCAGAAGTGGCTCCAGGCAAGGTGGTTCTTTGCTGACTTTCAGTGTTCTTATGCACGCTACTCAGGGAGCAGTTTGGCCCTTCTGGTCACCCTCCGGACCCTCTTGGACTTCCCTGTGTTAGCTCCCTAATGGCCTGAGCACGGGGGGCAGAGAAGAAGGCTTGCCCCCTCCCCCACTTCTCCTCCGTCTCTGCTGTCTTCCTTCTCTTTTCTGTCTTTCTTCCTCTGTCTGTCTCTCTCTCCCTCTCTCTCTTTCCCTCCTCTTCCTCCCACCTTTTTGCTCAGGGCCCAGTTCTTCTCTGCCCACATTGGCTCTCCTCATTTGCTGCCCCATGCCCTGTTTCCAAACCTCTTGCATTAGGCTCATTTAATGCCCACCTGCATGACATGGGGCCTATCATCTCCCCTCTGGAAGCTTTACTCAGCTCTGGCCTGTGGGAGGTATGGGTGGCCCTGTGGTAATCCTGAGAAGGGCTGGACACTGTGGAGGGCAGGCTGGGCTGGACATGCTGGTCCTTTCATTCCTGTGTGTTCTTCGGTTTCCCTGGCCAGATGGCCATATGACGGGGCCCTTCAGGTTCAGAGTGGGTCCTGCCAGGGGAGTCTGGCATGATCTCACCTCGGGCATCTGTTGTCAAATGCACCTGCCCGGCGCCTCGCATCAGTCGGTTTTCCCTCTAGAACATCTGCCTCGGTTTCCCCTCTCGTGACTTTCCCCTCTAGAACATCTGGCTGGGTCTCACCTCCACAGCGTCTCTCATCAGTTCCCCTCGGCAACATGCATCCTAGACGTCACCCCTGTAGCGTCTGTGGTGGGTTGTGACCCCTCCAGTCCTCTGACTCTGCCCTCACCCTAGCGCAGGCCCCCATCCCCTCCACCCCGGGCTACTCTAGTCGTTGCTGGTGTGGGGGTCTGTGTGCTCCAGGCTTTCTCTCCTCCATTCATCTCCACTCAGTCACCAAAGCGGCTGACCAAGCACCGGGCTGACCCGGCCACCATTCCGCCCTGCATTTCAACTTCCAGTGACTCCCTATTGCTTTAGGTTCTTTTTTAATTTTTTCTTTTTTTGCAAGGCAAGGCAGTGGGGTTAAGTGGCTTGCCCAAGGCCACACAGCTAGGTCATTATTAAGTGTCTGAGGCCGGATTTGAACTCAGGTACTCCTGACTCCAGGGCCGGTGTTCTTTCCACTGCACCACCCAAGCTGCCCCTCCCTATTGCTTTAAACAGTCTTCTGTAAAGTTTTGAAAATCATATACCAGTCAGTAAGAATATGGAGCCTCTCTCCCCTGATATATGTGTCTAGTAAGGGACAGATATCTTCTTCCGAATTGATGGTATAATAATATTATATACAAAAACAAATTTTATTAGGATGAGGTGAAAGTGAAATTATATTTTAATTTTGTTTATTTTAATGGAAAAACTTTCTTTTTATTGAAAAACAGTGCATAAGACCCAAACCCTTGTACTATTATGTTAATAACAAAAATGACTCCAAATATCAATACAATTTCAGAAATTTAAAAGATAATTCAAAATATTTTGATTGATAGCAATATGGACAAGATTTATTTTTTAAAATAAGTCTTGTGTATGGGGTAGATGAGGAAGATTTGTACATAATAAAAATTGCCTATTAGTAATGAATTCTTCGTCTGATCTGAGCAAGGCAGCCACTAGAGGAACATGAGCAGAGAGAGACTCAGGCAGGTAGACCGCCTCCCCACCATTCACAGCTGTTGCTGAGGTGAGGGGGTGAGACTCTGTGCCAGGGGCAGAGGAGAGGAGGAGATTCAGTGGCTACAGCTTGGGCACAAGCTGTACAGGAGGATTCCAAATCTCAAGCTGGCCTCATTGTATAGAAGAGGAAACTGAGGGAGCCCAGAAGGAAAGTGACTTGCCCAGGGTCTCCCAGGCAGGATTTGCACCTGGGTTTCCTGAGTCCACACTCAGCACCTGCTCTCCTCCTGACCTCAATGCTTCTGCCAAGGGAAGGGAATCTCAGGGCAGGTGTTCAGCCCTCCCAGGCTGGAGTGAACAGGAGGATGAGCACGGGCCCAGCCTGGGTGACAGGGCAGCTGGCAGAGCCCATTCCTGCTGTTGGTGCCAGCGCGTACACCTGCTAACAGATGGGCTGAGCAGGAAACCTGAGCTTTTCCAGAAGCTAGCCAGGGCCTGGAAAATGTGCAGCTTGAAGGGTGAGGACTCCTTGCCTTGCTGGGATGGGCATCCCTGTGTTCCAGGCCTGGGGGCAGCTGCTGCAGGAGACCCTTGAGGATGACTATGGGCTGGCCACCAGCTTGTTCCCCCCCCCCCTCTGAGCTGCCCATGGCCAGGGGTTCCCTGGTGCTTCTCAGACCAAATGCCCCTTGAGCCTGGCATTCGAGGCCCTTCTCATGCTGGCCTCTCCCTATACCTCCCCCTGTTTCTGGGTCTGTGTCCTGTTCCTTTCAAACACAGCATATGGCTAGCCAACCAGCATTTATTAAGTATCTACTGTGTGCTCAGAGCAGGTGACCCTACTAGCATTTATTAAGAACCTACTGTGTGCCAGATACTCTGCTATCCTGCCCTCAAGGAGCCCCCAGGCTAAAGGGGAGGAGAGAGAAATTCTAACATGTCAGACTGAATGGCCTCTTTCAGAAAATGGGCCTCAAGTAGAGTCCAGTCACTGTGGATGAGGAGAAAAGGAAGCCTTCCCGGCCCAGGCAAAGGCCTGGAGTCAGGAGCAGTCCCTGGTTATCCACTCGGCTTTTACTCTGGTCCTGGTCCTGACCTCAGCACTGGGAGGAGCAAAGAAAGACCAGAGTCATCGGTGGGGAGGTTGCAAAGCATCCTGGACCGCCCTTCTCAGAGTGGTCTGGGGGCTCGGGAGTTTGTGCCCTTAGGGTCCATACGGGCCCACAACCAGATGAGCAAAATTGTGGAGGGGCAGATGCTGAGGAGCAATCATTTCTCAGACCCATGTCCCCTAAGGCATCACCACAGGTTCTGGCCTTGGTGGTGGAGGAGAAGGGGGAACAAAGGGTCCTCCTTCGTCATGTGGGGCGGGGGGGGGGGGAGGTAGTGGCAGCCAGAGACATTAGGATCTTCAGACCCCAGAGCAGGTTAGTGGACTGTCACCTGACAGGATTCGCATCACAGTCCATCTCGATCTGCTCCTGCAGCTCCTGAGCAAAGGTGCAGAGGCTGGGACTGTGGGTATCCTACCTGTGGCCCGTGGCCTGGCTGCGGGGAGGGACCAGTAGCCTACTCTGGACTCCCTCCACATTCCTTCTTCCTTGGCCTCCTCCAATCCTTCCATCCACATGGAGAAAGAGGTGTGGCTGTTTGGGACCCGAGCCAAAGACGTCACCTGCACACAGAGTATTGTGATTATTTTGGGATTTCCTTTCTGTGTTCTTTGGTCTGACTCTGCCAGCAGACCCCTCCCATCTCCTGGGCATGCCTGGTGGGGCACGGGGCTGACATGGAACCCTCTGCTCATCAGGGCCCCAAGTCTGCCCCTCTCTGACCATGCCTGCCCCAGCCCCTGCAGGTGACCCGGGTTTTCGGCCATCCCTCGATGGTGGGGGTGGGGGGCCAGGCAGGACTTGCCTGTTTCTATGTCCTCATCTGCACCAGACCTTCCTGGGTCCCTGAGGGAGAGTGCTGGTGCAGTCTGGAAACTGAGGCTCCGACTAAGTCGGCCCCTTTCCCTTCTTGGCTTCTGTTCCATCCGCAAGGTGAGTGAACAGGGGTGAGGCGGAATGGGGGGCTACTCTTAGGGACCCGGCCTGACCAAGCCCCAGCTTCCCCCAGGCCCCGCTCTATGTTCATGGTCCTCGAGCAGGAGGGATTGTAGCTGTCTCAAAGGAGCTAGGGTACTATCATGACGGGGCCGTCCCAAGCAACGTCTCGGAGGTGGGAGATGAAGTGAGCGTGTGAAGGGCAGCCAGTGTGGCAGGAAGATGCCTGTTCTGATTTCCTAGCACTGGAGCGGGGCCCTCACCCATAGGGCCACGTGAGACTTCCCCCGGCGTGGTGTGGCCTGGCCCACGGCGGCTTCAGCTCTGTCCTCTGGTCCCATCCAGGCTAGCACACTCCCAGGGAGGCTGCCTGGGAGCTGTTGCTGATGGGTCCCATGATTCAGTCTCTCTACTCCGTTGGTTGCCCAGGACCTTCTGGTGAGGGGAGCACCTGGGGCTGGGGTGCCCCTGAGAGGGTACCATGGCCTCCAAACTACTCCATGAACGTGCGGCCCAAGGGCCGGTCTCTGGGGGTGCCGCCTCTCTGGGGGTGCCGCCTCTCTGGGGGCGCCCTCTTTCTGGGGGTGCCCTGTGGTCCTCGGCAGGCAGACGTAAGGGCTGCCACTGTCTCTGAGGCTTCGTCAGGGGAATAACAGGGAGGTGGCTTCTGAGCACCCCAGGGGGAGCCATAGCTCTGCCCAGTTTTGCTCCCTAGGAGCAGGCCAGGGACCTGGGGGAGTTAGGTTAGGCATCTCTGTAAGCCAGGCATCTCTGGGGCCCTTTGGGGGTGGACCAGGCATCTCTGGGGCCACTGACCAGGCTGGGACCTTGGCTGGCAAGAAAGGGGAATCTGGTGGCCCTGAGTTTGGATTTTCCATTGGAGCCATCACAGTGTGTCTGCAGGGACAGGTGGGGTGGGGCATGGGGGATTGGACTCCTCTGGCCATGGAAGGAAAGCCCCCAGTGTCCCCTGTGACTGCAGAGTCCTCGTCTTGGGCCAGGCTGTTTGGAAGAGTTTGGGGAGCCCAGGGAGACCCTCCCTCCACCCTCTGCTTCCTTGGAAGCCTCGATTTCTTGGAGCCTCTCGGGGGGAGAGAGGGGAGGGAAATGCAGCAGCTCAGGGCAGATGGGAGCCTGTCGGGATGGCCCAGGCTGGGGCAGGAAATAGGGTTTAGGAAGGTAACAGTTGGCAGGTTTAGAATGAAGGCCAAGGAGGTAGAGCCTAGGCAAGATCTGGGCCCGAGAGCCTTGAACCCAATCCAAGATGGACAGGTAAGGGAAATGTTGAGTCTGAATCTTGGTTTCCAAAGAATCCCCTCCAAGTGGAAATCCTTGGGGTCTCGGAGACACGATTAGACAGAAAAGGGTCTGAGAACGTTCCGTAAATCCTAATGGACCACAAGCTCAGTAGGCATACATGTGGCCACGCAAAGCCAGGAAAACTCATACCGCCCGGGCTTGGATGGAGAGAGAGACGGCTCCTGGGCCAGAATCCCGCTCTGGGCTGGAGCCCCCACCCCCACCAGACCATACCACACCTGGCCGTTGCATATCTAGGGAGCATTCTGAGGAGGGCTGCCCTTCTCAGGAAGGGCCAAGGTGCCTGGGACCAGGCGGGCGAGGATTTGGACTTGGGAGCTCAGAGGGTAGGAGAGGGGAGGGTGCTGCTGAGGGCCGGCCACCTGAGGGGCTCTGGCCGCCTCCTCCCTGAAGAGAATGAGGTCAATCTGGGGTAGCGCCTGGACGATCAGAGCCATCCTCACTTCAGCTAGTGGCAGCTGATGTTCAATGATGCATCCCAGGAGGCAGCTGGAGAATTTGCCCATTGCTTCTGGGGGCCCTCAGCTCTCTCCTCAGGCCAGTTTGGGGAGCCCATCTCAGACCCTGACTTCCTCCCTAGATCAGGGTCTTGCTTGCCAGCATGGGGCAGCATCTCTGTCCCCGCTACATCATACGCCAGTGGCTGGGCTCAGGCCCTGGGGCAGCCCCACAAAGCCCAGGACTGCCCACCTCATTCCTGCTGTTCCTTTGTGTGGCCTTGGTCCCAGGGCTCTGCCAGGTCTGAGGGCCCAGTTGGGCCCCAGGGGTCTCAGGCCCCTAAGAGGCCCCAGCCATCAGGAAGCCTCCTCCCTGTGAGGTGCCAAGAGGGGGCGGGCAGGGCCCTGGCGTCGGGGGACTGTTTCATCACCTCTCCCAGGGTGGGGAGCTGCCCATTCCCCCTGCAGGCCTGGCACTTAGGGAGAGGAGATCATTATCCCATTTCACTGGTGGGAAAACTGAGAGATGAAAGCATTTCCCGGAGCCTGGAGCTGGTCCAGCTGCTGATGATGGGTTGGTGTCTGTGGGTAGGGACCTGCTCAGGGCTGGCCTTGTCACCTGCGGTCTAGTCTCTAGGAACTGCGCTGGAGGCCCCCAGGGGCCACAGCCCTCCTACCAGGCCCCTGAGATTGGAGATGGTGCAACCTTCCAGGTCAGGCTTGGCCTCTCCTGCCCTGTCCTGCGCACCAGAGCCTGGACTCAGGCCTTTGTGAAAGAGGCAAGTGGGGTTGTCCTGAGAAGGCCGGAGGCCCCTGGGGATATGGGATAGACTCCCCAGAGAAGGGCCAGGGTTCACTTGGGAGAGCCTCCAGAGTATTCATTCGAGGGCCTAGACATGGGTGGCTCAGGGTGCAGATGGTCCCATGCTGGGGCAGGGGGTGGGAGGATGGGGGATCTGCCTCTTCTGCTGATGGGAGACATAGAGGACCACAGGCTATCAGGAGTCTTCCTGAACCCTGGTCCCCCAAAGGTCTCCCCAAACGGTCTGGGTATTTCTGTCTTCTCCCCCCTCCACTGCCCTGCCTTAGGATTTTGGTAATTGGTAGGGGCTGGGGGTGGAACCTAGGGCTGGAGGGGGAAGAGGTGCTTGTGGGCCTGGGGTTGGGGGGGAGGTGAGAGGGCTAGAGCATGGGGATTTGGAAGCTGAGGGGGAGAGGTGCTTTGCCAGGTGGAGCAGGGGTTTCTGGGGTTGTGAGAGAGAGAGGGGTGCTTCCAGGCCTATGTGGGGGGCTGGAATTGAGGAGGTCTGAGAGGTGCTTTGGGGGGCTGGAATGGGGGGGGAGAAGAGGTGCTTTGGGACCTGGGAAGGGGGAGCAAGGGGGGTTAGAAGCTGAAGGGGAAAGAGTGCTTGGGGGCCTGGGTCAGGGACATCAGCTAGGGAGTTGGTAGGAATTGGAGGTAGGGAGCCAGACTGGGTAATTAATGTGCGCCCAGGGCACACCCTGTATCCCAGGACTGTCTGGGTGAATTCTAGATGGATTCTCGATGACAGTGGCCCCAGGCTGCCAGGCCCAGAGCTGCCTGCAGAGTTCCTTGCTTCCTCAAGCTGGACTCTGGCTTTGGCAGAAAGCCAGGTGAGGCCCCCAGCTCCAGCCCTCACCCTGCCATGTCCCCAGGGCTCCTGGTCTCCTCTGACTCCCAGACATTTAGAGCTGAGGGGACCACAGTACCATTCATCCATCACTGAAAGGACCACCTGATGGACCTCCCACAAACCCCCATGTAAACTCTTTTAAGGGTCATCCCTCAGCTTTTGGAGATAAATGGTGGTTGGTTCTTGTCCTTCATTATCAAAGACCAAAATGACATCACTATGTTGGAGACAAATGACAGTGTGTCCGACTGAGGCTAATCAAACCAATAGGAGCTCAGGATATTCTACCACAGGTTGGGCACAAATAGTTGGTGGAGACTCCAAACTTATGAATGTCATTTCCTTTGAGCCGTTTCCATTCTGTTCCCTCAGTGATGAAGGCATGCCATGCTGGGTGGTCCTGTGCAAGGGTCTCATTTCTAATCATTTCTAAAGTTCTTCAATGAAACCTTCAGGGGGTCTCCGTATCGCTTCTTCTGACCCCCTTGGAAGCGCTTCCCCTGGGTGAGTTCTCTGTAGAATAGTTTTTTTGGCAAATGTATGTCTGGCATTCTCCAGGCCATCGTAGTTGCACTCTTTGTAGGAATGTTGAAATGCTGGGCAGTGTAGCTCAAGAAAGACCTCAGTGTCTGGAACCTTCTGTTAGGTGAGCTTCAGAATCTTCCAAAGACAATTTCAATGGAAGCCATTCAGTTCTCTGACATGGGTTATAGCAAGGGGGTCAGCACAACGACTCCAGAGACCTTTAGTCTGGTGTCAGTGCAATACCTCTTCTCTCCCACACTTTCTTTGGGAGAGAGTGAGGCTGATGACATTGGGCAGCTCTACCTCACTTAAATCCAATTTAGACATGAATCAAAAGGCATCACTCATAACACTTCCTCAAAGTCTTGGGGTGACAGGCTCATGATGAAGCAGCAGGTGATATGCTGGGAGCTGTGGTCACAGCCCAGTACACAAGTGGCCCAGACCTCAGGGTCATTTCCTCACTGAAGCAGCAGTGGGTTTGGCAGCCCCTGAGTGTCTGGGAGGCCTCTTAAGGATCACACTGCTCACCTCTTCTCACCCCACTCTGGCCTGATTACCTCAGCAGGTGGGATTCCACAGCGTGGCTGAAACACAGAGAAAATCTACAAAACCTTCAAAGAAGATCCCTCTCACCATCGGTGCATGGAGCGTGTGTGCACTCACAGACAACACAAGATTTAGTAGCCCTGAAACAATACAGCAGGTAGGGTATCCAAACAGTAGCCCTAAGTGAAACAAGGCTGGCCAATGAAGGCCAGCTTCCTGAAGTCGGAGCTGGATTCACATTTTTTTCCCCACTGTGAAGGGGAACACTGTGAAGCTGGGATAGATTTTGCAATCAAATCTAGTCGACTTTCTTGAATGCCCACCAAAAGGAGTGAACAATGGGCTCATGAAAATGAGATTGCCACTTGCAGGAAGAACACCATGCTACCATTTTTGTGCCTCTGCTCCCACCATGACATAGGAAGTCACAGAAAAATCAGGATAAGCTTCTAATTCTGGTGACTTCAACGCCAGGGTAGTCTCAGATGACCAGACATGGCAGGAAGTCCTTGGGAGGAATGGAGATGGGGACAGCAACAGCAGTGGTCATTTTCTACTGAAGGCTTGAGCATCTCATGACCTTCTCATCACAGACACTGTTTTCCATTTACCTAAATGCAATCAAAGTTCCTGGATGCTCACTTGTAGCAAACATTGGTGTCTAACAGACTATGTGACTGTAAGGAGAAGAGACAGGATGTGAGGATGACAAAGGCAATATGTGGTATAGAGTGCTGGACTGATCACAGACTCATCCTCTCCAAACTAAGGAGACAAGTAGAATGAGGGGTTCCCCTTGCCCCCAGTGATAGCCCTTCCAGACTGAAGACAATGTACTCAAAACCCCTTACTGATCTCAAGTCCCTTCATCAGCCTAGGTGCCCTCCTCTGGACACTGTTCATCTCATCAGTGTCTTTCTCACACTTTGACCTTCAGACCTGCAACTGGGATCTAGGAGGGCAGGGGACAGTGGAATCACCTATCCTGGGAGGACTGGCCTCCTTAGTGCAGCCTGTGATCACCTCATCCCACTGATACCTGCTTGAGCTTGTGATCCACTCAAACTCCCGGATTGTTTTTTCCAACTATTGCTGCCTAACTATAGATCTCCTGTTTTAGATTTATGGATTTGGGTGGGGTGTTTGTACCAAGTCCTTAGACTTGGTATTCGGTAGCAAGTATTCATAGGGTTCTTCATAAATATGATCTGTCAACCTCTTAGGGTGCCAATATTATCTCCATTTCACAGTTGAGAAAACTGAGTCAAGCCTAGATGTTAAATGAGACCAAGCCCAGAGCCCTCTTGCCACTACCATCTAATTGGGATATAAGCTGTTCAGTATCTGTCTCCACAAAAACGGCAATCGTTTGAGATAGCTTATCAAAAACTTTGCTTAAGTCCAGACGCTTCGCACAGATAACTCTACTACCTCTTGAGGATCACTGGATGAATTAACCTAGGTCAGGTGCTTTGCAAAGTACTACCATAAACGGTATCATTTTCGTTTTTTGTTTTTTTTTTTGTTACTTGTCCACTAATCCACCCTTTTCATTTCCCAGAAATTAAAACCAGGCTTCAGTCCATCCTCTAGTCAGACATCAAAGTGATTTTCCTAACTTCCAGGTCTGATGATACCATCCCTTATTTTATAAACTGCAATGATTGCCTTTGGGCTCCAGGAACAAATACAAAATGCTGTTTGGCATTCAGAGTCTTCCATAATTCAGCCTCTCTGGTCTTCTAACCCTTACTCCCCACCTACACTTCATATTCTCTACAGTTAATAACATTGACCCCTGAACTGTCCCTCACACATGATCTCCGTCTCCCAGCCTTTCACTGGCTGTCTTCCATGCCTGGAATGCTCTCATTCCTCACCTCTAGGTTCCCATTTTCCTGACTTCAAGACTCAGACAAAAATTCCTCCTTCTCCAGAGCTCCTTTCTCAATCGCCCACCCAAATGTCATCCCACTTACATAGACTTTCATGTGATTGCACACATGAACATGTGCCTTTCCTCTGTTGACTATCTCCACTTAATTCCTTGGCCCCAGTAAAGGCCCTTGCATACTTGAAGACAATATTCCTCAAGGCCCTTTACCAGCTTAGGTGCCCTCCTCTGCACACTGTTCATCTCATCAGTGTCTTTCTCACACTTTGACACTCAGACCTGTAACTGGGATGGTAGTAGAAGACCAGAAAGGGGGCTGGATTATGAAGGATTTTGAATGCCAAACATAGCATTTTGTGTTTGTTCCTGGAGCCCACAGGGAACTACTGGAGTTGATAACATAAGGGATGATATCATCAGACTTGGAAGTTAGGAAAATCACTCTCATGGCTGACTAGAGGATGAGCTGAAGTGGAGAGAGACTGAGGAAGGCAGATCCCTAGCAAGTACTGCTATAGAGGTGACAGGTCTGCACCAAGGTAGGGCAGGGTCACAGGGAAGAAGGGGCTATGGGAAATGCTACAGCAGTGAAATGGACCAAAGAAGGTGCAGGGGTGAAGTGGGCCGGAGATGGGCTGGTCTGGGCACCGTATTGGATCTGGGGTGAGAGTGCGGAGCCTGATGATTCCTAGGTTGGGAACCGAGGGACTGGGAGAATGGATAGGTGTGACATGTGCGTGTAGTTTAAGGGGAAGATCATGACTCTGGTTTGAAATTGGGGGTCTAATTATAAGGAAAAAAGACATCACTGTATATAGTTAGCCAGGGCTGGAGTATTTGACGGACTTCCCACATTTTGAGAAGAGAGAAACCTTGCTTTGCTTGTAACAGAGGCAACTCTGGAGCAGAGGGAACCCTTCCCCCAGAGACAGCTCTGGGTGATGTGATGTCAGCAACCTCAGTACGGTGGGGCCCTGAGACCCCATCAGTGGGGCACCACCAGGAATATGGCGTTTCCCTGTGTTGGGGCCACTGAGGTAGTCAGAACAGCTGCCAGGTTGAACTCTAACCTCTGAGATTCAGCTTGAGAGCCTCAGAGAGTTTGAACCTGGCCCTGATGTTGTGGATGGCACCCTGCCCTGTCCTCTTATGTTCCTGGTGAGCACTGTCCTGCCTGGAGTCATGTCTCTTGGAAAGGCCAGAGGGTGGCCTTGTCCTTTTCGACCTGGGTAAATAAGCTAGATGGAGGATCCTTGTGCCATTGTAGTCAGGAACGTCACCCAGGTCAGGTAGAGCATTGGTACCGCAGGAGGACCGAATGATTGTCTTGTCCAGAAGCAGCAAGGGTAGCACCAGAAAGCATAGAGTGCTGGGCATGGAGTCCGGAGTCCTGAAGCCTCAGGTATTTCCAAGCTGAGTGACCCTGGACGAGTGGTTGGCTGCCCGGTCTAGGCCACTGTGGCTGGGAGAAACTGCTGAAGGGAGAGGTTGGAGTCATACCTGTGCTGGGGGATTAGGCCCCAGAATCCTCCATGAGAGGTATCCCCTGGACCCCTTCTTTCCCGAGCACTAGCTGCCCAGCCTCCAAAGAGGAGGGGAGTCCACTCTGGCCCTGCCCTCTCTCTTGTTCCTACTGGGGGGCCCCATCCCCATTGCCCCAGCTCTTTAGATTCTTGAAGGCCGCTAATAAGAATACTAATAATAGTGGGCATTTATCTTCTGGACCCTTTGCAGTCCTCCCCTACCAGGGGGGTCACAATCGGGTGGATTCTCCTTAAGGCGAGTCAGGAAGTTGGTTCTAGTGGAGAAAGCCCTTTCCAAGCTGTCAGGAGTCCCTCCCAGGATGCTAGGTCTCCTCCTGTGTGACCTTTGCCCAAATACTCTCCCCTCCTTTCCTGGATTTTCTCACAGGAGTAGGCCTTCATAGATAAGAGGAGGCCACATGCTCTTTTACCTGCTCTGTTGTTTTTTTTGAGAGTAAAGACCCGCCCCCTTAAAGCATGCCCCAGATGCAGACTGGGTGCCCAAGGCCCAAGAGAGCCGGCTCCTCTCTGGGCTCCAGTCTCCTGGAACCTCTTCCTCCCGTCCACTGGCTTGGAGGATGATCAGAAGCAGTTTTCTCCCTCCCTCCCTCCTCCTTGTCACAGAGCTGACCCATGGAGGCTTTCCAGATTTGGGTACCAACACCACCTTCTCTATCTGTGCCCTCCCAGATACAGGTACCAGTGATGAACAAAGGACTAAAGAGGGAAGAGGGTCCCAGGCAGCAAAGGGCTGGCATTGGGGGGAGGGCTGGCACCCAATCGCTCAGGTTGCGCCACTTGGTTGTTTTTCCCCATTTCCATCATCTCTGGATGGGCCTCACTCTCTCACTTCCGTTTCCTTCTCTCTGCATCAGTTCAGAGCTGGCTCCTTTCTCTCTTGGGGTTGGCCATGTTTGGCACCCCCAAACTCCAGATTTTCTTAGGAGTGGCCCTCTCCCCAGCTGCCCCATCCTCAGTGACTGAACCCCAGTCTCTGACTTTGCCCCTTCTCAGGTGCTCATGCCCTGCCCAAGGGAAGTGCCCCCTGAAAGCCCTGGGGGTGCCCATGGCTCCAGGTTCTCTCCAAGTCCTTGTCATCCTTGCAGTGGAGTTTGGGCTTCCCTTTGGGGGTGCCTGGGTGCCCAGGTGGTGACTTGTCATGTGGCTGACTGGGCCAGGAAGATGGCGGAGCTCTCTCAAGCCAAGCTGATCCCATTTGCCCCTCCTTTGGACCAGCTTCCCGGGTGTCCTCTGCGGGTGGTCTCCTTGGCTCCCTCCTCCCCCTCTCCCTCCTCTTCTGTTGCTCTTCAGAAATTAGCCCCAACTGTGGGCTTGCCCTCCCTCCCGCCCTTGCCAGCCCCCCCTTTGCCAGTCCCTCCTTGTCAGCCCCCAGACAAAAGCAGGCACGTTTCCTTCTCCTGCCTGCTTCAGGCCTTGTGGCAGGCCGGCTCGGCTCTATAAAGGGAATGCGTGGTCGTCTCTAATTACCTGCTGTGCCGAGAGGAGGCCCCCCCCCCCAAGCCCTCCCTCCTGGCAGTACCTGGTGGGGGAGGGGAGGCTGCCAGAGCCCTTGCCCTCTCCCAGGTGACTGCTCCCCGCTCTCTGGGCCCATGGCTGGCCTGGAGCCAGGAAGACACGAGCTCAAATCTTGCCTCAGATACCCACTGCCGGGGTGACCCTGGGCCTTGGTGCTTCTCAGCCTCAGTTTCCTCATCTGCTCTCTCTCCCAGGAGATAATATCTGTCAGGGCTTTGCACAGTGTCATTACTTCTTTGCCCACAGCGAGTCCCTCGGACCCTTGCCTGAGCTCCTGCTTCCTTAGACTGGGAGCTCCCTGGGGGCAGGGGCCTCGGCTACCTGCTCCCTCACGCCCTTGGCCTTGCCCGAAGCCCCATGTCAGCAGGGAGTCTGGGGGGATCACTGCCCAGTTGTTCAGGGGAGGGCCCCTCATGGTCCTCTGGCCCTCTGGATTTCACCTGTGCTCTTTGTGGAGGAAGGTGCCTTGGTCCCCAAGGCTCGGGGGCCCCCCTGTGGTCTCTGGGGGAACCACATGGGTGAGGACAAAGGATGGAGTTGCCCCCCCAGATCTGGGGGGGGCAGGCTCCAAGGCCACACCTTTGGCCAGCTTTCCTGACCGGCTCCCACATTTCCGAGCCCCGGGCACCTGCAGTCTACTCCACCCAGGGGCACGCCCTGTGAGGAGCCAGAGTCTCCTCTGCACTGGCCAGGCCATGGCTGACCCCGCATAGGTCGTGGGGTCACTTTTAGGGGCTCAAGATAGAAAAAAGGAAGGGCAGAAGGCTGGAAGGCTGATTGGTCAGGAGCCCCTGGAGAGACTGGGATGGGGGTGGGCATGATGCCTAGGAGGAGCTGAAGGAGTGGGCATGGGGGGCAGGGTGGACAGGAGGCCAAGGTGGGCTTCCAAACCTGGCGGAGCTGTCCCTTTGTGGAAGATGCTGCCCCTCGCTGAAGTCAAGACTGGGTGCCCTCTCCCCAGGCATCCAGTCAGGCTTCTGGCCTGTCTCTTCCATGGAGTCGAACCTTCAGCCTCTGGGAGGGGGCACGGTCGCCCCCAGAGTCAGCAGATGGGGGGGCCTAACCTACCCCTTCTCTCCGTGGGAGCCCCATCTGTCACCCCCCCCATGTCAGTGGGTCAGTTCTCAGCCCCACAGGACTTCCCTGAGTCATGGAGGCCCTTCCCTTCCCAGATCCCCTGGTCCCTCCTAGGGGAGCCCCTTTCCTGTTCTGGGGGGGCGGTATTGCTACTCTCCCCATGAGGATGGGCTGGCCTTTTCCCCCCCAACCCTAGAGTATAGTCCAGTCTTTGGTGCATGGTAGGGGCTTCCCACTGACTCCTCTTGGTCACTTCTGCCCCTCTGGCTGACCACGTTCAGACCGGCCTCTTTTCTTGGCCTTTGGGGCCCCCCTTCATCTTACATTTTCAAATGCTTCTGGTCTCTTCCTTTGCCCCCCCCACACCCTAAGTCCAACATGGAATCTGTGATGAAACAGGGCAATCAACCCATAGCTAGGAGGGGCCACTGAGACCCCCAGCTGCTGCCTCCACGGGTGGCTGGTGCTAGTTCCTTTAGCCAGGCCTTGGCTCTGCTTATGTGGGGTCACGCAGCTGGCTTCAGGTCCCTCGGGGGCAGCCTAGACCCATCTAAGCTCAGGGGCTTAGGCTTCCTGCCCCAGGATAAGCCCTGGGGCTGGTTGGGGCTATCTTGTTCACCCCCAAGGCAGCCTGAGTCCTAACCTACCGGGAGGGAGAACAGACTCTTAAGCTTAAAAAATAAGCATTTGTTGAGAATCTCGTGTTCCTCTCTGGACCTCAGTTTCCTCACCTGTAAAATGGGAAGGCAGGAGGAGAGGAGTCATAGATCGGAGGTCCTCCAAGGGGGGGAGGGGAGCCCTTTTCACTTGAGGCAGAACGAGCAGAGTTGAGGTAATGGAGACCAGATATTGGGGGGCTTCATAGCCCCAGGAAGAGCCACCTTCTCTTTTGAGCCTCCGGCCAGGGGTGTATATATAATAGGTGCCTAATTAGTGTACATGGAGAGAGGAAGGATGGATGGATGTGTAGGTGGAGGGATGGGGGGTTGGATGGATGGGTGGGTGGGTGGGTGGAGGGCAGGCCTCTTCCCTAGGGATGGCAGACTCCTTCCCAAAGCTTTCTGAACTGTGAGAGATGAGTAGCCGCCTGGTCCATGCTTAGGGGTCCATTAGAAAGGTAGGGGTCCCCAAAACCAGCTTTCCCTAACATCCTTTGTGTCTCGCTAAATATGGATCTGAGCCGCTCATTGGGACAGTGGCACATGTGGCCTACTTGGGGGTCCAGTGGCCACTCTGGCAAGGGTCAGCATCACCCATTGAGGTAGTCGGGGAGAGGGGCTGCATCCTGTGCCGAGGTGGCAGCTGTGAGTGCCGGGAGGGGCAAGAGGATTGGAAAGTCCTTAAAAGAAAAGGAAGGGTTCACTGCTTAGTGACTGGGGAGTGGGTCTCCTCTCGGGACCCCAGCCCCCCACCACATGACCTTGCCGAGCCCACTGCTTCTTTGACCATACAGACATGGCGTTCGGCACTCCACCAGGCTACGCCTATGACGCGGACCAGGCAGAGGAGCAGAGGCGCCAGCAGGACCGGATGCCGTACATCGACGACTCGCCCTCCTCCTCGCCCCGTCTCAGCGCCCAGAGCAGAGGCGGCCGGGATGCCCAGCCCTTGGGCACGGTGAGTCAGGGGGCTGGCGGCCAGCATGGCCCAGAGACCGCTGGCTTGGGGGGCCTTCATCTTCCTGACCTTGGCATTCCTCCTCAGCTGCAGTGATGTATTGGGGGGGCATGATTGGGGACCCAGAGCTAGAGGCTCTGACTCCATGTTCACTATAGGAATAAGCATTTATGTGATACCTACTATGTACCAGGGCCATCTGCAACAACCCTGGGAGGAGGCTCATAAGCTTGCCCAGGATCACCCAAGCAGGAAGAGCCTGAGGGTGGATTTGAACTCAGGGCTTGCTGGCTGGGCTGACCTTCTATCCCCTGCATGACTACCCACTGCCTCTGGTGGCTGGGGGAGAGGGCATAATACCTTATTTGGGAAGGGGAGATACAATGAGCCCCCCCCCCAACATTCCCAAAGGGGCCTTGGCTGCTGACCCCCCACCGGAAGACTTCAGGAAAAGGCCGGATGGCCTCTGGGCAGGGTGGACACTAGCCCAGATCAAGGGGTGCTGTGGCCGGGTTGGTGATGGACTGACTGGGGAGGGCATTGCACTCACCCGGGTGGAGGGTTCTTCTGAGGGGGTCGGTCCCCCCGCCCCTTCCAGACAGATGTGGTCAGTGGGGGGGTTCCCCACCCTCCTGGGGTCTGTGGGCTGGTGAGGGATGAGGAGCCAGCCTAGACCGGTGCCAATACCAGTGCCGGTGCCAGCCCAGCTGAGGTCCAGGAAGGGACCTGCTGAGGTGGATTGGGAAGGGGCTGCACGGGGGACGGATTGAATGGCAGTGAGGGCACCCCAAAGTCACAGACATGGCCCCCTCTCCAGGAGTTGTGAGGAGCCAGGGGGCCTGGAAGGGGGCTTGGGGAGTAGGAGCGGAAAAGTCATGGGAAGGCAATAATTAAATGGGCGGAGGGCTGGGGTGGGGCTTCTATCAGGGTGGCCCAGCGCACAGAGCATTAGGCCTGGAGTGGGGAGGTCCTGAGTGCAAATGCAGCCTCAGACATTTCCTTGCTGGGTGACCCTGGGTCAGTCCCTTCTCTGTCATCCCCAGCTGGCAGCATTGACTTCCTGGGGTTGGGAGGATTGTTATTATTCTCCCCAAGGCCACGGGGGTCCCACGCCAGGCCCAGCCATAGCCTCAACGTGTCTCTCTTCCTTTCTGTAGAGCGAACTGGACTTGGAGAAGGGCCTGGAGATGAGGAGATGGGTCCTGTCTGCCATCCTGGACAGCGAGAGGACCTACCTGGGCCACCTGGAGGCCCTGCTGCTGGTAAGACCCTGGCTAAGGACAGGGGCCGCCCGCCCCTTCCTCCCTGGGGAAGCCGAAGGGCCTGGAGCACGGGCTCAGAGACCCCGGGGTCTGGGACTTGCTGTCGTAGGTGGCATCGGGGTGAGGCTCAGGGGTGGGTGCCCTCCAGGGTTGGAGGGGGCCGACCACAGTCCACATGCTTCCTGCCCTGCAGCCCATGAAGCCGCTCAAGGCCGCGGCCACCACGTCCCAGCCGGTGCTGACGGGCCAGCAGATCGAGACTATCTTCTTCAAGGTCCCTGAGCTCTATGAGATCCACAAGGAGTTCTATGATGGGCTGGGCCCCCGCGTGGAGCGCTGGAGTCAGCAGCAGCGAGTTGGCGACCTTTTCCAGAAGCTGGTGAGGGTGGGCCCATGTGCCTTGGGGGATCCCAGACCTAGAGGCCTAGGATCTCTACAGATGCATGTGGGGGGGGGGGTCCTGGCCCCCGGCCCAGCTGACATTCTTGTGGCACCGTGAGGCTTGAGCGAACGCTCTGGGTGGGTAAACAGAGGCTGCTTAGGCCAGAGGTGGGGCTCAGGCCCAGGTGCCCACCGAGCCACCCATCAAAAGGTGGGGGTGGCTCCGGATGGCCTGAGTCCTTGGCCTGCCAGGTGCCCCATTCTGGCCCTGAGCTCACCAGTCTCCGTCAGCGCCTTCGCTCCACTCTGGGGGTGGGGGGTGGGAAGGAGGCTCTCCTTCTGGGACATTCCCCCCTCTGAAGGGGCTCTGAGGCCGGGTGAGCCAGCCAGGTGACGACCCAAGTGGCCTCTATGCCACCCGTGGCCCAAGCGTGTGATGGCCATACTAGGTGCTCCCTGGTGGCCTTTGCCAGGGAGAGGCCAGTAAGTCTGCCCTGGCTGGGCCACCAGGCCCCTTCCCTAGCAGAGCTCCCCTTTCATCATCCTCTGAGCCAGAAGCTTTTCCTGTGGGGCCCCCTTTCCCTCTTCCTTCTCTCTCTTGCATTCACCCTCCATCCCTCCTTTAGCTTCATCTTTCAGGGGTCTCCTCTCACTCCCCCCATTAGTTGGAGGCAATCTCCCCAGACTTTGCACAGCTGGATTCCCCCCACACTCACCTTCCCCAAGCATGCCCACTGGGCCCAGGGAGATTTAGCCCCAGGACCCCCCAAAGGGGTGCTTGCCCAAGCCCTAGGCAGGTGGCTTCCTCCGCCTCTCCTCTCCCTGCCCGCTTTCGGTTGGATCCAGGCTAGGGAGACTCCAGCTCCATCTCTGGGCTGGGGCTTCATGGCGACATGGGTGGGAAGATGTGCGTGGCCACCCTCAGAGTATGCCCTCCTGGCAGGGAGGCTTTGGTCCTGGGTGTGGGTGAAGCCAGAAGGTTCCTGGGGCTTGGGCATCTGGGCCCACCTGCCCCTCTCTCCCTGTGTGAGTCTCTTCCTTTGTTTCTGGGGTCCACTATGGGATCCTGATCTCCTCTGATGGGTTCCCCACACCCGACCGCCCTCCAGCAAGGCAGCTCCCCCTGGATGGGTGGTGGTCTCGGGACCCTTCCCCCATCTGCTTTTCCTTTGTGACTGCTCAGGGAGTCAAGGGTGGGAAGGGGCAGGTTTGCCCCTGCCCAGCTCCGCCTTCACCTCCCCTCCCCTGATTGGTCTAGGTGAGTCCTGGACATGCCCTCGGGGCCACGAGATGGGACCCCTGCCAGACCGAGCCCTGGTCTAACCTGTGCTCCCTTCCGCAGGCCAGCCAGCTCGGGGTGTACCGTGCCTTCGTGGATAACTACCAGGCCGCCATCGAGATGGCCGACAAGTGCTGCCAGGCCAATGCCCAGTTTGCCGAAATCTCCGAGGTGTGAACCCCTGTACTGCTGGTTCTGGGCTCAGGCCAAGGCCCCCCACCAGCCTCCTCCCTCTCCCCTGACCTCCACTCTCTGGCCTCTTTGACCCTGAGTCAGGATGGACTCCATGTGGGGAGAGCCAGAGGTGGTCTGGAGGGGTGCGGGTGGTATCCGGCCTGTGTCCTCCACACTTCACTTCAGCAGCTTGGCCGGGGCCTGGCCTGGAGGGTCTTGCTGTCTGGCCAGGGCCCAGGTGGAAGCCCCTAACGCCCCAAGCTCCAGGGTGTCGTGCCCTTGCTGGGACCGGCATGGCGCCCATCCATCTCAGCCATTCCCTTTTCAGAACCTACGAGCCAGAAGCATGAAGGATTCCAAGGACCAGACCACCAAAAACTCTTTGGAAAGTGAGTACGGGCTGCCCCCCACGAGGGCCCTGGGGGGCGGTCAGGGCTTCCTTTTCTCGGAGGGGCCCGGAGGCAACGAGAAGGGGTTCAGCTGCGCTCTTGCCCCCACCTGGTCCCCTCTTGGCATCTTCATTTCCCAGGCTGATGGCAAGCTGCCACCTGAGCATGGACTCCCCCCTCCCCGGCCCCAAGTTGGTGGTCCGGCTGAGGCCTTGGGGGGCTTTCTGCCCATTCTCAGAAAAAACCCCTCAGCTGTGACTCCCTGTCCCTTTTCCTGGGGGCCTCTGGCCCCTGCCTCCCAGTCTTGGTCCTCAGGGCCCCGTGCCAACCCATCTGTCCTCCTGCCCTCCCTTCTGTCCTCAGCTCTGCTCTACAAGCCCGTGGACCGTGTGACCCGCAGTACTCTCGTCCTCCATGTGAGTCCAAGAGGAGTGTGGGGTGGGCATGCGTGGGTGAGTGCATGTATGTACATGTGGGCGTGGGTGTGTGCATGTATGTTTTTGTATGTGTCTGTGCAGGTGTGTTGTATTGTGTGTACACATGACACATGTCGCAGTGCACCGTACGTGGGGTATATTGCATGTGAGTGTGCATGCATGTTCGTGTGTGCATGTATGCTGCGTGTGTGCATGCGTGCAGGGGGAGCGGGTATCCCCCCCGTACCAGTCCCTCCCACGGTTCATCAGTGGCTCCCAGGTCATCCTAGGGAGAGATTGCCCTGCCCTCCGATCACCAAGGTTGGCGTGCCTTGGGTGGCTTTGTCTCATCTCCCTGGCCTCTTCCCTGTGCACTTCTTGGCTCCCAGGAGAGGGCGTGGGGTGGGGGCTCCCGTGGGGCCCAGCTTGGCACTGGCTGCTCTGCTGACCACTTCCTGCAGCCCCTGCCTCCCTCGCCACCTTAGGCTCAGTGACCTCAGCTACTGGTGTGGTTCCCCACCTGTGGGGGCTCATGGGATCGGAGCTGATTTCTAGGGACAGACAGAACCTGCTCCACCACATCCCCACCAGGTGGTCCCCTTATCCCCGCCCCCTCCAGAAAGCAGTCAAGCCACAAGCATTTATTCAGTGCCTCCTGTTTGCCTCAGCCTGAAGGAGCTCTCAGCTCACACTGTGGTGGTAGGGCCAGGACGGTCAGTCACCAGGGACCGGCCGAAGGTTGACACTGCCCAGGCGAGCCAGCTCCAGATCCTGGGGGGGCTGTCACCCCTCCCCCACCCACCCCCTCATCGCCACATTCTCTCCTCGGGGGCAGGACCTGCTGAAGCACACCCCTCCCGGGCACCCCGACCACCCCCTGCTGCAGGACGCTCTGCGAATCTCCCAGAACTTCCTGTCCAGTATCAACGAGGAGATCACACCCCGAAGGCAGTCCATGACAGTCAAGAAGGGGGAGGTGAGTGAGCGGTTAGTGAGCCGTTAGTGTGTGGGTGAGGAAGTGAGTGAGCGAGTGAATAACACGGGGCTAAGAAAGTGGGTGAGTGAGGGAGCAAGAGTGCGAGGGCACGTGAGGAAGAGAGCGAGCGGGTCAACATGTGAGGAAAGGGAGAGAGTGAGGGAGTGGGTGCAAGTGCGCATGAGGAAGTGAGCGAAGCAGTGAGTACACGTGTGGGTAAGAAAGCAGGCAAGGAAGGGAGTGAGTGAACAAGTGCAAGTGCGCGTGAGGAAGTGAGCAAGTGAGTACGTATGTGACGAGGAAGCATGCAGACAGGCCACTGAGGCAGTAAAGGAGCCGGCACGGGGCTCCTGAGGAGAGCCGAGGGATTCTGGCGGGCCGGGGCTCCCTGCCCCACAGACAGTCCAGAGAGGGAGAGCAAGGGAGAGCCGAGGAGATGTCGGGGTTGGGAGGCCACAGGCTGGCAGATTCTCCTTCACAGGCTGTTGTGTCCAAAGCCGACCTTCGCTGGGATAAGAAGCGCTCAGAGCGCTGGGGTCTGTCCATCCATCCCGTGACCAGAAGTGGGCATCCCTTCCCCACTCTCCCTCACACCATCTTGAATATCTTGGTTCACGGGGAGCTCATCACCTCCCTATTCTCTCTCTGGAGTACGCTACTTATGCTGGGTCTGTCAGTGAGTCAGCAAGACCTACTCCCTGTCGTCAGCTCACGTTAGCTGGCGGAGAGGTCACGCAAGCTCTAGACAGAACAAAAACCAGTTTCTAGGGGGAAGAGGGCCAGCCCCGATGGGGAATCAGGGAAGGCCCAGGAGCAGAGCCGCTTGCAGGGTGCAGTTCGGACGGGGGTGGGGGGCAGCTGGTGCAAAGGTGCACAGGCTGGAGCTGGAATCATGCCCAGAACAGAGGCCGGAGGCTCTGCCTGGAGGCTGTGGCTTAGTCAGGACCAGAGACCTTTGAACAAGGGAGCCGCACTTGGGATCCCACCCCTGACGCTAGGTGTATTACCCTGAAGAGGTTCCTTTCCCCTCATCTGCAAAGTGGGTCCCTGGGTGCTCTGCGTGTGGCTCCGTCCCATTGAGCTAGCCCTAGATCTCAGGAAATGGGGAGCAAGGTGGCTGAAGGGAAGGGGGCCTTGGTGGATGGGGCCCAGCCGGCCGCTCTCACAGCCTCCACCGGAGTGCCTGCCCCGGGCCAGGTGGGAAGAGGGTACGGTGCCCCTTTGGGATACAGAGTCAGGGACTCCCATACGGGAATGCAGCTCAAAACCTAAGCCCCCAGCTTCCTGGCCCTGCCCAGCCTGACCCCCCCCCCCAGGCCCGGATCCCAAGAGCACATTATTGGGGATCCCTCTGGCCTGTCCTCAGAAACACCTTTCCGCCCAGCATCAAGGAATTCTAATAGATGGCTATGGACACTCAGTTTGCAGAGAGGGAAACTGAGGTAGAGACCCATGCAGGATCAAGCCTCTGGCTCTCGTTCCATTGGCCTCTGGGCCTCACCCGCCCACTAGCTGAACATTTGGATCTGGGTGCAAGCACAGGCTCCAGGAATGTTGGTCCCTGGGCAGAGGCTGGCCGCTGGGCTGCCCCCTGGTGGTCCATTTCTCGTAGGGCCTAGCCTGCCTGGGGTGGGCCTCGGCCCAGGCCCAACCACGCACTACCCCCTCTTCTCCGCTTCTTCAAGGCTCTGACGGGAAGCCCCCTTTTCTGCAGGGGTTACTGCCCCCTTCCCCCTCCTTCTCAGGCCACGCTAGCGACCTTTCCCCTTCCGGAGAACGGAAGCTCCCCGAGGGCAGCCGGCACATGCCATGGTACCTTGCATGTGTGTGTCAGGGGGTGGGGCCTGGGTCCAGGAGTGGCTATTCGCGGGTGTAGATGCACATGGCTGTGCTGGTGGGGGAGGGCTGTGTGCACGTGTGTGAGTGTGCGTGTGCACCGCTCGGTGCTGGTGGGGAAACCGACGGCTGACTTCTCGGCGGCGGTTTGCTTCCTCGATCAGCACCGACAGCTCCTGAAGGACAGCTTCATGGTGGAGCTGGTGGAGGGGGCCCGAAAGCTGCGCCACGTCTTCCTCTTTACCGACCTCTTCCTGTGTGCCAAGCTCAAGAAGCACATAGCGGGGTGAGCCCCTGCTGAGCCCCTGGGCTCCTGTCCTGGCCAGGCCCTGCCCTGCTCACCTCCCCCCGGGCCCTGCCCCAACCCCTCCCCAGGCCCTGTCCCCAGTCCAGTGTAGTGGGATAGTGGGACCTCTGGGCTCCTGACCTGTCCCTGTCCAGTCTCCCATGACCCCCTGGGTCTGCCCCCAGCCAGGCAGGCCCTGCCCACCAAATACTGCCTGGCCATGGTGGGGGGTGGTTTTCATCCTAGAATCCAGAGCTAATCACTTGATCCAGACTCTTTACACCCGGGGAAACTGAGGCCCCTGAATTCCACAACACCCTCGACCGGATACTTTGGGACAAGCTGGGCCTGGAGGCCACAGTGAGTCTCTGAATTGTCCCCCTTTTAGGAAGAGTCAGCAGTATGACTGCAAGTGGTACATTCCCCTCACGGACCTCAGTTTTCAGACCCTGGATGAGGCTGAGATGGTGCCCACCATCCCCCTGGTGCCGGATGAGGAGCTGGATGCCATGAAGATCAAGATCTCCCACATCAAAAGTGACATTCAGCGAGAAAAGGTCAGAGCAGGGCCTGAGGGGTGGGGCTGGCAACCTAGACAAAGGGGCATGGGGTTGCCACTGGGCATCCAGCCCCCTTCACTCACCATCTCCCAGAGGACCATGCCCTGAGTCCCCAGCACAACTCAACTGGCAAGTGGCCGGGTGGGCTTTGGGAGGCGACCTCCCGAGGTGCTCTGTTAGGGGGCGGCTGCTGTTCACCCACTGAGTCCAGAACAACTACTGGCTAGCCCCTGGCCTGGCTTGTGGCTCAGCTGGCACCTAAGGGCCCCTCAGTGGGCAGATTGTCTGAATCCTGGGGCCAAGATCTGCCCCTGGGTGGGTATTCCCTCCTCTGCTCCTGCTTGACACCCCCACTTCTTTTTAGTGATTCTCCCCATCTGACAGTGTAGTGTCCAGTGGGTAGACAGCCTGGCCCAGGACAGGATGGTGGGACCACTCCCTCCCCGTTTCTTGGAACTGGGCCCCTCCCGCTGCCACCCAGGAGCGAAGGGATTTTCCCGGTGGCCCCAGGACACTTCTGGCTCTTGTCCACAGTGGCCCTCGCCGGGCCTTCCCCAGCCTCCTGTCCTTGGGCGTTTTTGTGTCTAGGTCATGGCCGCAGGCCTCGCGCGGCCCTCTGAGCCCATTCACGGAAATCCCTACATTTTACCAGCATGTTCATTGGCAATGCCAGTTACACTGTAGTCAGAAAGAAACATGAAGTCCTAGGCGGCCTCGATAGGCCCTTCTGGGTGACATGGCCCAGAAGAGCTGGGAACTTAGACCCGTGCGTTGGCTCCTAGTTGCTGCCTTCAGGGCAGATGCCCAAGCCCCGGTGTCGCCTGGTGCCTGCCTCTCTCTCCTCTTGGGGTTCTCTGGGCTGAGGTGCCCTTCTGAGCCTGGGCCCCATCTCAGCACCTAGGGCCCTCCCTGGGCACCCTCTCCCTGGTATTCCCCTCCCAGGCATCTGATGCAGGCTCTCTCTTTGGCAGAGGGCAAACAAAGGCAGCAAGGTCATCGAGAGACTCAGAAAGAAACTCTCAGAACAAGAGTCTCTGCTCCTGCTGATGTCTCCAAGCATGGCCTTCCGGGTCCACAATCGCCATGGCAAGGTAGGCTCCCACGCAGGTAGCAACTCATCCCAGCCCTGGGCTGATGGATGAGGCATCTCCTGGACATCTCAGACAAGGGCGCGGTCCCAAGGCCCATGAAGTGTGGGGACCAGTGCCAGCGTGTGACCGGTTCTTGATTCCCAGGTCCCTCTGCTGGGGGCCGTCCCAGCCCCTCTCTGCCAGGTCTAGGGAGTCAGCAGACATTT
Source organism: Macrotis lagotis (assembly GCF_037893015.1). Lineage (NCBI taxonomy): Eukaryota > Metazoa > Chordata > Mammalia > Peramelemorphia > Peramelidae > Macrotis > Macrotis lagotis. The sequence goes on from NC_133666.1 coordinate 703,708,616, forward strand.
ATGGCCACTAGGGAGTCCAAGTCAGAATGGAGCCATGCCTGCCTCTAGGAGCTTCCTGTCTGACGGGGGGAGGCAATGTGCAGACCCTGGGGTCAGTAGGGACTGGGGGGATGCTTTCTAGAAGAGGGGGACTTGAAGAAAGCCAGGAGGTTGTAGTAGGAGGCCCATTGTGGGAGCGGAGGAGGCACAGAGGTCTGGGAGGAGGGCATGGCTACAGAGAACATCCAGGGCCACCTCGGCCTGCCTGTTTGCTCCTCTGTAAATGGGGCACCTCCCTCTCAGGGCAGTGGGTACCCAGTGAGTTGCTTTCTGTAAAGGCCCCCACAAACGTGGGCACCTCGGCAGCCTGGCCGATCCCAAGGTGATGGGGCCGGGTCTGTGTGTCCTGTTCTAGAGCTATACGTTCCTCATCTCTTCTGACTATGAGCGAGCAGAGTGGAGGGAGAACGTCCGAGAGCAGCAGAAGAAATGTGAGTGCCCCTCCCCATGGGTGCCCCTCCTCATCCTCCAGGGATCCCCCCCCCATCTCCTCCTCCTTATCTCCAAGCAGTTGGGCTGCAGTCCCTGCTCCAGCCCTCACTAGCCCCCATACTACTTCTCAGTGTCTGGGGAGTCCTGGCCCCCCCATCCCATCCCTGCCCTATGGGGTATGTTTGATGAAAGCCCCCATCCCTCTTGTTTCCATTTCAGAACTGTACAGTGTCTTTTCTATTCTCTCTTGTGCCTTGGGAGATCCTTCCACCATGACCTAGCCACCTCCCCTGGACCCAGTCCCACCCCCTGCTGCTGCCTTCCTCTTCTCCCAGGCTCCCTTCTTTCCTCATCTGCCATCTTGCCAGCTTTGTCTCTCTGTCTCTGTCTCTTTCTGCCATCTGCTTCCCTCACCTTCTGCCCAGGGAAGCCCCTAGCCAGGGCTGCCATGACTTAATAGAACTAGAACCCAGAATGTGTAGAGTAGGAAGTAGGATCCCCTTTTGGTCTAGAAAGAGGCCTTGGACACCCCACCTCTGAGGCTCCTGGCTGCACTTTGGGACTGGTGACCCTGTTGGCAAGCTTGCGCTAACACCCAACTTGATTTTCCCCTGCAGTTTCTGTCCAGGGCTCCTTGTTCTGGGATGGGTCCATTCATCCATCTATTCTATCCTCTGTCCATTCATTTATTCTTCCAACCATCCAACTATCCATCCATCAATCTACCTGTCTATCCATCCATCATCCATCTGTCCATCCTTCCATTTATCCATCCATCTATTCATCCAATTCATCCATCTGTCCTTTATCCATCTATCTGTTCATCTATTGATCTGTCCCCCCATCAGTCCATCTATCCGTCCTTCCATCCATTCATCCATCCATCCATCTACTCTTCCATCTATCTATCCGTCCAATTCATCCATCTATCCATCATCTGTCCATCCATCTGTTCATTCATCAATCTGTCCATCCATCCATCCATCTGACATCTATCTGCCCATCAGTCTGTCCATCCAGCCATCAATCCATCCATCCATCTGTCCATCCATCCATTAACCTATCCAGCCTTCTTCCATCAGTCCATGTATCCTTCCATCCGTCCATTCATCATCCATCCATCCATCCGTCCATCTGTCCATCCATCCATCTGACCATCTGTCCATCAGTCTATCCATCCATCAACCTATCCACTCTTACATCAGTCCATCTATCCCTCTATCCATCCATCCATCCATCCCTCTGTTCATCCAACCATCCATCATCCATCTGTCAACCTATTCATCCTTCCATCTGTCTATCCATGCATTCATTTATTCATCCCTCTATCCACTTGTCCATCCATCCATCATCCATCTATCAATCTGTCCATACCCTTCCATCCTTCCATCTATCCATCCATTCACTAGGCCAGGTCACGGGGACACCCAGAACAAGAGGAATCAGATCCTGCTGCCCTCTTGGAACTCCCATCTTCTGGGCCTTCTAGGAATGAGGGTTCCCGTGGGAATCTGAAAGGAAATTTGGAATTCTGTGAGGCAGGAGGGAAGGGGAAGTGCGTGCCAAAGGAAGGACAGCGAGGCAGAAGATGGGGGGGCAGTGTCATGAGGGAACCCTGGTGGGTAGGAGAAGCCAGATGAGGAGGCTATGGGAACTCCTAGCTGCTGCTGTGGCAGGGTATGGGTGGGGAGTGGGGAGAGCTGGAGGTCACTGTGATAGGCCAGGCCAGAGTTAGCTGGGAGATTTTCCTTATGATCGGCTGAGTGTAGAAGGCACTGGCCACCTGCCTTCAGATAGCCACTGTGGGTAGAGAGTGGGGGACCCCTTAGGCCGGGAGCCTGAGGGCCTAGGACAGGTGGAGGGCTCCTACCATGGGAGTCAGGCCGGTTGTAGTAATGGTTATTTCATGCAGGGCGGCTGATGAGATAGGATGGAGGAGGAGGGCAGGGGCCCAGGACTGAGCCCTGGGGAGATCAGAGGGAATGGCTGGGAGAGCATCCACTGCTGGTCACTCCACGATTTGGGGGCTGGCCCCTCCCTCCCAGCCCTGGCCACCGTTCCAGGCCTTGCCACACCACCTATCCCCATAGCCTTTAGGGAAGTGATGATGGAATCTATTTGGGGGCCACACAGGTGCTCCAGTCCTGGAGCTGGGTAACAGAGAAGTGGAGGATGAAAGTGAGAGCATGTGTGTGTGGGCCCCAGGGGGAAGGCTCCTGTGGCACAGAATGCCAGATGACCCAGCCTGGGTGGCATCATGCAGGTCTGGCCCACACCTTCCACAGAGGCTGCTCTTTCCTGCGAAGGTTCCCCTCAAAAGAATGTCTGTAATAAAGCCCAGAGCCCGGCCCCCCCAGCCTCCCTTCTGAGGAGTGCTGAGCTCAGCCCCCTCGTCCAAAGATACACACTTGCCCTGTGCTTGTGAGGGTGACCTGAGGGGCCCCAGCGGGCTGGACCCTTGGTAGCTCCTCCTCCCAGCCCCAAACAGGGATGCTCCCTTAGTTCTTGTGTCCAGTGAGTGAATGGCCCCCAGGTGTGGCCAGGGCCCCCTTGCTGCCTGACTCGGTTTCCTTCCTCATTGGTCCTTCTTGGCTAGGGCTCTCAATCCCTGCCTGCCCCTCTCTGTTAGGTGCTCCCCTAATTACCATTCAGGCTCAGGCCTTTTGAGACTTGTCTGCCTCCCCTTCCCGGGATGCCAGGCATGCCCACCCCTCTGGTCCTCCAGCCAGGCTGCCTGGGCCTCCCTGCGGGCTGGGTTTCCAGGGACTCTGCCCACTTGCACCACAGCTCTCCTTTCCTTGACATGCAGGTTTTAAGAGCTTCTCTCTCACCTCTGTGGAGATCCAGATGCTGACCAACTCCTGCCTCAAGCTCCAGACGGTCCACCACATCCCACTTACCATCAACAAAGAAGGTGGGACAGCTTTGGCCTCAGCCTCCTCCCATTCCCTGTAGCCCGGGCCCTGCCATTGCTGCACCCCACCCCCCCACCTCCTGAGCCTCCGTTGCCATCTCCCTCAGCTGACCTGCCTCCGTTCTCTTGCCCAGATGATGAATCCGCTGGACTCTATGGGTTTCTGAATGTCATTGTCCATTCAGCCACGGGATTCAAACAGAGTTCAAGTACGTGAGGACCGCGGGCAGGGGGGCACCTCCACCTGTGAGTACCACTAAACCAGCCATGCTCTGTGGCCGCTGTGGCCTGTCTTTTCCCAGTTCCCATGCACTCCTGGGAATACGGATGGGGTATGGGACATCTGAAGCCCCTAGATGATCAGGGTGGGCCGGGAGTACATGCCATACAACCCGGCTGCCCCAGGGGGAGGGAGGACAGCTTGGGGCCGTGAGTGGAGCCAGTGAAGGTTATTGGGGTGGGGACATGGTCGGCCCTGGGCTTTGGGAGATCCCTTTGGAAGCTGGGGGAGACTGAGGCAGATAGACCCCACCCCCAATGGATATTGGCACATTCCAAGTTTGAAGGGCTGCTCAGGGCAGAGGTGAGGAGGGGGCCTGTTGTGGGGGTGCTGCAGAGGCAGAGGGGACTGGCACTGACTGGGGCAGTGGATCTGGGGGTGAGAGAGGGTGAAGAGCTCATGAAGCCCCTAGGCTGGGAGTAGAAAGGCCTGAGAGGATGCCGAGGGAGTCAGGGGCACGCTGGGTGCATGACGTGGGATGCCAAGCCAGAAGTCAGCAGAGGGTGGGGCAGCAGGGCAGGCAGAGCATTGTCTCAGAGAGACCGTGGGGGTCAGTGAGGCCCCAGTGTGGCAGAGGACCCAGAACCAGAGCCCCTGGGGAGCCTGAGGAGGATCCCATGGTCAGAGAGGGCAGAGGAGAAACAGGAAAGGGAGTGTGTACTTGAGCCCCCCATCCCTGTGAGGCCTAGAAAGAGAGAGAGAGTAAAAGAGAGCGCCCTGGTAAGGCTCCACCTCATGCCTGTCCCCGCCTTGAGTCTCAAGAATCCGTCCCTGGATGCTGGGTTCCTCCTCTATTCCTCGCCGGACCCCCTGGCTCTCCCCCCAAGCTCCCCAGTCTTCCATTTTCCTATTTTCTCTCTTTGGGAGAGCAGCAGGAGGTGTAGGGGGTCTCTGGCCTTGGGGTCAGATCTGGCTCCAGACCCTTACCTGGGTGGCTCTGGACAAGTCCTTTTACCATTGCCTGTCTCAGTTTCCTCATTTGCAACGTGGGGGTCAGTGGATCATTAGAAGGATAACACAGTCTCTGCCAAGGACTTGGCAAACGCTTGCTTGCTCTGCATCTCGCTGCTACTGCTCTCACAGCCACGCTCTGGCCCCCGGGCTCCGTGAGCTGCCGCATAGCCGGTCTCCCATCAGAACAGTGACCTGTGGCAGCAGGAGGCTGGCACCTGGACCCAGGAACCATCCAGGGCACCTTACAGCTATTCTGGGGTGAGGCTGGGTGCCCCGCATTGGCGCCTGACCCTTGTGTTCTCCCCAGATCTCTACTGCACACTGGAGGTGGACTCCTTTGGGTACTTTGTGAACAAAGCCAAAACCCGGGTCTATAGAGACACAGCCGAGCCTAACTGGAATGAGGTGATGGGGGCAGGGCCGGGGGGTCCTGCAGGCTGGTCTCTGGGGGGAGGGTCTGAGGGGCACTGGGGCGAGGCAGCGCCCAACCCCACCCCCCGAGGCCCCAGACCACTCAAGGCTCTTTCTCCCGCCCCCCCCCCACCTCGGGCCGTAGGAGTTTGAGATCGAGCTGGAGGGCTCCCAGACCTTACGCATCCTGTGCTATGAGAAATGCTACCACAAGACCAAGCTCAGCAAGGAGGATGGCGAGACCACTGACCGCATGATGGGCAAAGGCCAGATGCAGGTGAGGCCGGAGCCCCGTCCCACCTCTGCCCCCTCATGGGGGGGGATGTCCCAGCCACTTTGGACCCACTGTGGCACCGCCACCCTTGGGCCCGGCTTGGGGAGGCACACGTGCCATCCGGCTGTCTCTCCCTGTGGAACCCTGGGGTGAGACAGTGATGCCTTGGATGATTCATCAACAGGCAGGGGTCTGGGAGGCCAGGCCAGGGAAGGCTCAGGGTGAGGAGGCGTGGGGGTCTCCGGCTCCATTCCGTCAGCCTCCTAATGTGCCCTGGTATTCTCAGGGGCTCTTCCCTTCTTCCTGCGCCTTCCGGCTCCTCCTCATGCCTATCCCTGCCCAGGAGCACGTCTGGGTCAGACCCAGGGACTGTCCCTCCACGGCACATCGGGCTTGCTCATCCACCTGGTTCTTCTCATGTGGATGGTGGTCTGCACCGTTCTGTTCTTGGGCTGGCTTCCTGGAGGGGCTCCCAGCCCCAGCTTGGCCTGGGGTCTCCCCCCTGGGTGCGAGGTACAGACAGTAGGTAGGGACCTGAGGGACTGAACAACAGGCTCCGTGCCATCAACGGAGACCCCTGTACCACAGGGGCATGCGCTTGGATGGCGCATCATCTGATGGGGTCGGTGTGGGTCCTCACTTTGGCCGATCAAACGCTTCCTTGCAGTTGGGGCACAGAGGGTCTGGAAGGTCTGTATCTGTCCCCTCTGGCTGTTTGTCCTTCAGTCTTGGAGGAGGGGGTGCTGCCATGACAAGCGTGTGAACTGCATTTGGGCGAGAGGGGGCTGGGCTGAGTCTCCAGCCTCACTTTCTCCTGCACTCATCTGGGTCCACTGGCTAGATAGGAATCAGACCAACCGGAGACGGTCCTGGGTGCGAGGCAGTCAGGGTGAAGTGACTTTCTCAAGGTCACACAGTAGTGTCTGAGGTCAGATTCTAACTCCTGTCCTCCTGACTTTGGGCCAGTGCTCTGCCCACTGCGCCACCTAGCTGTCCTTAATCAGCTGAGGGATGATCGAGAGGTGGCCTGCCAGGGAGGTGGGCAATGGGCCTGTGAACGGAGCCCCCGGAGAAGCCAGCACCAGGCAGAGGGACATGTATTCCCTGGGGATCCTTAGGGACAGGGTCGGGATCACTGGACGGGGATGGAACACCCTGGTGGTCCGGGCCCGGTGTTTGCAGAGAAGATGAGGACAGGCCACTTAGTGCCCCCCTGGCCAGCCCAGAGATCCCCTCCCTTTTCTTGTTTCCAGCTCCTCCAGGACCATTGTGGGGGGTGGTGATCCTGGTGTTCTGGCTGTAGAGAACCCCTAGCAGGTCCAGCCCTCCGCTGCCCCCCCCCACCCTCGGGTTGACATTACTTGATGGGGTTCTCTTCCATCTTCAGTCTTTCTCTCGTTCTGTCCATTGTGCTGCCATTGGGGCCTGAGTGGTTTTGGAGGTCCCCCGGCCTCCCCCTTGTGCGGGAAGGAAGCTGATGGGACGGTGCCCAGATCTGTGTGGGGAGGAGACCGGCAGGCCAGGCTCCCCAGTGGGCAGGGCAGTTGGGAGGAAGCAAGGATTTGGGGGCACAACCACAAGGACGATAAGTGGCAGGAACCATGGTGGAGACGTGTTGACAGAATGTCATTGAGATGGAGAGAGGAGGATGCCCGGCAGAGCGGTGGGGGGCCCCAGGGGCTTGACGATGGGAGCCGGGGAGGGAAACAGAGAAGGCTGGGGAAAGTCAGAATCCAGGAAGAGAGGTCACTGCCATGGATGCCTGCAGAAGGCCCCAGGCCCGACCACACAGGGCCCAGCACCAGAGGCTGGCAGGACTACCCGCCTCCCAGGCCCTGGGTGAGAGTCCCTGCCCTCCCCTTCCTCCGTAGCCTCCTTGTGTGGGGACATGAACACAGCAGCAGCTTGTGGGAACAATGGGGTCATCAGAATGGTTAAGGAGGGGGCCTGGGTCTGGCGCACGGGTGTGAGCACGGAGGGAGGGGGCACAGGCTGCCCGAGATCATTTGGTACTTCGATGGAGGGCGATGTGTCTTTGGAGGGGCACTAGGGCTCCTCAGAGAAGCCCACTCCTGGGGGAAGCAGTCCGGCATCAATTGGTGTGAGGCCAAGAAGGAGGGGGCAACGACTACAGTGGGGTGGGGGTGCCAGGGCTCTGGGGTGGAGGAGTGCTGGGAGGGTCTCAGACCTCCTTCAGATCCCAGAATGCCAAGATGTCAGGCTCAGGAGTGTGGAAGAGTCCACTCGGGCTAGGTCAGTCGAGGCGAGGAGCGCCTGTCTGTGTCCTCCAAAGAGAGGGAACCACCGAGTCCCCCCCAGATCACAGCGGCCACCTCCATCCCAGTAGGGGCACCAGCCTCCGCCTGCCCTTCCAGGCAGAGGCCCTTGAACATCTCTTCCCTTCCATGGTTGTCACCTGCTGCCTGGACGGTGGCTACCAAGGCTGCCGCCCATAGATACCGGGCTGGGGATCGATGTTTGTTGACAGAGGAAGTGACTGTCCTGGCCAGGGGGAAGGAAGCAGGGGTGGGGGCCGGAGCGGGGGACATGGAATCCTCCAGGCCAGGAAGGGAGGGAGGAAGAGAACTCCCTGTTTTCCATGATCCACTTTGTTGTTCTGGTCCTGGCACGGGTGGCCGGTCGCCTCACTCAGCCCCCAAAGCCAATGTTGGGGATGCACAGGACCCCGACACCCCTCAGGCCCAGAGGCAAAGTTGTGGCCCCAAGTGCCAGCCCTCCAAGGGGCTTGCTTGACCAGAGTGGGCTTCCGGTGGCCTATTGCTTCCTGGGGTTGGTCTCTGGGGACCTCCCTCAACCTGTTTGTCTTCTCGTCCAGAGTCCTTAGGGGGCAGCCCCGAGGCTCAGATAGGAGGGGTCGGCCTGGCTGCCTGTGCCCACCCCTTGGCGAGGCAGGTGGACTTTGCCAGGGATTTTCAAGATGGGCATTATGGATGGGGAAGCTGCTTTCATGTGTTTTATTAAGCGCCTACTGCAAGCCAGGGACCAGGCTGCATGAACAGTGGCCCCTCCGTGCTGCCACAGCTTCTAGGGCCCCTGCGGGCAGAAGCCACAGCCATGGCAGTGAGGCTTGCCCAAAGTGGAACAGAGGGAGTGAGCTCCCCATCTCCAAGAAGTATCCTCTGATGGGTGGCTCTGGCCTGACCCTGCTCGGCAGGCCTTAGCCATGATGAGACCCCAATGGAAAATGTGACTCCCCTTCCCCCCCGCCCCTGTTGGAAACCAGGCTCCTCAGAAAGGAAATGGGCCTGCTTCTATTTTGAACAACAAATAGCGACCCCATACATTCCCGTAACCGCGCCAGCTGTGGGGGAACAAATGCCCAGGAGAGAGGGAGGCGTAGGCGGCCCTGACCAAGGGCGGGGCCTTCCTGAGAGAGCCCACTAAAAGCTGTCCGGGCTAGCCCTCGGCATCGCCCGGGGTCCAGCCAAGGATGAAGGAGGTGGCCACCCTCCCTACGGTCATGCTGAGGCTCTGCCGGCGCTGGCAGGGCCAGGGCCGGACCCTGTGGGCCCACATCCGCCACCGAATGGGCAGGGGCAAGGTTAGTGTGGCTGGGGACAGGCCGGGGTCTCTGCTGGGGAAGGGGTCTTTGGGGTTTGCTTGTGGGAGATCCTGCTTTGTGCTGGACCCCGGAGGGCCCACCCCCGACAGGAGCCCCTCGGGTATTTCCCAGCCACCACTCAAACCCAGGGCGTGACGAGGAGCTCACCACCTTTCGGCTGAGGCCGTCCCGTCCACATTAGGGAGCCCTTCTCTCTGGGCAGTCGCCACTTTGGGTCCTGTAGGATGGAGCTGGGGTTGACCCGGCCCAGTGGCCTCCAGCCCTGCTCCTCACTGGGTCCAGCCTGTGCCAGCGGTAGGGAGAAGGAGGCTGAGTCCCAGCCGCCTGAGGATTAAACCTGGGCCGGGCAGTCCCCTTCTGAGGCTGCGACCTGGTGGCCCCTGCTCGGCCCCCCCCCCCAGACTCTCATTACTGAAATGTGCCCTGTGGATGGGATGAGGGCAAGGGCATCCTGTCTCTGTAGCCTTGGGCCTCAGTTTCTTCAGCCGAAAGATGGAAAAGCTGGTTGTGGTCTCTGAAGATCCCCCAGTGTCCCTGAAACTGTTTCCTTACTGGTCTTGGGCTCATGATCACGGGCCGGCCTCTTCCTTCTCTGGGGTCCTGGCCACTGTGGCAGTCTGGGGCTGGCCTTTTCCCTCCCCACCCCGGGCTGCTGGGAGTGTCCGGCCCCTTCCCACAAGCCATGCAGCCTCTTCAGGGACCCTCCTCCGCCCAACCGGAGCTCCCCAGTCCCCCCTTCATCCAAGATGCACCAGGGTTCAAGGCCCAGGCATCACCCTCCTACACTGGAGACCAGCGGGCTTTGGCCAGGCCCCCCATGCCCCCTCCCCACATAGCTCCCAGCTGTGCAGCTGGGGCAAGGTCCCAGTGCAGGCTCCTGGGCACTGCCCTGGGGTGCCCTCAGGTTCTGGATGCCCCTGTGGACCCCCCTTCCTGGCCCCCAGACCCAGGCTGGCTAAGTCACTTAAGGCTGCCGCTTGCCTTTCAGCTGGACCCCCAGGCCCTCCAACATAAGGATTGGCAGCGTGCCATCATCGCCATGAACGGTGTAAGAATCCAATGTGTCGGGGTGTGGGGGAGGGGCCGGTCCCCGGGGGCCGCCCCCTGACCCCCATCTCCTGCCCTGTGCAGATTGAGGCCAAGCTGTCTGTGAAGTTTACCAGCCGCGAGTTCAGTTTGAAAAGGCTGCCTTCCCGCAAGCAGACTGGCGTCTTCGGGGTCAAGATTGGTGTCGTCACCAAGTGAGTGGCCAGGGAGTGAGGGGGGCTCCCCCTGCCGGCTCCAAGCCTGCCTCCCTCCCAAACTGCTGTGCCGGCCTGGCAGCGCCCTCCCTCAGGGGTCCCTCAGGGGGTCGGGCCACGGTCGTAGGAAGGGCCTCCTCTGACAGCGGTCCTCCTCCATGACCCCAGGCTGGCCTGGGGGAGCGGGGCCGGGAGGCTGGCCACCAGGAAGGGCAGGGGTGCTGTCCTGCGCCCTGCTTCCATCCTGGACCCCAGGGGAGACCCAAGTGGTCTCTTTTGCTAGGCTGAGCAGAATGCCCATGGCTTGGCCGGGGGGGGGGGAAGGGGCTTGCCCAGGCTCGTCTCTCAATGATTGACCCAGTGCCCAGCTGCCATCTCAGGGGGCCCTGCCTCATAGGGCAGAACAGCCCTGACCAGGTGGACACATTGGCACACCAGCCAGGGCCCTTCTGTTGATGAAATGCACCAGGGCACCTCTCCCTGGGGCCACCATGGGCAAGTCGTGGCACCCTCTGGCCTTCACTTTGCTTGTCTGTGGAGGGGACCCTTCCAGTTCCAGAGTCCCGGGGCCTAGTTCCCCATTGTTTTGGCGGGGGACATCTCCACACTGGGAGTCCCACCTCGTGACACTTCCAGGGCCCACCTGCATGCCCCCCCCAGGCTCATGGACTGGCACACTTGGAGCTTGTTGGCAGTCCTCTGGACAGTCAATTACCATTTTCTGATTCCCACTGCCCGGGCCTGGGCCCAAGGAGCTCTTGGGCAGCCTGGGCTGAATCCTTCCCTCCTCTGTGGCGCTGGCCCCTTACCGCCCCCTCCACCAAGGGCATCTCCCCAAAGAGGTGGTTCCTCCAAATCACTGGGGCCACTTTGTCCACATGGTGCTCTCATCCCTTGCAGGAGGGAGAGGTCCAAGGTGCCTTACATCGTGCGCCAGTGTGTGGAGGAGATTGAACGCCGGGGCATGGAAGAAGTGGGCATCTACCGTGTCTCGGGCGTGGCCACCGACATCCAGGCCTTGAAGGCCGCCTTTGATGTCAGTGAGTCCTCAAGGGCCCCGGCAGGGCCGGGATGGGGATGGGGTGGGTGTGTGGCTCGGTTCCGAAGCAGCGGCAGACCTGGAGGACTCTCAGCAGTCCAGCACCCGCTGGTCTCGGAGAGGGAGGGACAGGGCCAGGCCAGACCACGGGGTGGGCCTGTCCACACCCATCCATAGGTTATGTCTCTGGTCAGATGGGGCTGGATTAGGATCAGAGAACGCACTCACTTGTGGAGGAGGTAGAGGCCAGTGACATGCTGACCTAGGGGGGCCTCTCTGACCCTCAGGGAAATGCAAGCACAACCGGGTGGTGGTGGGGGAGTCTGGAGACAGACTCCTCCCTTCCCCCTTCCTCTTTCCCCAGTTTTCTTGGGCTGACCCCACACATGGGGGGAGAGGCATCTCCCTCTTAGGGTAACAAGCCCAGTCCTCCAGCTATGGACCTCAGGCAGAGAGGGGTCAGACCTGGGGGTCCAGGGATGCTTGCAGGGGCTTTCCCAGCTACTGGATCTGCTTGGTGATGATTGAGGTCCCCTGGTGGGGGCCTGCTGACTGGCCCTTCCCTGTGGACGCCATCCCTCCTGGGGGGCTCGGGCCTAGCACGGGGGCTCACTCTGATCCAGACTGCCATGCCTTCTGTTGGCTCTCCTTCCCGGGCCAATGCAACCAGTGGGTGCTAGGGTGGAACGAGAGGGTACGGGGCCTCAACTGCCACCGTAGGTCAGTGGATGCCTGGGGGGGAGGGCAGGCATTGCCCTTGTCGAGACGTGGCCCAAGTGGGCCTGGATCCCACCTTTCAGACAACAAAGACGTGTCGGTGATGATGAGCGAGATGGACGTCAATGCCATCGCGGGGACGCTCAAGTTGTACTTCCGGGAGCTGCCTGAGCCCCTCTTCACAGATGAGCTCTATCCCAGCTTTGCAGAGGGCATTGGTGCGTTACCTGAGGGGGCCAAAGACCAGGCTCAGTGGCCTGACCTTGCACCACCTCCCCTTGGGTGCCTCCTTGACTGCGGGCCTTCTCCCTGGGGTCCTCCCTGACTCTCTGGTCTGGTCTATGGGTCTTTTGCCACCCTGGTCACTTCTCTAGACTGCTGGTGGTCAGCATCCTCCCCAAAATGAGATCAGTTCTGGCTGTGGGTCCTGGGTTCGAGAGTTATTTCCCAATCTGGAGGAGGTGTGCACTCTGCTGCTCCCCTGGAGTGATGGGGGCCTTAGGCCCAGGATGCTAAAGTACATGGAGCCCGGCCCTGAGAGTGCCCGTGCCCGGGTGGTGGGCAGAGAGGCAGGTGCTGGTCCCAGCTGTTGGGGGCCCTTCCCATGCTGGTCCCAGGGTGGGCTCCCCGCCAGCTCCCTTGTAGATCCTCCAGCTCTCCCAAGAGTAGTTGATCTTGCTGAATCCGAGAAGCCAGTGACACCCCAGGCCAGGCCAGGATCCTCACCCAGCCTTTCAGCTCGCCCGGAGCTCTCCCGGCTTCAGGCCATCCACGGACAAGGGTGGGGACGGAGCCGCAAGGCACCCGGAGGAGACCCTCTCTGTCCTGAGTGGCCCTGACCCCCCCCCCCCTTTTCCTTGGGTCTTTCTAGCGCTTTCAGATCCAGTCGCCAAAGAGAGCTGTATGTTGAACCTGCTGCTGTCCCTCCCCGAGCCCAGCCTCCTCACCTTCCTCTTCCTTCTGGATCATCTGAAAAGGTACTGGTGGTCACAGTGGTGATGGTGGCGGCCTCTCCTTTGGTCAGCTTCAATTGGACTTCTGCCCCTGCTGGCCTTGGCAGAGGCACTGAGTGTCCCCCAGGGTGCCCCCCCAGACTCTGCCCTCACCTTCCTGCTCATGTCCCTAGGGTGGCGGAGAAGGAGACGGTCAACAAGATGTCCCTCCACAACCTGGCCACGGTCTTTGGCCCGACCCTGCTGAGACCCTCAGAGAAGGAGAGCAAGGTCCCCCCGACCCCAAGCCAGCCCATCACCATGGCAGACAGCTGGTCCCTAGAAGTCATGGCCCAGGTACTGGGGCCACCGCTGGCCGGCGGGGGGAGGAGGCAGATGAGCCTGGCTGAGCACCTCACCTCAGGGGAGGGGGCTACCTGGCCCCACCTGGGGCCTGGTCTCTTCATCTTCCTCCTTCCTCCTTTCCCTCCCTCCTCCCTTCTCTTCCTCCTCCTCTTCCATCCTTCTCTCTCCCCCTCCCCCTCCCCCACCCCCCAGGTCCAGGTGCTGCTCTATTTCCTTCAGTTAGAGACCCTCCCCGCTCCGGACACCAAGAGACAGAGTGTCCTCTTTTCCACCGAAGTCTGATTGCGGGGCTCCGCGCTGCAGGAGACTGAGTGAGCTGAGCAGAGGCCACGGGGGCCCCGAACAGAGCAGAATGAGCCCCTTGGACCCCGGGAGCCAAGGCAGGCGAGGCTGTGAACCGGAGGTCCTCAGGGCCCAGGCGGGGCTGCCGGCCCCAAGCTCTCCCCTGGACCAAAGCTCTGGCCTCCCCTTTCTTATTCCTTAGGAAGGGTTTGAGAGCAGAGTTGAGGGGCCCTTCCAGCCCCCAAAAAGGAGCACCCCAGAGCACCCCATGGGCCCTCAGGGAGGCAGGAGGAATGGGTGGGGAGCCCTTGACCATTTCCCTGACCCAGGTGACCTCCTGCCCCTTAGATTTCCACACGCACACACACAGACACAGACACACACAGATACACACACACATATACACACACACACAAATACATACATACACACACATACACACGCCTCTCCCTCTTTTGGTCAAGGTCTTTCTGGGGGGCCAGGGGGCTCCCCTTGCTCCCACATCTGGCCTTCTTTGCCAAGAACAGGTTTCTCCTCCTCGGCCGCCAGCACCCCACCATGGCCTCCTGGTTCTGGTCTTGTGTCTGAAGAGACTGATACTTGAATCTCAAGTCCTCCTCCTCTCCTCTGCCCCCTTTGTTACCCTCCCTCCCTCCCCCCCCGGCCCCCCATGCTGAGGTGGGTGCTGGGAGTCCAGGTGGTAGGGGCCCTCTCCCTCTTCTGGGAGGTTTGCTGCAGGAAGACCCTTCGCGGGCACCTCTTGCCTTGGCCATGGCCCCTGGCGGCAGCCATGCCCTCACCTGCCCACCACCCACCCACCGGCAGGACAGCAGGTGAGAAGGTTCAGGTCTTCACCTCATCCCATCTCCCGGCGGCTTGTAGAAACTAGGCGGTGACCTGCCCGTGCCCACTCCTGCCCCACTTTGTTCTTATTTATATAGGACGTGGAATGTTGAATATTAAACCACAGATTTTATTGTGTATCTGTGCATGACCAGTTTGTGGGGGCCAGCACCCCCTTATTGTCCCATTGCTTCTACGCTTCCTCCATCCCAAGGCAACTGCAGTACCTTTCCCCAGAGAGCCAGCCTTTCAGGCAGGGAGCTCCCCTTCTCAGAGGTATTCAGGCCCCTCCCTGTCCCCTGAAGTGTGGAATGAACTTGGACCAGGGCCAGGGCGTGGACAGGATGACCCGCCAGGAGCATCCTTGGCTTGGGGTCAGAGAGAGCTGGGGCTGCGAGGGGCCTTGTGCTTTCTCTCCCTCCCTGCCAGGGAGGGAATCCTGGGTGGGGGGGATTAGTTTAGTGCCCACCTCCAAAAGTGGCCTCTCAGAGGATGGGCCCTGGACTAGCCAGAGAGTCGGCCAGGTGCCAGTTGTTGGCACAAGGCAAAGGCCTTTAGGAAAGTGAGCCCTAAGCTAACCTCCTCCCACAGCCTCAAGATGCCCCTTCCCACCAATAGGCTCAGGTTCAGAAGGTGGGGAGGATGTGTCCTGGTCACCGCTGCCAGGGACCCAGAGCCTCTCTGCCAGCGGTCAATCTAGGGTGCTTCCATTCGAATGGTGGAGGAGAGAACACATGGGGAGCTTCCAAAGGGGAGGGGAGAGGCTGAAGGGGCTGAGAACAACTGTGGTGGGGCCTTGCCCACTCCCTGCAGGTGGGCTGCTATCTCCTCCTAGGAGGGGAGTCCTGCTGTAGAGTGCCCTGGCTCCCCGGGAAGGAGAACCCTCAGGCAGCTCCCAAGACTTCACCATGTTTGAACAGGATGAGAATTCACATTCTTTCCTGAGGGTCCAGGCCTCCGGGCCAAGGAGACCCTTGTATGCATGTGTACATGTATGTGTTTGTATGTTTACGTGTTTGTGAACTGACCCAAGCCCCCTCCAGTGTTTGTGCAGTGAGCTGAAAGCAGGCACTGACTGAGGGGTCCACCAGGAATTTGGGAGAGAGAGAGAGAGAGCGCACCCCTTCTGAGCAACCCCCCCCTTCAGTCCCTCCTCCTCGATGGGCTCCTGATATCCAGGGTCTCTGCCTCACGCTGCTTATTGCACTTCTTGGCTTGTGAAAGATGAGCCCAGAGGAAAAGGATGCAGGCCTCCAGGGAGGTCAAGTCCCTGCCCTGGGCCTGGGGGTCCACCCCCAGGGCATGGCAGGGCCTGACTATCTCAGTAGCCATCAGAGCGGCAGTCTTTCCCCTCCAGCTGCCCAGAGGCTCCTCAGCCCCAGGAGGAGGGGTCCTGAGTTCTGGTCTCCCCCAGGATCTTGCATTTGGAGAAAGGGGAGCATCCTGGCCAAGGAAGGTTCCAGCTCCTCTCCTCAGGAATTGGCTTCAGCCTATGGGCAGCCTTGGCCCAAGTTCCCAGCAGCCTTCTCTGGCTGGCCCCGGCTGGGGAGGCCGCCCCAAGCACAGGTCAGGAGGCCCAGGACATTCGCTAGGCAGTCAGAAAACATTTATTAAGCACCTACATGGGCCAAGCCTAGAGAGAAAAATGTCCCTGGCCTCTGGGAGCTAGAGGCAAGTGAAGGCAAGGACTCCCACCTGAGCTGTTAGGAGAGAAGAGCAAGGGGGTCAGGAGGGGCTTCCTGGGGAGATGGTGAGGACAGGGAGATCACTCATGATCAGAGGTCAAGAGGCTGAGGCAGGCTGACCCCTGATAGCTGCTGCCCTAGCCCAGGAGTGAGGTGATGAGAGGCTGCCTCAGGAAGAGAAGAGGGCATGCTGGAGAGGGGCTGACCCAAGGTTTTTTGGGGAGAAACATCATGAGATCTTCTTTGAACGGGTTAAGTGTAAGGTATCAATGTGGCCATCCAGCTGGAGATGTCAGAGGCAGCTGGAGGTCAGCAGAGAAGTCAGAGCAGGGGAGATAGATTTCAGTCATTGGTGCAGAGACTGTCATTCAATTCATGGGAAAGGATGAGATCACCCAGAAAAGGAGGACAGAGGCTAGAGCCTGAGGGCCACCTGGTGAGACAGTGTGGCCAGGAAGGGGGTCTGGCAGAGGAGCCCGGCAAGTCAGAGCCCAAGGAGGGTTAGCACAATGAAAAACAGAAACAGTCCAAACAAATCATGAGCACCCCGCACTCTGGCCCTGCTGGCAGGAACCCGTAGGAATCCTGAGGTCCTTGTCCCCATTTCTGGAACCATCTGTTCAGCCTCACCCAGCATCTCTCACAGGCTCTCAGGTTTCCCTCAGAGCCCTTGCTTCATCCTGGGCATCTAGCCCAAGGCCAGGGAAGTGAAGTGGAAGGGGACTTTTCACCCCTTTTCTGGGGTCAGCCAGGAATTCTTCAGGAAGGATCCAGATCAGACAAATGAGGAGAGTAGGGTAAGGAAGTGGGGCTGATGAGCGCCAGAGGGCCTTCACTTGCCTCATTCCAGGGCCCAGTTGCTCTTCTAGGCCATTCACAATAGCAGGTAGCAGATTTTCAAAGGGCACCAAAGCCAGAGACCATAGGAACTCCCCAAGGGATTGGCCTCCCTTTCCACTGGACAAATGAAAATTGGATGGAGATGGAGGGCTTTGGGGCTGGCCAGCAGGTATGTGGGTATGAATGGGTCTTCAGTGCTGAACTCTAAAGAGAGGTCCCCGGCCAGGAACCAGTCTGAGTCCTCTGCCCTGTTCAGATCCCACCTGGTGGCCGAGTTGACCATATTTCAGGAAGGGCCGGAGAGGATGGGGAGCAGCCACAGGAACAAGGTCAGAGGTGTGGAGTGGCTGGGATTCCCATTACTTCCTGTGTTTAGTGGCCACCTCTTCCCACAGGATAATTTTTCAACACCCCAGAGAGGACAGGTCCAGAACTTAGAAATGCAAAGGGACTTTGGGGAAAGGCTGTGTTTGCGTCAGCAATTAGGAAGCAATGCCAGGCTCTGGGGAGGAGGGTAAAGAATGAAAGAATCCTGGCCCTTGATGTGGAAGAAATGTCTCCTGTGGTCCATTACTGCTGCCAATAATCCTGCCCCAATGCAGAAATCTGGGCATTACTGGGTCTAAGCACAGCTGCCGGAAGTAGAAACCCATCCTGAGCCAAGATTCGAAATCTAATGAGGTTTCTCAGACACATGATTGTTGCTGGTTCGTCTTCCTAGGCCTTAAGGAACCAACTTAAACTGAATCACAATCACCCACATCCCTTAAGGAAACAAACATCCAACATCCCATAGGCAAATACAGATTCACTTCCATGGAGAAGGTTCATCTGGGCTGATGGAAAGGAGGTGCCCATACTTTTTAGGTAACTTTGAAGTCAGGGGCCAGAGAATCACTTCACAAATGGTCAGTTCCAACTTCCCTGTGGCTTCTGATCAGAGGAATGTCCAAAAGTTCCATTAATATTATCATTCCACCGGTCCAGCTTTAGTTGGGTGAGGTTGATGTTAACAGAAAAAATAGGCCAAAGTGTTCTGCCAGGACTGGCATAAGAAACATTAATAAAAAGAAACAAAAAATGAAGTTTCCTTACATCCTCAGCCTTGCATTTCTACCCTGGTAAAGAGGAGTGGTCTCCGGTAGACAAACGCTAGGTTTGAGTATTTATACTCACTCCTCAGATCTGTGTCTAAGCTGAGTTTCCATGAGTTACCTGGGATCCAAGATCAGCTTGTGAAGGGAGGTGAGAAAGCTGGGAGAAGGTAGCACCAAAGAGCATTCATTGGGTTTCTTTTTTGTATAGAAGACACCATCGCTGACATAAGTCAATAATGGCCTCATTTTATGATTTCTGCCTAAACAGTATGGTGGAGGAAAGATGGGAATAGTTTCCCCAGGAATACATCTTTCAGTAAAGAAATACTAAGCACTTTCTATCCCTTTCCTGGCAGATCACACTCTCTCTCTGCACCCCTCTCCTCTCATTTATCCTGGATCTCTCCCTTTCTACTGGCTTCTTCCCTCCTACCTACAGAGACGCCCATGTCCCTTCCATCCTGAAAAATAGCCTTGCCTGATCCTTTGTGGTCAAAGTCCTTGAAAAGGCCGTCTACAAGTCTACAATCCGTGCCCTACTCTACTCTGTCTCTCTCCCTGGCCCCCTCCCTCTCTTCTTCAGACCTTCTCCTTCCCCTAAAACTGCTCTCTCCTAAGTCATCAACAGTCTTTTCTCAACCCTCCTTTTCCCCCACCTCTCTGCAGCCTCTGAGACTTTTGGTAGTAATAACAACAATAATTCTAACAGCTGGCATTTATGTGCCACCTACTACATCAGGCACTATGGTTAAATGTGTGCACATTAGCTCATTTGATCCTTACAGTTTTGGGAGGGTGGTGCTGTTATCCCCACTTTACATTTAGCTTTCCAGATAGGTCCAATAGATATCTCCAACTCAATGTGTCTAAAATAGAATTCATCTTTCCCCCGAAAATTTTAGGACCTAGTCCTTGGCCACTCCCACCGTCCCAATCACAGTGCAGGGTGCTCCCATCTTCCCAGTTCCCCAGGTTCCTAGCTTAAGAGACATCCTGTACCCCTCAATCTCTCACCCCACAGATCCAATATGGTGCAAGGCCTGTCCATTTCCCCTCTGCAGCAGCTCTGGAAAAGTCCCCCTTTTCTAGGGACACTGTACCCTCCTGAGGTAGGCCCTCCCACACCTGGACGATGGAGATGAGGGGCTCCTGTGGCCTCCTGGGGCCCTGTTTGTCATTCAAAGACTTTCATAACCCATCCCCTCCTACCTTCCCAGTCTTCTTACACCCTGACTCCCCAAAACATCTTTTCTATCCAGACTTGGCCTCATGATTGTCCCACCAACAAGCTCCCTATCTCTCAGCTCCTGATTCTTTCCGTCTGTCCCCCTGCCTGGAATGCTCTCCCTCCTCTGCTGCAAGTACTTACCTTCTAGGCTTCTTTTAAGCCTTAGCTAAAAATTTCACTTGCAGGAGACCTTCCCCAACCCTTCCTGATTCTGTGTCCTTCCCTTTGTTGTGTTACATTTGAAAATTAAGGTAAAATGGAAAATAATCTTCCTTCTTTTCTCCCCTTCCTCCCTTCCTGCTCTCTCCCCATTCTCCTCCCCTCCCTCTCCCCCCTTTACTTTTTCTTACTCTTCCCCCTCCTCTCCCCTTCCTTAACCCTCCTCTCTCCCTCCCTTCCTTTTCTCTTTCTCTCCCTTTCCTTCCTTGTCTCCTCCTCCCCTCTACTCTTTTGGAGAAGCCCTGTGGTACCTGAGCTACCGCTCAGGCCCTCAGCCAGGCCTCCCTCCAGAGGCCCTTCCCTTGCCAAGATCCATTCTCTTCTCCTAATACTTCTACAAGGTTAACCTGGGGCAGCCAGAGGGGTGCCCCCTGCCACCAGCCCTAGCCCTTTGGAAGTATGGCTGTAGTCAGTGGCTCCCTGAAGTGACTTCTTCATTGCCTCCACAAGTCTATTGTGGAAAAGGGCTGGATTCTCCTCAGAAGCTTGAGTTCTCTCCTTCAATCTGCCATCATTTACTGATTTTTTCCAATCCTTTTTTCATTCTTTCTACCAAACAAGTTATCACATGATCTCTCATTGCTCTGTCCCTATTGGTTTTAAAATCCCATCTGGGATCAGCTACTGAATTGCTATGGCCCCAGGCCCTCATCTCTGCAATAGAGTCTGCCTCCCTTTGAGCCAGGCTCCAAATCCTGTTTCTCTTCACATCTGAGCAGCAAGTGGAAAGGATAATATCCATGTCTCCCCAAGACAGTTCATGCTGAAAGGAAATTTTTCTGAACTCCTCAGCAAATTTCTGAGCATCCTCCAAATAAAGCCCTAATTTCCCTTTTATCTGGCTCAAATCCATCATTGAAAAGGGAACATGGAGGCGATTTATCCTTCCCTGAGCATCTGGGATTTCCCTTAAAGGGTACAGGTGAACAGGAATCTCTCTATGGTTTGGGGTAGAGGGTTAAGAATGTCTGGGCTATTTAAAGAAGGAAAGTCAAAGGGAGGGGCCAGAGGCTCAGGTGGGTGAAGGTGAAGGAGGGATGGGAGGAGGGATGAGGGAGTCAAAGGAACTGGGGAAGGCTGAGTGGGTGGGAGGATTGTTGAGGTTGGAAAGAGAGGGGTGGGTGAACCAAGGATCTGGGGATTTGTGTTTGCTGGATAACTGAGGTTGCCAGAGGCATGGGAGGAGGTAAGATAAAAGTATTCCCTCTCCAAGTTTGAGAAGGGCTCAATTCAAAATTTAAACCCTTTAAATCACCCCCAGGGTTTGGAATCAGCTGAGATTTCTAAACCTGAGGTGAGGGAGGTTTGGGCCTCTTTCTCTCTTAGGAGCATGGGGGGGGGGGGGGTTGGATTTGGGGGCCTGTATAACAGTAGGTCATCGAGAATATCTCTCTGTTCCCTAAGTTTCCACTTCTTGGGGATGTTGTCACTAATACTTCTCCTTTTTTGATAAGTTCTTGGTGGCTTGCTCATGCCATACAAGCTTGAACATAGCTGGCTTCTGTGATACTCCTTGTCCTTTCCCAGCTTGGCATCCTTGAGCATCAGGAAAGGTAGAAAAGATGAATAGCACTCTCCAACGCACCTTAGCTGAACTGTGCAAAGAGGCCAAGGGAGACTGGGTATCTCTTCTTCCAGTGGGACTGTTGAGAGTGCGTATGGCTCCACAGGAACAGCCCCTTTGAGCCAGCTGTTAGATGGCAGACTATTCCTGACAGCAGATATTCTTGTGGACCCAAAGCAACACTTAGTTACCCAGTTTGCCATACAACTAGGCGCTGTCAGAACAGCTCTTTCTAAGGATGCTGACAAGCATCTGCCCAAAGCTGAAGAGAATGGCTCTAGGGAAGTCTCACCTCCAAGACCAGGGGATATGGTCTAATGAAGAGTCCTGGAAGGCTCAGGGAGCAGATCTGTTGGGGGTGAAATGGAAGGGACCCTAGCTAGTTATTCTCTCTACCCCAACAGCAGTGAGATTGGAAGGTTTGCCTAACTGGACTCACCTTTCTGGGATTAAACCTGTCCCTCCCCCAGCGGACACCACCTACCCTGATGATCCACAGGCAGACTTGAAGTGCCTGTTGAAGAAGACATCCTGAGGAGCCTTGGACATGTGTCTGTGGATACTGAGCATATTCCTATTCTCATCCTCAGTCTTTAAATCACATACATTATGTTATTACTATTTCTCCTTTGTTTTTTTGTTCCTATCTCTCCAGGTTTAGGATTGAGTCAGATTCTTCATAACTGGAACTCCATACCAAGAAAAGACTGCAAGAAGCATCTTGGATGCAAGCTCTCTGTTGCACCTGGAGCTCCTGGTCACTCTCCTTGCTGAGTCCCTTGATTGTTTCACTTATAATAATTGCTCTTCTCTTCTTTTGGGCCCTTGCTTAAACTCCTTGTCAAATTTGTCTCCTGTAGGATTGGAGCAACAGACCTATAGCTAGTGACTCTGGTCAAACATCAGCCTCTGCCTGATCCTGATTGTCCACCACCCCTTCAAGTTTCCTCTGCAGAATATTCCCTCTCCAAATGGGCCCCTAATAGGTTGGGTGGGGGAGGGAGACCGCTGTGCCCCTTCTCGGCTTTGAAGAAGTTCCAAGATGGACCTCCATCCCAATTCCCCAGAAGAATCTGAGTCCTAATAATCTGAGGGGGGGATAGGATGCAGAGAAACCTGGGCATGGGAGTGATGAGATCAGTTGGAGACCAACTGTAAATCTTTTGTTTGCATCATTTAGGGAATCTTCCTTCCTTTATCATCTAATTTAGGCCACACCTGAGGGCCAGACCTTCAATCTGATTTGGACTGCATTGTTTTTTAGTGGGGCTGCCAGGGAGCAAAGAGACCCCTCCCCAAAAGACACAATCTCCAAAGAGGGCCTTGGGTCATTCCCAGGTCACCAGCCCCTCCCATGGACTTTGGTCCCTTTTGACCTTCCAGTCCAGAGCCCTGGTCTGCTGGTGTGGCCAATAAAACCCGAAACCCAGTGGTCTTCTCTTTAACTTTCCGGTCCCTTTCTTAATGTGCTGCAACTTCCGCTCATAAATCTCTATTTTCTTTCCAAAACCTGCATTCCTGAATCTGAGTCATGATTCATGGCGGGACAGAACCGAACCCAAGAAGCACATTGGCGGCGCCGTGGCCACCCCTTGTTTATCTGGGCTCAGATGGGGCTCGGCTGTGGTCTCTCCAGGGGCCAGGGCTGGGCCTAGTCCTGGGGACGGCCCTCCGTGCCCCAGTGGGCTCGGCCCGAGGGCCAGCAGCTGGCCCATCTCCTGCCACACCCGCGGTCCCTGGGCACGGGGCCTGGGAGGCATGCTGGGGGGCAGGAGGTGGGGGAGACCAGCACAGCCGGGGGCCTCCCCCCTTCCTCTGGATCCCGCGGGCCGTCAGAGGCTGGACATGGGTGGGGCTTCAGCCCCCCATCACTCCCAGAAACCCAGGGACCAGGAGGACCTGGAACCCCGAGACCCCAAGGCCCCCGGTCTCCAGGGAGGTGTTGGTGCAGGTAAAGCCAGGGGGCGGGGTGCGGGCGGGAAGAAGGGCCCGGGGCCACGGCGCCCCACGGGCGTGATAACCCTCGGGCGGGTGGGGGTGGGGTGATGCTAGCTTTAGGGCGACCCTGTCATTACAAAAGGGCTATTATTATCAGAACTGGGGACGGGGGAGGAGGGGCAGCAGGAAGAGGCCCCCCCGGGCATCCCTCCTAGAATTAAGTGGCGAGCCCGGCGCGTCCTGACGGCACGCATGCGCACCAGCGGGGCCCGGCGCCCGCGCCTCGCGGCGCCGTCGCGAAGGCCTGGAGGCGCATGCGCGCCGACCGGGCCCGAGCCGCCGCCGGCCCGAGGCCGGGGCTTCCGCGCAGTCGCGCGGCGGCGGCGGCCTCGCGCGTCATCTCGCACATGCGCGGTCTCCCGACCGGCCGAGGCGCGTGCCCGCGGGCCTCGCGCCTGCGCCCTGGCGTCCTCGCGGGCCCGGCGCGCGCCCCTCGCCTCGCGCCCTCCGTCGCCCGCCCGCGGCGCCGCGTCCCGGTCCGGGTCCGAGCGGAGGCCGCGGCCGCGCCCCGTGCCCGCGCCCCCGGCCTGCAGGAGGAGGAGGGGGCGCCCGAGGTGAGGGGGGCCGCGGGGAGGGGGAGGGGCCCCCCAGCTGCCGCGCCTTTGCCCCCAGGGGCGTGGCCTCGGCGCGGGGGGAGGGGTGTGGAGCCCCCCCCCCGCAGTCTCGGGGGGAGATGGACAGACGGACAGGGAGGACAGGGGGACAGACCCCCGGATGGGCCGGGGGCCAGTGAGGACGGACAGTGAGGGCAGCACTCTCCAGACGGACAGTGAGGACAGGACCCCCGGATGGACAGGAGGACAGGACCCCCCAGGTGGGCAGGGGGACAGTGAGGACGGACACTGAGCATGCCCGGAACCTGAGGCTGGTCACTTGGGCCCTCACCGCAGCCCCTTTGCTCCGAGGGCATCCTGAGAGTGGCCATTGACCCTGGGGGGCAGCCTCTGGCTACGGCTGAAGGGGCTTTGGGTACCCCTGGGATGGACCCCAGGGTGGCCTCTCCTGGAGCCGGACCACCCTTGGCTTCTCACTCTGACCGTCCCTGGAGTCTGGGGGTCCCCGACAGCCCCAGACCGCTCTCTGGTCATCCCATCGGGCCCCCGGGCTTGAGGGTGAATCCTTGTGGGGTGACCTCCCCCAGGATTGGTCCTTCTCTGAGTTTTTCGGTTTGTGCTGAGCCCCTCACCCCCGAGGACCTGTGGTTTTTGCCCCCTTCTTTCCTCCTGACCCTGGGGGAAATGGGGGAGCTCTCCCTTAACCAGTCCGAGGCCTGACCCCCTGTAGGGGATCTGGGTGCCCACCCCTGCCACGATTGGCTAATTGCCTGGGCCTGGGTCCCTCCATCTGAAGTGGCCTGGTACAGCTGGTCAGTGGAGGGTGTGGGGGAGGGGGCCGTGCAGGAGAGAATTCTGGGCTGGCAGTGCAGCCTTGGGCCATCCCTCACCCTTTTTTCTGGGGATCGCCCCTCTCCCCATCGCCCCATCACTGCCTCTAGCCCTCTTCCCTCACTCCCTTCATGGGGGCCACAGAGCCTCCCCTTGTTTGTCCCCTCCAGCCTGGCCTCTTGGCCTCCTTTCCTCCTCTCTGTCTCGGCCGGTGGTCGAGGTGTAGGGACTGTGGAGATGCCCCAAGCGCTTCATCCCTAGCTACAGGGGTGCCCGATCCAAGGCTGCACTTGGGTACGAGTGCGTGGCTGGGGTCTGTGTGAGTGTGGCCTCTGCTTCGTGGGCACTGGGCCCCCAAACACGGGCACATGCCCCCTGTGGGGGGCCACAGCCGGGGGACTCTGCTTGGCCTAGCTCTGCCAAGCCTGTGAGGGCCCCCGTAAATGGGCATGGCCACTTCCTCCTTGACCTTTGGGTTTCAGGGTTGGTCAGTCTGGGGGGAGGGGAGGTCCTGGCCTCCTCTGGGCCCCCCCAGCAGCTTTGGTCAAAGCTTCCCCTGGTCTCCAGGGCTTCCTTGGTGGCCTGGGCTGGGGCTGACGTGGCCTGGACTGACCTGCCTGCTTGGCCTGGGTTTTCTAGGCCAGATTTCAGGGACTCCGCCCTCCCCAGCTGGCGGTCAGTAGATGGGGCTGCGTCCTGCTTTGGGGGCCCCTCCCTACTCCTGGCCTCCCCCCCATTGGTCTGGACTTCCCTGATGATTCATGACCTTTTGGTTCCTAGGAGCCAGTCCCATGTTCTAGAACATGAAAAGTCAGAGAAAAGGAAGGATTGCCTCATTTGACCAAAAAAAGGAAAGACAAAGACCCATGCAGAAGAGCAGGAGGAAGAGGAGGAGCTTCTTGGGGTCTCTGTCCCCCTGGGGACCTTTGTGGGTGGTGGCCCCAGGCAGCAGGGGCAGAATGGGGCACCCCTGCTCTGTCAGAAAGGGGCTCCTGGGGGGGGGAACACCTTCAAGAGTTGGTTAGTGGGCACGAGCCCTGGTGGAGTCAGCTCTGCCAGAGGCCGGGCGCTGGAGGGGTGGGGACCCTGCCAGAAGGCAGTTTCAGCTCATCATCAGGGTTTTTGCTTGAAAAAGCAGGTCCTCCCCAGCCTGCCCAGTAAGCCTGGGTGCCCGCCTGCCAACCGCTGGTGTCTCTGGTTGGCCCCCAAAGTCGGTGATTCTTGTAAATGTCCCAAAGTGGCCTCTGAGTGGGCCGGCCGCGGGAGCCTCGCAGCCTGGCTTTGCCGGCTTAGTGAGTTCCTCTACAGCTTGCCAATGGCCTCCTGGGCCGGGGCACCCACAATTTTTGACCATATCTGAAGTCCATTTGTGGCTTGTGAGCATTCTGGAGATTGATTTATTTTGACTGCCCTTGGACCATCCTTTCTTCTCTGGTGCTTTGAGAAGGGGGTCATGGGCATTGGTCCGGAGGGAGGCCTGGGAGCCAAGGGGAAAGGGCTCTGGCCTTGGGTGGAGGACTGAGTGGGCCTGGGGAGCCAGTAAAGCTGTGCTGCTGGATGGGGGGGCTTATGGCAAAGGAATCCCTGAAGGAAGGGGTGCCTGGGGTCCCCATCTTGGGCCACTTGCGTTGGAAGGAGTGACACCCCCATGGAAACCCAGGGGAGATGACCAGTGGGCATTGGGAAAGAAGGGAAGAGGCACTGTAGGAAGGTCTTTGGGAGGGGAGGGTGGTTCTGTGCAGAAGGAAAGAAAGCCCAGATGGGCTGTGTCCAGGGCTGGGTTGTGTTGAGTCCACCCCTCTTCCCCTTCAGTCAGTCAGCTGCTAAGCCTTTATGAAGCCCAGACTGGAAATCTGTAGAAGGAGAAGACAGACTTTGCCCCCAAGGAGTGCCACCCCAGGATGGCAGCGACGGGGGCTCAAGCCAGGAAGGAACACTTTTCTTCTGCAGGTCGAAGGTGCTGGGGGCTCTTCCGCCCAGCCTTGCAGGGCTGTAGATGCCCTTAGTGAGAGTATCTCACCACCACACGCAGGGTGCTGTCCCTGCCTCCACCACCCCAGTGGACAGTGCAGATGGGACTGGCCTCAAGGACCACTCCAGAGCCAGCCAGGCCTCCAGAGAGAGCCAGAGGACTGTGTGCCTGTGGCTCTGCCCAGAAGAGGCTATGAGCTGGCACCCTGCGCAGAGGCAGGAGTTGTCAATACTAGATGGAACTTCCCCAGATCCCTCCCTGGGGATACTTGCTGCGCCTTCTGGGTGGCAGGCACTGGGACAATGGGGAAACTGAGGCAGGCCAGGAAGAGACCACCCAGGGAGTCTTGTTGAGCTCAGGTGACCTCCAGACGGCTGCGGGTTTCTCTTGTTTTCTTCTAGGTTTTCTGGGAGCTGCTGTTCCAGTGGTCACCTCCTGGGGCCCTCCTGGTCCCTGCTGTGATGTGAGCCCCTGCTTCTCCCCTCAGATTTGCCTGTCAATGCATCACCCTAAGGCGGCCCAGAATGAAGAAAGTGAGCAGGACTGCCATCTCAGGGCCCAGATCTCCAGGGGCAGCTAAGGGCAAGCCAGACAGCCAGATGGTTGGCAAGCCTTCCAAGTCCAGCACCACCTTATTAACGAAGGTAGCCGGGGCACCTGGGGGGGAGGGCACAGCCAGAGGGAGCCTGCATGGCCCCAGACACTCCTGGCTATGCATCCTGCCTCGGTTTCCACATGAGGTCCTGGTTGCTTGTCGATGCTGTAGCTCTCATTGTGTCTCTGGGCTTCAGGGTGCGCCAGGATGTTGGGGGGAGCTGGCAAGGGCCCAGGGACAGAGGAGTTGGGATCTCCAGTGCTCCAGGGTGAGGGGCCAAAGAGTGTGCTTGAGTAGCCTGTCATTGTCCGGGTTTGTTGGGGGTGGGTAGATTGGTTTGTCAGTGGGATGAGAGGCCTCTGCCCAGGCCTCTGGCCTCCCTCTCCACCTGCCCAGAGCCTGTCTCTGCTCCCACCTTCTCAGCTCTCTTTGACTTGGGTGTGCCCTTGGATCCTGGCCTGGGCCTCAGAGCCAAAGAGGGGAGGGTCCCCCTAGGCAAAGCTGCGCAGTCCCTGCCTTCCTCAAGCCTCCCCTCCTGGGTGCTTGGCTAGCTTTGGGGAGCCCTTGGCTGGGCTGCTGTGGAGCACCTACCTCTGAGGGCTTCCCAGGCCTCCTTTCAGGGCCACACCATCAGAGGGGGGGCCCCTGGAGCAAACACTGAGTCAGGTAAACCAGTCCCATGCCAACCCTGCCCAGAAAGGTCTGTCTCCCTCTGCCCTTTCCCGGGAAACCTGGCAGGCATGAGACTTGTCTTCAGGGGGCTTCTGGTTTCCCCCCGCTCCGGTTCTCCTTCCCATCCCCCTTTTTCTCCCCTTGGTCTAAGAGCTTGAGGACCCTCAGGCCCCTTGCCTCTTTCAGTGAGACCCTCTCCTTGGTGGCAATTTTGTCCTTTGCTGTGGTCACCTCCCTGGCCTTTCCTTCTCTCTGGACACATCGTGACATGATCCCCTCTTGTGAATCTGGGTCCCAGGTGATTCTGTCCCCACACACACCCTTATAAAAGGAGGAAGGAAGCCTTTATTTTGGCCTTCGGTGTGTCCAATCCTTGGCTCAGGGTGCTCCCGTCATGGGTTCTTGGGGTGTTGGTTAGGAAGTGGGATGTGAGCAATGGAGCTGGTGGGGCAGCCCTGTGGGGAGGGGGGGCATTAGTTCATCCTCATTAATGTGGTCCCTCCAGGCCTCTGGCACAGAAAACTGTCTTACATAGTGGCTACCCTCAGGGGTGACCCGGACAGGGCCAGTCCACCTGTCCCTCAGCCCATGTTCTCCTCGGTAGTGATCAGGGGTCTGGGCTGGGGAGGGATGTCCATTTCTGGTGGATGGTTCCAGAGAAGTCCAGAAGTTGGGAGGCCTCTTGGAGGTGGGTCCACGGCCTCTGCTCCACTGTGGTGGTGACCTGACTGGCCTGGCCTCAGGGAGGGGACTTCCAAGCACAGAATGATCATGCTAATCCTAATTGCAGACATAGGGGTAGCAGGGGTCCTGGGGGTGTGGGTGGGGAGTCTGGAAGTTTTGGGGGGAGATCCACATTCTCTTTTGACCTTGTGACTTCTAGTGTGAGATGGCAAGTGTAGATATGAGATTGGAGATTAGAGGGGGTGGGGCACCAAAGCATGGGGAGATCGTCAGCAGGACTGAGCCTGGTGGCCCCCTCCTTCTGATTTGGAGGGGGCATCTGGAGGAGAATGAAGGCAGAGAAGGGAGAACCAGGATCCCCCTCCCAAGAGGGAGGAGGAGAGAGAAGAGAGTGGCCAGGGTGGCCGAGAGGTCAAGGTGGCTTTGGTCAGAAGCTGGACTGTCAAGGGGTCAGGAGAGAAGAAGGTGGAAGGAGAGCTGTGTGGGAGGGCAGAAGAGAAAGGGTTGAGGGGTCTTTGGGAAGGGAGAGGTAGAAGAGGGAGTGATGGAGTGGGAAGAGGAAAGGGACCCAAGGCTGGAGCAGCCCAGCCTGTCTTGGGTGTCAGCAAGCTTTGGTGGGGGGGAGCCACTGTCTCTCCCAACCTCACTTCTCTAGGCCTTTGTCCAGGTTGTCTCCTGGGGCTTGTCTTTGGATCCCTGAACTTAGGTGCCCCTGCCTTCTCTCTGCAGGGGCCTTTCCTGGGCTGACCCCTAGCCCTCCCTCTGCCACGCCCAATTCTCCAGGCAATGACCTGGGCGTCCTTCTCAGCTTTGAAGCCCTGGGCCAGTTTTTGTAGCACCCTGGACCAGCCTTTTTCCTTGTCCTCTGTTCCACAGGCACCTGGGGTGTTTTGGCTGGGCCCTGGTTGTGGAAATTGAGGCCCTCAGTGCCTGGGGTGGGGAGGGCTTTCTGTCATTTTTTTTTTTGCTTTCTTTCACAGGCCAAAAACGAGGACGACCTCTTGGCTAGCATGGCCGGAGGGGCCGCAGGGACCAACAACATGAAAGGGAAGAAGACGTGTCCAGTAGCTGCCTCTGCTTCCAACGTCCTTGCCGCCGGCACCGTGGAGAGCAAGGCCAAGCCCAGCACAGGTCCTCAGCGCTGTCCCTTCCCCTCTCGTGGCCTCTCTCCATTCTTCCTTTGGCCCTGCCAGTGACGGTGACCGGGTGTGACAGTCGGTGGGCTTCTCTCTGTCCTCAGTCCGGGCTTGGTGGGGGGCATGCAGAAGAGTTTGGCCATGACTTCCTCTGGTTGGAGCAGCAGGTTCCCCTGAAGCTCAGGCCTGGAGCTCTTGCCGCACCCTCCCAGATCTCCCCTCCAGCCTGCCCTTAGCCCCTGGGGCGTGTGTGTTGGCAGAGTCCGTTGTCTCGTCTTTCCAGGTTGCCCCTCTGATGTTCCTCCTGCATCCTTCACTACCTATCCAGTGCCTACCCTCTACCCCTTTGGGTTTATGTCTTTGTGTGAGCTCCTTCCCAAAGCTCAGAACTCTCTCCTTTTTGTCTGCCTTCTGACTCCTGGACCCTGGAGCTTGTCATCCTCCCTTTCTTCTCAGACGAGGTGCTGGAGCCCAACCTGGGTCTCTGCACTTCTCCCCTGCCTCCATTTTGGCCTGCCCAGTCCTTTTATCTCACTTCTCTGCTGTATGCTGGGTCCCTGGGGATTGATCTTTCTTGGTCAGTTCTGTCCTTTCTCCTTCCAGAGGGCCCCCCCCCATCTCTCTGGAGGCCAGAGCGTGCAGACTCCAGTCTAAGGCTTTCTCTCTTGTGCTTTGTTTTCTTGGCCTTAGCCCAGCCCCTCTGGCCCTCCTGCCTGGTCTTCCCTTACTCCCACTCTCCATTCAACCATGACTACTAGATAGGCCTCCACCCAGAGTGGGTTCTTCTTGCTGGCTTTCCGTGGCCCTCCCAGAAGTCTTGGCTTGGACTCCAATCCATCCTAGGCCTTTCCTTCGGTCTTAGTTCTCTTTGTAGTTAGCCAGAGTAAGGCCAGGCCACAGCTCTTGGTGGGACAGAAACAATCCCACCCCCACCCCAGGAGCCTTCTGGAACTCTGTTGTGCACTTGTGAGTCCCCTCTTGGAGGTTGACCGTGGGGTTCTTGGGCGGCTCAGAGCTCACTTTACCCAGTACCTAGCCCTAATTTCCAGAGGAGGAAGCTCAAGCCATCTGTCTGGTCTGGCCACAGGGGCCTCTCCTCCCGATGTCTGTGAGATCCCCTCCCTCCAGTCTCACTCTGCCCAGTCCTGGCTCCAAGCCAGGGGTGACCTGCCCATTCCTTGAAAGCCCTCTGAGGCCAGGCTGTGCCAGCTTCTACACTCATGAATGTCTGGAACCGGCCCTGGAGCTGGGGGAGGAAAGAGAGGAATCCCTTCCCCCATGGGGCTTCTTCTGTTGTCTGTGGAGGAGGAGTCCCACACCAAAGGCCCCCCTACTTCTTCAAGGTGGGAGTTGCGACCCCAGGGGGAGGGGCCATGGCATGGAGTGAAGGTGCGGTTTCTTCTATAACCCACAGGGGCAAGCTCCAAAAAAACCACATCTGCCTGGAGCAAGGAATCCAGCTCTGTCCGGGAACGACTGCGGGAGCGGTCCCGCCTGAGTCTGAGCAAGAGGGTGCCCTCCACGGTCCCTGGCGACCCCGCGTCCAAGCGCTCCCGTAGCCGTGGAAACACTGAGACTGATGTGCGCATGAGCAAATCCAAATCAGACAACCAGATCAGTGACAAGGCGGCCCTGGAGGCCCGAGTGCGGGACTTACTGGGACTGGCCGAGGCCAAGGACTTGGAGATCTTGCACCTGCAGAACGAGCTTCAGGACATGCGGGGGCAGCTGGGGCTGCGGGAGGAGCCCCTGGAGGCCACGGGTTCAGAGGTCACCTTGTTGCAGCTCCAGGACCAGAATGCCACCGTCCACCAGAAGCTCAACCAGCTGAAGAATGAAAACAGGATGCTCAAGGACCGCTTGAATGCCCTGGGCTTCTCACTGGACCAGGGACTCGACCAGCCTGAGAAGCTGTTTGAGGCCACAGTGCCGCCGCCGCCGCTGCCACCAATGGCAGCCCCAGGACCAGCAAGTAGCAACCCCGGTGACGGGGGAGGGGGCACACTGGCCTCCTCAGCCGAGGGCTCGGCCCAGGGCTCCCTAGAGGACCTGCTGAGCCCGGATGGACCGGCGACCATGGGCCGCCCGCAGAGCACGTCCTTGGACAACCTGGACAGCGAGTGCAGTGAGGCATATCAGCCACTGACATCGAGTGATGATGCCTTGGATGTGCGGGGCACCTCTCCCTCCCCATCAGCCTCGTCCTCGTGCTCAGAGATTGAGGGGCAGCGGGGTGGCAGGCGGCAGCGGCGGGGGTCACGGGAGCAGGGTGAGGCGGCCTCGGTGGCGTGCCTGACAGAGCGCCTGCAGCAGATGGAGGAGAATCAGCACAGCACATCAGAGGAGCTGCAGGCCACACTGCAGGAGCTGGCCGATCTGCAGCAGATCTCACAGGAGCTGGGCGGCGAGAACGAGCGCCTGGGGGAGGAGCGGCTCCTGCTGCTGCAGTCACTGTGCCAGCAGAATGAGCGCCTGGAGCTCCTGGGCCGTCACCTGGAGTACTTGCGCTCGCTGCTTGATGAGCACCACATCTCCTACGCGCTAGACGATGACCTCAAGAGCGGCCGCTACCTGGAGCTGGAGCAGCGCTTCCTGGAACTGGCGGACAGCGCGCGCTTTGAGCGGGAGCAGCTCCTGGGTGTCCAGCAGCACCTCAGCGCCGCCCTGCAGATGGCCGAGCAGGACAACAAGGATGCGCAGGAGCTCATCGGCGCCCTCAAGGAGCGCAACCTCCACATGGAGCGTGCCCTGGAGGCCGAGCAGAAGAGTAGCTCCTCCCTGGCCGCTGCCCTGGAGCATCACCAGGCCGCAGTGGCTGGAGACCAGCTGGAGCTGGGCCGCCTGCGGGTCCAGCTGGAGAGTGAGAAGCAGCGCGTGGCCGAGCTCTATTCCCTCCACAGTGCCGGGGACAAGTCAGACATCCAGGACCTCCTGGACGGTGTGCGCCTGGAAAAAGACAAGGCTGAGGCCCTTGCTGGAAGCCTGCAGGAGGAGCTGAACCGTGCCCGGGCGGATGTGGCCCGTCTGCAGGATGCCATTGCCAAGGTAGGCAATGACCTGAGGGGGGCTCAGCAGATGTGAAGAAGACACGCTCGCCTGGGGGAAGCTCTGGGACTGAGAAAGGGGAAGGACGATCATTGGAGCCAGGGGAGGGGACCGGATACCCAGATAGAGGGAGAAAAGGGGAGCTGGGCATAGAACCCCTGGGTGACCTGCTCTCAGCTCTGGGGCAGAAGGCTTTGGTAACCTTCCCCAGGTTCCTTGTCTCCCCAATGGTCCAGCCCTCTGACTGGGCCTCTGATTACTGTGCTGACCATCACCCTGCCCTGCTGACACTGGATTCAGGCAGTGCTCTCTGGGGATCTGGCCCCTCAGAGCTCTGGGTGCATGCAGCTGGTGGTCCCTTCCCAGGTTCTCTGAGACACTGCTAGACTGGTCCAGACAGGAGGAGTACCCAGCGCCCCAGGGGTCTCCACAGATCCCATCAGGAAGCAATGGCAGAAATGGCCTGGGTCAGTTTTAGACCTGCTTTGGCAGGTGTGTCTTCCTAAGAGAAGGGTCTTTTCTCAGGGCCAATGAGCGGACCTGGCCCTAGGGCCCCAACTCTCCTCCCTTGGATGTCTGTCCCCTCCCTTGAGGCTGCAGCCTCGGGCCCTCCTTTCAGGGGCTCTGGATCTAAGGGTGGGTACCTCAGAAACAAACCCCTACCTCCTGCAGATGGGTAGTTGGAGGCTCTGCAGGGGTCCCTCTCCTGGGCCCTCTCCCCACTGTGGTTTTTGGCTGTAGGTCCAAGAAGAGTATGGAGGCTTCCAAGAAGAGGCACAGAAGAAGATGGGCGCCTTGAACATGGAGTTAGAGAAGCTGCGGTCCGAGCTGGAAGAGAAAGAGACGGAGCGAGGAGACATGAAGGAGACCATCTTTGAGCTGGAAGACGAGGTGGAGCAGCACCGAGCCGTGAAGCTGCATGACAACCTCGTCATCTCTGACTTGGAGAGTGAGTACTGACGATGGCGGGGGGTCATTGGGAGATGACCAAGGGGGTCGTGGGGGTCTCATCTGGGTAGGGGGAGCCCTGTGCCCCCACA
Source organism: Macrotis lagotis (assembly GCF_037893015.1). Lineage (NCBI taxonomy): Eukaryota > Metazoa > Chordata > Mammalia > Peramelemorphia > Peramelidae > Macrotis > Macrotis lagotis. The sequence continues at coordinate 703,742,083 of NC_133666.1, forward strand.
GTGGAGGGTAGGCTCTTCCTGCCTCCTTTGGGTCTGACCAGACAACTTCGGACTACTATTCTCCCTCATCTTACCATTCAAGAAACTAAGGCAAACTGTTCAAGTGGCTGAGCCCCTGCCAGTGATCTGTGTGCTCTGGTGCCCCCTTGTGGCCACACGAGGAGTTAGCCCTTCCTGCTTCCAGAGCCTGTGTTCTGGGGACTGGGGTGCCCCGTGGTGGCCCCAGGGATTAGAATAAACTGAAAACCCACTGCTTTTCTGTCAGCTGTGAGGATTTGAAAGGGCCTTCCTGCCCAGGTCTCAGATTGAGAGATGGTGCTTGTCCTTTCCTGGAATCACGCAGGGAGCAGCTGTGAGCATGTCCTGGGCTCCCTTTGGCTGCCTCAGGACTCTAGGGCCTGTGGACCCTGTGGATGAGATCTTGGGCCCCCTACACTAAAACCTCAGTGTCTTTGAAGGGTGGGGTCATAGGGCCTCTCTGAAGAAAGGACTGCTCTAAGTGATGTGTCTACATATCACAGTGTAGTGAATTAAGATGAGGAATGACTTCTCTGAGGACATGTGCTAAACCCTAGCTTAAAAAGGAAGCTGGAACATCCCTTAGTTATCCAAGCTGTGAAAATTGATCAGGACGTCTGAGCTAAGGAGTTCAGACTTTGACCTTCTAGTTCTGGCCCTGCCTTCTGTAGGCCAGCCACATCCCCTTTCTGGGGGATTAGAGCTCGACTTAGTGGCTTAAGATCTCCTCACTCTAGGGTTGTCTATAGTAGCCAGAGCTCAGGAGCAGGACCTGCGCTTCGGGGGGGGGGTGACATGTTAAGGTTAGCAGCACATTTGAAAGAGGAACTTATGTGGGAATCTCATGAGGCTCTTGTGAGGGAGATATCCCTTGACCCAGGTGCATGACACTCTGGGCTTTAGAAAGAAGTCTAGCTATTGTTAGGGACATTTGAAAAATCATGGAACTCCCACATTCGAAGAGTGGGAATGGTTTAATGTTCAGAAAAGGGAAGAGAAGAGCATCTTTGGCCTATAGGTCAGGGACCTTGACTTAGAGTGATTCATTCAAAAGATGGTTAATGGTGCCCTAATAGGGGCAGTAGTGACTGACAAGAGCCAGCCTGCCTGGCTCAGCAAGCACAGGTCACGCTAGACTCTCCTCATTGTTTTTTCGGGGTAGTAGAGTAGTAGAGAATGGAGACAGAATTTGGGGTTCAAAGGGCTTCCTCAGCTAGCTTTTCTACCTTGTTATATAAGTTCATCTCACAGCCACACATTGCCAGACCTTGGCCCTATGTGGCTATTGCCATAAGTCTCCTCCTTCTCCCCTATTCTTTCCTGAATCTCCTGCCACCTGTGTGACCCTCCCCCTTCTCTGTCTCCTTGGCTGGATCCTGCTTCAGTCATGTTCACAAACTGTGGGGGCCACTAGAACTTGGTCCTCCACCCACTCTCTCCTCTGGTGACCCAGGTCTCATGATCATCTCAAATAATGCATCATCAAATTCCATTTGCCCAATACAGGGAGGTGACCCCTCAAGTGATATTTAGTCTACTGGGCCGGGAAGCTGAGCTGCCGAGAACTTGAGGCCAAACGAGGCTGACCACGCTTCAGCAGAGTGGACATGGAGAGCTGCCCAGGTGCTGAAGCAGGAGAGGGCCTTAAGGGAAAGCAATGACCAGGTGCAGGGACTTGTATCCATCCTAACCCACATTGATCTGCCTTCTTCCTACTGAGGGCCACATTGAGGGTTCAGAATCTCAGTACTTTCCTGTCAGCAGCCTGATGCTGCTGCTTCTCTCTCACCCTCACCCTTTCTCTCCATTCACAGAGTCATGTTGTCTGCCACTTAATTATTGCTATTGCTTTTTCTTCAGTCTATTCCTGATGCACTTATGACCAGACCCATTCCCCAATCAATTCTGCTAAGTTGTTAGCTGCTTCTTGGAGAAAAAAGACCCTCCTCTTAAACTTTTCAAGACATCCCATCTCATTCCAACTAATCTTACCAGGCTCAGTGGACTCTTTCCAAAGCAGCTTTCTTTTGGTTCTTCTCACTCCCACACTTCATTTCTCATCTCCAATACCTGGAACATATTCCTTCTTACTCTTTCTTGGGTTGAGAGAAGAGAGGTCATTGACTCAGTGAGGGCCAGGATAGGGTGAGGGAATCAGAGTCTCAGTCTCCCATGGACTCATGCTGAGAGAGCTTTACAAAGCCTTGAGAGTCATTCTCTGCTCTGAAGCAGTGGCCACTAGGAGCAGGTTCCAAGGCCCTCCCTTGCTGTAATGTGGAACCAGTGGATTTCAGCCACATTGCTTACTTCCACTAGGCAGATCAGTGTGTGTTTGGGATGGATGCAGATCCCCGTGTCTGGTCATTGCTTTCCCTTGACGCACTCTCCTGTTTAAGCATCAGGCAGCTCTTCAAGACCACTCTGCCGAGGAGCAGTCAGCACTGTCTAACCTCATGTTCTCAGCTCAGCTTCCCAGCCCTGCAGACTAAATATCCTGAGTGGTCATCTCCCTGATGACTCTGTCAATTCTTGGCACCATTCCTCACGCTGCCGCTCTGTGGTCAGCCAGGGGGGCCAGCCAGTGATCACCTGCCAAACCTTCCTAACAAAATACTTTTGTATGTGTTCACTGCGGATGACCTTCATGTTGTGGTTGTAGGCAGCAGTCTGAGGTCCTCACCTAAGCTGGTAGTGCTTGGCCCAGGGAGGTCCCTGTCCAGGGACCAACACACAACTCAGCTTGCTCACTGGGAGTGAGACCAGGAGGGAGAAGGGCAGATCTGGAAGGTGGGTCAGGGATTTGGCTGATGGAGGGTTGGAGAGGAGGAGCCAAAAGAGAATGCTTGGGAAGGACCTGGCAAGGTTGACAGTGGAACCTTCATGAGCTGGCTGCTGGACTGGGCATTGGAATGGGTGTGCTGGACAAAGCATTTTGGCCCCAGCTGAAAGGTCACTGCCTTTTTCGGGAGCCTTCCAGCCCATACCCTCCAAAATGGAATGGACCCTCCTGTGATGGCACAGTCCTTCCCAAGGTAGCTATTGAGCCTTGGACCATGGACCTGGGTCTAGACAGGATAGTTAGAAAATGGTATGACCACTTCTACCATGGCTTCTTAAAACAAGAGATTTGACTGTGATGGATGAAGGGAAGAACATTAACATCCATGGGAGCATCAGGAGGCAGCTAGAGGGCACCACAATACACAGAGCTCCACCCTCAAGTCTGGGAGACTGGGTTTGAACCCACCTTCAGGTGTTCTGAGCTCTGGGACCTGGATAAGTCACCTGGCCAACCGGCCTTAGTTTCTCCAGCTATAAAATGGGCATCATAATAGCACCTTGCTCCCAGGTTGGTTGAGAGGATCCAGTCAGAAGATAAGTGTTGGGTGAATGCTACCTATTGCATAATGTCCCAGAGGAGGAGTCTGCCCACAGGCAATCAGCAGTCATAGCTGGACAAGCTGCTAACATTCTTGCTAAGTAGAGAGAGCTGTCAGCTAAGGACCCACTGGGTGAGTAGGCAGACTCCATGATAAAATTAGGTGTGGATGGTAGAACCACTCAGAGGAAGTTCCCCACTAGGGCTTTACAGATGAACAGCTGCCAGCCATCTGCCCTCCAGGTCGGTGAAGGCCCTTCTCCACTTCCCATTACAGTCCTGGGGGGAAGGGGTGGTCACTCAAGCAGGCAATGGCAGGACCAGGAATGGAGTCTCAGCTTTCCTGCCACCTATCAGCTGGGGCTGTCAGCTGGGGCTGAGTCAGCCCACAATGGACCGAGAAGATGTCCCTGGAAGCTGTCCTTCAACTTTGAGTGCTTACAGGAGGAGTCAAGACTGTTCCAGAAAGTTAACTTTGGCCCTCTGCTCATCAGTCAATAGGTACATTTACTGCTTTCAAAGGGATTGAGCCTTGAGTGAAGCTGTCAGTGAGGACAGAGCTGGCCTCTTGGGGGTGAAATCTTTACATCCCTCATTTAGTGAATTCCTTGATACTCATTTCTCAGGCCCAGATGTGGGTGTGACTTGGAGCCCTAGGAGTTAAGGGGGATTGGAGATTTGAACCTTTAAAGAATCTGCTGAAAATGTCCAGAGGAGCAATAAATAGCTTGGGGCGTAATGTGTGGTGCAGGCATATGTAACTTGGGAGTGGCTCTGCCTACCTCTAGGCCATCTTCCACTCAGCCACCAAAGTGCAGGTCTGACCACTTCACCCCCTACTGCATAAACTCCAGTGACTCCCTGTGGCTGCCAGCAACAAATAACTAAATGCTCTGTTTCACAACCTGGACCCGCCTCCCCTTCCAGCCTTCTCACATCTCACTCCTGACCATCTTCTTTTCTATCTAGTGACACTGACCTCATAGCAGTGTTCATTTTTCCACTTTGGGCATTCTTTCTGACTGTCCCCTAAGCCTAGGATATTCTCCCTCTCTGCTTCTGTTGCTGATCTCTCAGGCTTCCTTTAAGTCCCAACTAGCAGTCTTACTTTCTACATGAAGCTTTTCTAACTCCTTTTCATTCCAGTTTTTCTCTGATTGTCTTACTTATCCTGTACATATTTTTGTCTCCCTTATTAGATTGTGAACCCCATAAGGGCCGGGACTTGTTCCTCTTTTCATATCCCCAGTGGTTAGCACAGTATAGTCTTGTCTAGGCAGTAGATACTTAATAAAGGTTGATTTAACCTCAGGGGAGGCACCATAGCTATTAGTGTTCTGTTGGCCTTTGGCCTCATAGGAGGTTCTGTGGCTCCTGATACTCTCACAGGGAGAGGCTGTGTTGCCAACAGGTCTTTAGCTTCACAGAAGATGTGAGATTCATAGGACCAAGGCAATGTGTGGTGCAGAGTGCTGGACGGATCAGACTCATCCTCTCCAAGCTGAGATTCACATTCAGCCAAAGTGGCAACCTCAAGGCAAAGTGACTACTAGAAGATTTGATGTCAAGAGATTAGAGTTCTCATTCTCTGAATGAGAACAGTTTGCTGCTAACTTGGAAGGAGAACTGAGCTAACACACAGTTGGCACCAGTGGAGCAGAAACAAAACAGGCAGCTTTCAGAGATCTAGTGTACAGCACTGCATTTGCTCATCTGGCCAGCACTGCATTTGCTCATCTGGGCCAGAACACTCACAAACACCACGTCTGGTTTGATGAAAATGATGGGGAAATACAGAAGCTGCTAAATGAAAGACAAGAACTCCATAAGGCTAGTTCATTCATTTCTAAGAAGGCTGCATTTAATTCCATCAAAAAAGTGCAAGTAGAGCTTAGAGAGAAATGCAAGGGTAACTATGTGGCACAGTGGATAGAGTGCCAGCCCTGGAGTCAGGAGGACCTGAGTTCAAATGTGACCTCAGACACTTGATACTCACTAGCTGTGTGACCTTGGGCAAGTCACTTAATCCTATTGCCTCACCAAAAAAAAAATGAAAACAGAAAAGAATGAAAGACAAACTTCAGCAGAGAGTTGCAGGACTCTTCTTAGCTCAGTAAAAAAGCAGATGAAGTTCAGTTTTATATAGATTGTAACAATCCAAAATGCTTTTATGATTCCCTGAAAGCCATTTATGGGCCGAAAACCTGTGGTGCATCTCAACTACTAGTGCTGATAGAGCCACAGTGATTGTTAACAATAGGGACATGGCCCTAGAGAGATGGGCAGAACATGTCCATAGTGTTCTTAACAGACCATCATCAATCAATACAGAATCCATTGACTACTTACCTCAAGTTGAAGTCAATCCGTCCCGAGCTGAAGCTGCAACTGAAGAAGAGGTTTTGAATGCCATTAGTCTCCTTTCAAGTGGCAGAGCACCTGGTGCTGATTCTATTCTAGCTGAGATCTACAAGGTGGGGGAGTCCATTGCTCATCTAAAAGTTGACAGCATTTTTCCAGGTTATGTGGCATGAGGAAGTTATCCTCCAAGAATTCAAGGATGCTGCCATTGTCCATTTCTATAATGGGAATGGGAATAGATTGTCCTGGAACAATCACAAGGGTATTTTTCTTCTAGTTATTACTGGTAAGATTCTTTCAGAGTCCTTCTCAATAGGCTGATCCTTTACCTGGAAGATTGTCACCTCCCTGAGAACAAGTGTGTCTTCAGAACAATGCCAGGAATGGAAGGTCTGTATACAACATTTGTAGATCTGACTAAGGCCTTTGATGCCATCACTCATAAGGGTTTGTGGGAAATGATGTCAAAATTTGGTTTTTTGGAGAAGTTCATCAGGTTTGTATGTCAGTTCCATGATGGTGTGCATGCCTGGATTCTGGATAGTGGATTATACTCTCAAGATTTCCCAGTCTCCAATGGAGTGAAATATGACTATATCCTAGCTCCCAGACTTTTTAGCATGTTTTCAGCCATGTTATTAAATGCCTTCAGTGAGGATGAAGATGGCCTCAAGGACAATGCATTGATGGCAAATTCTTCAACTTGAAAAGGCTACAAGCCAAGACCAAAGTGTAAGGAGTGTGATGTAAGATCTTCCTTTTGCAGATGATTGTGCCTTCAGTGCAGCCTCTAAAGCTGGGATGCATCAAAGTCTGGATCAGTTCTCTGCTGTTTGTGCTCATTTTGGTCTTAACAATGAACACCAAGAAAACCTGGGTGCTCCATCAGCTGGCACCACCCCATCTGTATGTGGAACCATCAATTACAGCAAATACTCTTATGGTCTGATCAGCCACAGCTGGACACACAATCATTTATCTCAAGCATAGTAATGTCATTTTGGTCCTTCTTGGTAACAGTCAAGAACCAGCCAAGAACCAACCAGGAAATGCCCTGGCTACCAGTGTTCTCTTGGCCTTTGGCCTTGTGGGAGGGGCGTGGGGGATAAGGGGAGCCTAGAGAAAAATGCTGGAATCGAGAGCTGGGAGGGTCTTGACTGAGGAACAGCCAGGAAGCTGGTGTTGCTGGATGGAAGAGTAGGTGAGGATAGGGCAGTGCAAAGAGGTTGGAAGGGAAAGAGGGGCCTGGGTTTTGACAGTAGGTGGTCCTGGAGGCCAAAGGGAGCCTCTGGAGTTTACGAAGTAGGGCTGGCATGTCAACCCTGAGCTTCAGGGAACTCCCTTTGGAGGCTGGACTGGAGGGGGAGAGGCTATCATCTAGATGTGAGTAGATGGGGGGGGTCTGCATCAGGGTGGGAGCAGCATCCGAGGAGAAATGGACAGACCTTGGCACCGAATGGGAGTAGGCAGCAGTATGAGAGAGGTAGGAGAATGAGGGACCCTGTTGAGGCTCCTTCACAAGCAGTCCCTCAAAAGTTCTGTGTATCCATGCCTGTGTGTATTTAAAGGTCAAAACCTCCCAGGCCACAACATCCCCCCATCCCAGAACCAAGCTCAGTGTCCATTTATATTCTGAAGAAGTGATCTTTAGGAGTGCAGGTTTTATCCCTATGGTAGCCACAGGGGCAGCAGCCCAGAAAAGCAGGAGTGCCTTGTTGGGTATTTCTGAGGCCTGGAAGCCCCCTCTCAGTGCCTTAAGTTCACAATCCAAAACAAGACACCAAAGTCTTGGTCGTGGCCAAGGGGAGGAGAACTAGGGAAGCATTAAGATGCCAAAAGTTGCTTTTTTTCTCTTTGGGAACTGCTCAGCCATGAAGCCAGGTGGGTCTGCTCATCTTCCTGGACCCAGCTGCCCGAGTGCTTTCCCCACCTGACCCTGACTGACTGGCACCTGTCCTGACTCCCCAGGACAATTGGCACATGATGCCAGTCCCGGGGGGATTCATCCTTGGCATGTTCAGGGTCTCCCCCAGGCTCTGGGTCTGGAGTGGGAAATGTGGCAGCTCCAGAAAATGAGCTCAGTGATCTACCAGGGAGCACAGCTGAGTCTGGGGCCTGGGGCTTCCTGAGGGCCAGGGACTGTTCTCCATCAGGTGAATCTGTTGCTGAACTTGTCTTTGCAGACACTGTCAAGAAACTTCAGGACCAAAAGCATGACATGGATAGAGAGGTCAAGACGCTTCATCGCAGGCTGCGGGTAGGAAGGAGCCTGGGTAGAGGGGGAACCAACCACCACCAGAGGTGCCCCAAAGGGGAGACTTGGGCCTGGCCCCCTCTGACCACCTCCCCCTTCCCTCCAGGAAGAGTCGGCTGAGTGGCGGCAGTTTCAGGCAGACCTGCAGACCGCCGTGGTCATAGCCAATGACATCAAATCAGAAGCTCAGGAGGAGGTCGGGGACCTGAAGCGCCGACTTCTTGAGGCCCAGGAAAAGAACGAGAAACTCACCAAAGAACTGGAGGAAATTAAGTCCAGAAAGTAGGTCCTGAGAGTCTGATTGTTGTGAGGAAAGATGCAGGCTGGGAGGGGGAAATTATGCCTCAGGGCTGGTAGGTGGGGGCTTTTGGGGCTCCCCTTTAGGGCACCACTGTTCTTAGGGGTTCAGTCCCTCCTGTTTGTCTAATCTGGCCTGGGTAATAGCACGCAGAGGAAAGGCCCTCTGCTGGTGAGGCCTGGGATGCCAAGGCCATGTGGGAAGGGGGAATGGCTGGCTGGACAGCTTCTTGGGGTTCCTGCTGCAACCAAGTCCAAAAGCTTGGATATAGCAGTAAAATTGGATATGGGAGCATAGGGAAGAGTAGAGGCTTAGGCTCTTGGAGGCAAGGCTTCCCAGGAAGGACTAGAGAGAGTGGCAATGTTTGTGGAGTTACTTATTGGTCATTTATTAAGCACCTGCTGGTAGTGTGTCAAGTTCTGTCCTAGGTTCTAGAATAGAAAGGTGAGGAAAAATGCCCCTGTCCTTAGGAGCTTGCAATCAAAGGAGGAAGACACCACCCACCACACATTCCTGGGCAAGAGTGGCAGGGAGCAAAGGGAGAAAGGACTGGAAATTAGGAACCCTCAGATTGGAGGGTCCTGAGGAAGTGACAGGAGGTGACGAGGAGGTGAGGTGACAAGGGGGAGATGACATGGTGAGGTGGGGAAGAGGTGAAGAGGAGGTATCATCATGAGCTGACGTGGTGACATAAGGTGAGGAGAAGGTGACATGAGGAGGAGGTGATAATGTGGCAAGGAGGAGGTGACATGATGAGATGACGTGATGAGAAGATGAGGGGGTGATGAGATGATGTGGTGACAAGGAGGAGGTGATGTGGAGATCCCAGGTGTGGAAGTCTGGGGGCCAGCAGAGCAGTTGATGGGGAAGGAGAGTCCTTGGTTCCTTTTCTGGGTCTCTTGCTGGGCAGAGGTCCTGGGTAGGTGTGAGCAGATTGTTAGGGCCTCCCTAGAGCCAGGCTGCCAGCTGCTGCCCTCTGATAGGTATGGGGACCTTCTGGGGGAACCTGTGGGGAGCTGAATCCAAAGCAGGTCAATGGCTTGGGCCCCCAGCTAGTGGGTGTCAGAGGCAGCCCTGAGGGGGCAGGAACTCATATAGATGCCCTCCTGCCTCCCTCATTTGCAGGCAAGAAGAGGAGCGGGGCCGCATGTACAACTACATGAACACAGTGGAGAGGGACCTAGCTGCTTTACGGCAGGGAATGGGCCTCAACAGGAGGTCGTCAGCATCCTCCGAGCCCACCCCGACTGTCAAGACCCTCATCAAGTCTTTTGACAGCGCCTCTCAAGGTGATGGTAACCGGCCAGGGGGCTTTGCCTTGAATCCCCCTGGGTAGGAGGGGTGGCAGCCCATGGTCATAGCCCCAGAACCCTGCCTTGGGCAGAGCAGCCACAAAAGTGGGTGAATGAGGAATGAGCTGGGGTTACCTTTTGTGTCCTGGGGAGGAGATGAGCCTCAGAAGGGGAATTGGGGGAATCCTGGAGGCTCTAGTTGGGGGACTCTGACTCCACATCCAGAGGGGCAGTGACGGCGGCCCCCACTATAAGGTGTGGTCTAGACCCCCTCAGCAGGCAGGTCAGGCCTTCTCTGATCTTCTGTCTTAGGCATGACATGTTCTTCTCTCTCTTTTCTGACAGGACCATCTCCAACCCCAGCTACTGCAATGCCTCGAACCCCACTGAGTCCAAGTCCCATGAAGACGCCCCCAGCAGCTGCTGTCTCCCCGATGCAGGTGGGCTGACACTCCCTCTGTTTGCTGTAAATGGGGTTGTGGGCTATGCATTCTCAGGTGTGCCCATGCCTAATATCATGGGCATAGATGGGCCATGAAGCAGAGACTCTCCCTGGAGTTGGAGCCCTCCAGCATCTTCCCAGGGCCTTAGAGGGCAGGGGTCTGGGAGGTTTGCTGGAGGCCAAGGCAACAAACAGGCAAGGCCCCTGGTGGGGGCCCACATTAGGTGTGGAGGGGGGGGGGGTATGCCCTTCTACAGGCTGCCTCCTGTGAAGACAGCCAACCTCAGTTTCTGCTGCAACTCCTGCCTTTGCCCATCCTGGAGGTCCTGGGCCTGGGGGCATGTCAGGGAGGTGGAGGTAAGGTGGGTGAGGGAGAGAAGGTTGATTCTGTTCCTGTGTCCATTTCAGAGGCATTCCATGGGCAGCTCCTTATCTACTGCCAAGTCCCTGTCCACCCTGTCGGACAAGAGACCGAACTATGGAGATCTCCCTTGTCAAGGTGAGCTTGTGGGGTGTGATCTTCCAAGTTGGGCCCCCTCCTGTCCAGCTTAGCTGTAGGGCAGAGTGGCTGACTGGGAGTTGGGAAAACTCAAGGTCACATCCTGCCTCAGTTTCCTTATCTGTGAAGTAGGGATGATCACAGCCCTTCCCTCCCAAGATGAGAGGATCAGAGCCCTCAGCCCCTGGCCAGGTCTCCACTCAGAACTCTAGCTGAGGCACGACTGGACATTGGCCTGGACTCTGACCTTGTATGTTTCTCTCCCTCTGCTTCTGATGGATGGCCCCGGGCTCTCTGAGGGCAGGGCCTGCCTCAGGGTCCCCTGTGTCTCCAAAGCTCAGCAGCAGCCTGCCAGGTGAGGCAGGCTCCAGCATCTCCCCAGATTTTGGCCTTGTCTTCAAGCACATCTCCCTGAGCATGGCCCAGTGTGAGAGGGTTTGCCCCCGCTCTTCCTCTTGCTCCACTGTGTCATGGAGACTGGGGTTCTGAGAGGGAAGCAACTGCCATTCTGGGCCAGCCGTCCCTCCCACCCAGATTGGATTAGCCTGCTTGGCTTATGCCCCCCCCCTTTCCTCTACATCCCCCAAGGGAGCCAACCTTTGGAGGAGGGAGCTCTGGGAAGAGTGGGTACCAGGGACTTGTGGACTCAGGTCAGAGGTGTGGAAATGAAAGAGTGGTGGAGTTCACAGTGGGGCAGGCCAGGGAGCACCATCCCTTCCTCCCAGTCAGTGACCTCCAGCCCTGCCTCGTTCCTTCTCTGTGCAGAGCGTTTGTTACGCAGTGGCTCAGTCAGCAGACCAACACCATTACTGAGAGTCCCAGCGATGGAGGGGACCAAGGCCATCTCAGGTAATGGGTGTCTTGTCCAGAGGACCCTGGAGAAGGGTTGGGAGGGAATGAGCATCAATGAAGTGCCTGCTATGTGAGGGCTGAAAAATGGTGAAGTGACTTGTCCAGCTCAGTCTTTCTGGTCCTGGGTCCAGCCCTTGTGGCCCCACGGGAAACTGGCCCTTCCTGATCTGGGCCCAGTGCTCCATGCACCATGGCTGGGCCCTTTTGGAGTGGGTGTCTGCTTAGCCCTGGGTGTGGCACAACTCTCCTGGGTCTCAGATTCTTCCTCTTTAGGCTTAGGCAATTTCCAAGTCCCTTCCGTGAACCCCCAGGGCATTTCCTATTAGTGGTTTGAAATTGTGGGAGTCACCCATAGGTCAGGGTGAACTCTGAAGACTTGTCAGGACAAATGTCACCAAGATAGTAGCTGTGGCTCAGGGCTGGTGATAATGCTCTGTGGGGCAGCCATCCTTATGGAGTAGGAAGAGAGAGGGAAGCAGGGTAGAAGCATGACTGCCAAGAACCACGTATGGAACAGTTGACTTTCTTTTTCCCCTTTTAGCGTCTTCTCGGAGATCTAGTGAGGAAATCAAGCCTGAGGGACCCTCCCCAGCCTCCCTGATGGCAATGGGTCCCACGTCCCCTCAGCTCTCGCATCCCTCCCCCACTGCCTCTGTTACCCCCACAACCCGCAGCCGCATCAGGTATGGACCCTGGCCTGCAGGACACCCCCACTAGCAGCCCTCCTGAATAGCAGAGCTCTCTGGCCTTGGTAGAGCACCGTGCCCTTCCCCATGTGTGTGACTCAGGAGGGTCTGGAGCAGGCATCCCCTGCTGTGGAACCCACAATAGGCATCCCTAGTGGGACCTGAGGTGGCTATCTCTAGTAAGCAGGGCACAGGGTGGTTATCCCCAGCAAGTGGAACCCAGAGTGTGGGTGTTCCCTATAGGCTACCACTGCTGCTGTATGGGTGTTGCTGTCCATTGTGATTGATGGCCAGTAGCTCCAGCTCAAAGGTCTCAGAAGGGCAGGGGCCACTAGGTGGCACAGTGGATAGAGCACCAGCCCTGGAGTCAGGAGTTCAAATCCTGAGTTCAAATCTGGCCTCAGACATTTAATAATTACTTAAGGTGTGTAACCTTGGGCAAGTCACTTAACCCTATTGCCTTGCCCCCCCCCCAAAAAAAAAACAAATGGCATATCCACACACTTTTGAATGACAGTTCCTTTTGTATCCACAGGGAGGAAAGGAAGGACCCCCTGTCAGCTCTGGCCCGAGAGTATGGAGGCTCCAAGAGGAATGCTCTGCTGAAATGGTGCCAGAAGAAAACTGAAGGGTACCAGGTGAGGGTTGAGCTAGGGTCTAAGGAGCTAAGGCCTCCTCCTCTGGCTGAAGTTGAGAAGGGCAGACACATCATGGAGGGTTCCCCACCTTTCCAACCTGCCAGCTTCCCCAGGCTTGGAGGGTGCCCAAAGCTGCCATGGGCTCAAACCTGCCACCCCCCCACCAGCTGGGTAGGGACTGAGCACTCACTAGTCACTGCCAGGCTGCCTGAGCCTCTTGAGGGAGGAACTGGCAACTTTACCAGGTTTGAGTCTGGGGGAGACTAGTTCTTCAGACCTAATTATTAGAAGTCTGTTGAAAGATGTTTCTGACCCTGATGGTCTGTTTGACCTCCCTTTCCCCAGTACAGGCAGCCACCCCTCCATCTCCAAGTCCAACAGGCCCATCCTCTCCAACTCTAGACCATGCTCTCTGGATGGCTGGGGTCCTGTGGAGATAGAGTGTTGGACCTGGAGTCTGTAAGTCCTAGGTTCAGATCCTGCTGTGTGTGTGTGTGTGTGTGTGTGTGTGTATCACCATAGTGCTTTCTCCTGGGGCTGCTGGGTTTGTGAACCTTTTATTCACACACTCTTTTATTCTCTGAGATCATAGTCAGCCTTGTTTTCATTCTGGTTTTGGTTCCCTTTACTTCGGGAGCTGGTGACCTTGATTCTGCTCCCTTCACTCAGGATCAGTTCATGGAAACCTCCCCACCTTCTTGGTGGTCCACTTAGGGAGCTCGAATATGGTGACTGTCTGAAATAGGATCAGGCCATAGAAAGAACCCCTCCCACTGTCACCTTTTGTCAAGGTGGGAGGCTCTGTGTGTGGCCTAGCCCTAGTCAGAGCAAGAAGTGATAGAGCACTTTCCAGTAATTCTCTTATTTGGTCCTCACAACCACCCTGAGAGACAGGTGCTATTTTGAGCCCCATTTTACAGATGAGGAAACTGAGGCAGGCAACAGTGAAGTGACTTGAAAGGGTCATACAGTCAGGCAGTATTCTAATCTTGAGACCTGTGTGCTTTCCATATAGCCTCCTTATACAGTATAGTATCAAGTTCTGTCAATGTGTCCATTGGCAAGTTTTAATGACCTCTTGCTCCTTTTGGACTCTCAGTTACCAGTAATGACTCTCTAGGGTAGGGAAATACTGATGAAAGAAAAACCAAAAATAGCCAAAACTGTTTGAATTTTTCTAGAAATAGTATTACTCTCAATCGGTCTAGTTGTTGGAATGATGTGAGTGCTGAAAAAGTGAATCTGACAGAGAGATGATGAACATAGGTGGGATATGAGGAGTTGACCGACTTATGACCCTTCTGGCTAAGCTCACTCAGACTGTGATATTTAAAAGATCCTGGAGCAAGGGAGGAAAATCAGTTCTGAAATTGGATGAAGAGGGAAGCAAACCAAGGCTGCCAGCTCTACCAGTGACCCTTACTTTGTTCCTGGGAAAATTGTAGAGTCATTCCTTAAGAGGTGGTCGGGAAACTTCTGGAAAGGCAACAACAGGGACTGCTAAGAGCTAGCCTGCCTGGCTCAGCAAGCATAGGTCTGAGCAGGCTGGATGGCCAAGCTTGCCCATGAGGGAGAGGCTGGATTTAGAGTTGACCTCAATTTTAACAAAACTTGGCCTGAGGCCCTCCTACTTTTCTTGAGGATGAGTGACATTGGACTTGTTCCACCTGTCCCTAAGGACAGAGCCAGGGACAGTGAATAGAAGCCCCAAAGAGACCAGTATAGACCAGACATTAGAAAATGTGAGCTGACCCAGAGGGAGGGGTCTTCTCTTGGGAGGTCTCCAGGCAGAGGCTAGGCCACCACTTATCAACTGTGGCAGAGTGTAGGAGTCCTCCACCTTCCGTCCTCCTTGATATGCTGGTGAGCTGTGTGAGGATGTGATTTAGAGCAAGCCTTGGCCAAGACCAGGAGCTCAGTCCCAGGAGATTCTCCTTGGTCCCGGGCAGTTGAGTTTGACCTCTCTGATTCTTCCCTCCGCTTTCTAACAAAGATGGGTGACTGCAGGAGTTTTTGTTTCTTGGTTGAACCATCCAAAGGAGAGATGGTCATAGTCACCTCAGGAAGGTGAAGAAGGCTGGGATCATAGGCACCAGTAGAATAATGATAATAGCCAGGCTGTAGTGGAGTAAGATAGTTGTTAAATTTTCAAAGGAGCTTGATTGTAAGAACATGATGGAGAAAGCAAGGGTGTCCTGCACCCATTTTTTTCTCCCAGAGAGCTGGTTGTTAAACATTTTCCCAGTAGGCCTTTGCTATGACCCTGAATAAGGGTAACTGCCCTTCAGCCTTGACCCTCTGCCCTCTGTGGAGGGGGAAAACTGCATTTTGTTGGGGAGGGGACAAATGCACTGACTGATAGGAAGGCAGGTGGGCTATAATCTGCTTCCCTGGAGAGAAGGGTACCACTGAGGAAGGGACATGGAGCTTCCAGCACAGGAAATTGTGCAAGGAGATGGTATGTGACTACCCTGTAGGGGGGATTCTTTTCTCTTGCCCTTTATACCTCAGAGGTATCTCCCCTGGAAACTTGGGATCCCTGCATCCCCACTCCCAAGCTCCTCAAGGCCAAATTAACAGGTGGAGAGCAGTGTTTTCCCAGAATTCAAGAGTCTCTATCTCTTCCTCCCTTTCTCCCTCCCTCCTTTCTTCCCTTCCCTTTGACTCCTCCCCTTTCCTTTCTCTTTCTCCTCCTCTTGGTCTTCCTCTCGCTCTCTCCCTTCATCCCTTTCTGTTTCTTCCTCCTTCCCTTCCTTTTCTCCCCGCTCCCTTCTTGCCAAGTGTTTCTCATTCATCGTGGGTGATGCTGACACACAGGATCCCCTCCCTACAGAGAACTTTTAGCCAGAGATGTTCATCATTGCTGGGTGGCCTACAGAGAATCTCCCACCCTCAGGCTGGAGCAAACACATGGGGGGTGGGATTGGCCTCTCTGAGCCACATTTCAAGGGAGAGCTTCTGCCTGAAAGAGCAAGGCCAGAGGCCAAGGGAAGGTATTGGAGGAGCAAAGATTTTATTGGTGTGGGGGTGCCTCCTGACAGTGACACTTGTCATACCTGACTGGGCCTTGGACCTGAGGGCTGTTCATGTCTCCATGGGGGAGGGGCTCTTGTGGTTGAGGAAGAGCTTGTAGAGGGTATATCTAGGAGGGCATTCAGCCAGGAGGGATCCTCCCTCCATGGTTGCCAGCAGCCACACATTGTCTGTGCATCAGCCAGGCAGTCCATCCCAGGGTGGAAGTTGGCTGTTTCTGAAACTTCATCCCTTTTGCAAAAGATGCCACTCCTTAGGATTGTTGAATGCCTCCCAAGGAGGCCTCATCGGGCAAGTTAATTTGATTTCTTGGTTAACCATGGCAGAGGCAGGTCATTTGTAAAGGTTCCTGATTACCATCTTTTGTATTAAATTATGGCAAAGATTCCTTACAATTAGGGCTGGCTTGCTTTCTGCATAGCTTTTTTTTTTTTTTTTTTTAACATTTGAAAGAAAGAAGAGAAGAAAAACAGGAAGGGGCTCTCAGGCTGGAGACTTTGTTCCATTGTGAGCTGGATGTGAGAGGGCTGGACTGGACTTGCTAGACTTGTCCTAAGGGGAAAGGGAGGACCATTTGGAGCTTCTGTGATCTAGTGGTGTGAATGGGGCAGGAAATGGACATGAATCCCAGGGCCCAAGTTAGATGGGGTCTCCAATGAATCCCCTTGACTTCCTCCCTGCCTGTTCACTGGGTGGGCTCACCATCCCCTTTTCAGACACTCCTCATTGTCAGCAGGTTTCTTTCTCTCTGGACTCCTTGGCCTGGGTCAGCTCAGTTTGGCTCATCCTTGGAGTCAAGTGTTTTATTGTCTGGTATCTTAGCCTTCCCTCTTGACCTTTCCCCAGGTCACATCTGTGTCCCCTCAAAGAGAGCCCCTACTCCCTTCCCCTCACATTGATACAGATCCATATATCTCCATCTTAACGAGGCTTCTCAAGGCTCCAGCTGACAGACATGCAGGGATCCTGGCAGCAGCCAGATGACCTTTTCAAGACTCCTCATCTTTAAAGAAGGGCTTTAGATTGAACCCAGGACCAGGTCTGAGGGACCTGGCTGCTGTTGGGAAGGTTTCCAAGTCCAGATGCTGGCCCTTCTCCCTGAGATGTTTGGGCTGAACCTGAAAGGACAGCTCTGCTGGCCATCCCTAGACCTCTCAGACCAACCCTGAGGCTCTGTTGAATTAGTCTTCCTGAGGGGATAACCTCAGCCCTTGTCCTGAGGGGATAACCTCAGCCCTTGTGAAGGCAGTAAACCCTTCTCTCTCCCTGTGCTGCTGAGGAGTCAATGGGACCCCCTCTTCTAGCAATGCACACTGTAGCTGAACCTCTCAGGGCTCAGGTGCTTCTCAGGGAACATCTGTGAGTGTCCTCTGCAACAAGAGAGACCCAGGACCTCTGGGCCTGCTTGTCCAGGCATCCAGCATTTGCTCTTGCACTTTGTCTTCTCACTGGCCATACCTCTTTCTTAGATGGCTCTCAAACTTGGCTCCCCTTCCCCACCATCTCATACTTGTGAAATTAATTGTTTGAACCCAAATTCAACTTGGTATTTTATCTGTGGCTACTCTGGTATGGTAGTGAGGCAGGCAGACAGACATGGGGAGTGTGGGGGAGGGATACATGAGAAGGGAAGAGAAACATACAGCCAGAGGGAAGGAGGGAGGGATGGAAGTGGAGGAGAAACAGACACAAGGGAAAATGGGGGAAAGGCCAGGCAAGAGGGGAAAAAGAAGAGGAGGAGGGAGGAAGAGGAGTGAAGAGAGGAAGGGAGGGAGACCCAGGAGAAGGAGAGATAGAGATGGAGGATATAGGGGGAAAGAACACAGGTTATCTCTAGGAGTACATGGACAGGGGCTTGAACTCTGACTCTGTCATTCACTTTCTATGTGATGTTGACGGGTTCCTCACCCTTGGGGTCCTGTATCTTTATCTGTATAATAAGAAGTATGAGCTAAATTGCCCATAAAAAAGATCTGAGGAACAAGAGGTCTAGACTGATGGGGAATGAGCAAGAACGTGAAGAAGGAAGAGAAGAGGGCCAAGCAGGGCTCTCATCACCAGGATGTTAAAAAATAGATGGGGTGGTCAGTCCAATACACCAAGCTGCTCACCAGAAGTCCAACAAGACCCCATCAAGGGGGGAAGGAGTTACAGTGGGGTGTGGGAACACTGGACAGCAGCCTGGCTGGAGGGAGGTGATGGTAAGCATCTCACCCTGTCCGTTGATCAAGAGTCTCCACATGGACACTGGACCTGGATCTATGTGAGGACCCCCAGTAGAGCACTGTTTATGACTTGGATAAAGACAGAATGGGCTGCTTCTCAGCTTGAGTGCAGAGGAGTTCAGAGAGGAGGTAATAGACTGACTCAGGATCCACAAAGGCCTCACCAGAGAGATCAGAAAATGGAGCCAAACGACTGAGGTCAAATGGACGTCTGGGACCCTAGAATGGGAGCAGGCAGGGGCTTCACCTCAAATGTATCCCCAGGTGAGGTTGGAAGATGGAACCATAACCCTAGAGTGTGGGGTGGGCAGGGGCTGCTTCTAGAGAGTCTGGAGAGAAGAATCAGTGACCTGAAAACCAGGTTGCAGTCTCCGTTGTTGGGCATCTCCTCTGGGTCTAGGCCTTTGCCACTTCAGAACCTGTTGCTATTGATAATTTGATGTGCCTCAGGAGCAGCAGCACTGCTATTGCCCAACCTCTTGTCCAGATGAGTAGATGCAGGAGCCTGCCAGACCACTATCCCTGTGTCCAGCCCAGTTCTCAGGGCTCCAAGTGGAGTGGAGAAGGGACCTGCCATGCCTCTGTTCTAGGATATCCAAGCTGAACTAGCCAATGCAGAAGGACTCCCCAAGGGAGAGGCAGGTGATAGTCAAGCATGCCAAGACTTGACCACCAGCAGCTCCACTTGGACCCTGAACCCAAGAGCCGTGGAATGACTAGGCTTCCTGCCAGGGCCCTCAGCCAACCTCCTGGGAGGTAGGCCTTCTGGAGAAGCAGCCTGGGAACTGACCACTCCTGCAGGGACTGTAGCCACAGTGATTAAGGACTCAGAAAGCTGAAAGGGAAGGGAAAGTCCTGGTTGCCAGCGTCCTTAACACTGATGGGATTTTGTCAGTAGAAATGTCCTTAGGAAGAAGTATCACCAGCAGCTTGACTTCTGCTCCCTGAGAAGCAGGGGACCTTTCCCTCTGACTTGTGGTTGAAATAGGAGCTTCATCCATTTGTTCACCTCGAGGTACATGCCTAGCAGTAGAATCCCTGGGGGGAGGGTCTGTGTCCCAATTCATGCATGTATTATCTCCCCTTTAGAGAGGAAGTATTGAATTTTCTTTTATTCCCCCACCCCAGAGCCCAGTTGACTAAGGATTCCAAATGATTTTCCAAAGCCCATTCCCCAATCCTGAATCTCCATTAATAGTAGTTTCCATATCTTTCTTAAAAAATCATTTATTTTATTAAATATTTCCCAATTACATGTGCATTTTTTAAACGTTCGTGTTTTAAAATTTTGAATTCTAGATCCTCACCCTTGCTTCTGTTCCTTCTCACCCCTGAGAGAGCAAGTGATTATGAAATCAATTTTACATGTGATGTCATAAAAAACACAATTCCATATTAACCGAATTGCAAAAGAAAACCAAAAAAATCAAGAAAAGTCAAGTTGGCAAAGTCAGCTTCTCTCTGCACTCAGAATTCCTCAGCCCTCTCTGGGGTGGAGAGCATTTTTCATCACAAGTTCTTTGGGTCGTCTTAGATCATTGTCTTGATCAGAATGCTTGTTCATCTTTCCATAGTTCCTCCTACGTTGAACATTCCCGTTTTTTTGTCCCCTTTGCCGAGTTAGACCTTGGCGTGGTTTTGATTTTCAGTTCTCTCAATCATTCAGTGTTCTTCTGTACAGTTAAGAATTTGCAGCTCTTGAGAACTAGTTGTTCATCTCCTTTCACTACCTTGTATAGTGAGGAAATGGTTTGGAGCTTACGTTGTTCTTGGATAACAAGCTGTCATTGGAGATATTTGGGGCAGAGATGTTCAGTTTTGCTTTTCTAATTGCCTTTTGTCTGGTCCATGCCTGCAAAAGACTGCTGGTCTCCTCTTTCTTTATGATATATTAAAGTTGAATGTCTTTTGGAACATGATGTTGAGATGTTGGTCTAAGCCTAATTTCTGCCAGTCTACCTTTTTTTTTTTTTTTTTTTTTTTAGTTTTTTTGCAAGGCAGTGGGATTAAGTGGCTTGCCCAAGGCCACACAGCTAGGCAATTATTAAGTGTCTGATGCCGGATTTGAACTCAGGTACTCCTGACTCCAAGGTTGGTGCTCTATCTACTGCACCACCTAGCTGCCCCTACCTTCAATTTTTCCCAGCAGTTTTTATAAAACAAGGGAGTTTTTTTCCAAAGTAATTTATAGTTTTAGATTTATTAAACACTGGGTAATTTGGTTCCATTATTTCTTTTCTCCCTTTTCTAGTCTGTTCTATGGATCTCCTTTTCTACCAAATCATTTTGATGGCTTTATATGGTGGCTTCAAGTCTGAAAATGTTATTTGCCCCTTCTAACTGCTACCTTTTTTTCATTTTTTCCCTTGATTCTAGGTCTTTTGTTTCTTCAAATGAATTTTGTTATTGTTTGGCCTAGCTCTATTGGTTTGTTAAAGCACCAAATCTGTAGAGTATCTTCAGGATGTTATTCTTTTATTTTCTTTTTAATTGAAATTTTATTTTGTTTCCAGTTACATGCAAAAGGTGGTTTTTCAGCATTTATTCATTTGCAAATTTACGAGTTCCACATTTTTCTACCACCCTCCCTTCCCTCCCCAAGAGGGCAAACATTTGAGTTTAACACATTTACAAGTTAGTCATGTTGTGAAAGAGGAATTATAACTAAGGGGGAAGGAAAAAAATCATGAAAAAGAAAAAGCATAAGTTTTAAAAAAGTGATCATAGTCTACATTCCGATTCTGTGGGGATTTTTTCCCTCTGGATATGGAGGACATTGTCCTTAGCAGGTCTCTCAGAGTTGTTCTTAATCTCTGAACTGCTGAGGGGAACTGCATTCAGGATATTATTCTTGATGCTATTGGCACAGCCCAACCATGAGCACTGAATATGCCTTTAATAATTTAAGTTGTTTGGGAACATTTTGCTGTTTAAGGCCCCACACAACATTCTAGGTTTTTGGTCTCAGTGCTACTGGGACTTCCTAACACATCTGAATAGTGTCATCAATTTAGCTTATCAGCTTAGGTTGGGAATTCCATGTGGGTTCAGACCCATGGTCTTCCCGTGGTCTTCGTTGGGGATAGGTCAGTGAGTTCTCTTCTAAAGTCCATTGACTGGACTCAAGGATATCCCTTTGACCTTGGAAAAATTTTGTGGCTCATAGTGAACCTTGGAAGGCTTGGACTCACACCAACTTTTCTACCCCACTCATGACCAACCCAGCCTTGAGTGATCCTCATTGGAACCAATCCAAGCTGACCCTCCCCATGCCTTCTCTGACCTTATGAGTCATGAACTTCTTACAAATCAGTAGGTGCGACAGCTCCTGACCTTATGGAGATAAATATGGCAGCAGTGGCACCAATAGCTTGGGGGAGGGGCATCTTTGTCTGAGTCCGAAGGAAA
This sequence comes from Macrotis lagotis, assembly GCF_037893015.1. Classification (NCBI taxonomy): domain Eukaryota; kingdom Metazoa; phylum Chordata; class Mammalia; order Peramelemorphia; family Peramelidae; genus Macrotis; species Macrotis lagotis. The sequence continues at coordinate 703,763,468 of NC_133666.1, forward strand.
AAAGAGCTATTGAGAGGAAGAGGTGAGAAGGAAGAGGCAGCAGAATGGTCAGGCTGGCTGGACTGTGGGATTGGAAGGTGGAGAGGACTCAGCTTGTGAAAGGTTCTAAGAAGCAGAACTTAAATCTAGTACATTTATTGGTAGAGGCCTAATAGGGTCTGGTTTATGAAAGTGATGGAATCCAAACAAGTGGTGCATGGCAAAGAGCAGGGCTTGGAGGGCCAACTATGTTGGAAGGAGAACGGCCTGTGGAGGACTTGGGAAGGCTGCAAGAGGACTCAGGATGGAGCCTGCTGCCTGCTTCCAGAGGGAGAGAAGCACATTCTCTTTGCTATCCTTTCTTTGGTTGTGGACTGTGCAGGAATCTCTTGCGTGACTAGCCTTCGTGATGAGGGAGGAGCCAAGGAAAGAAGAGGGAGGGAATTTAGAACTGAAAACTAAATTAAATTATATTCAATTAAATTGGAAAAATAAATTTGATGCCCAAGGCAGCAAGGGGAGTGACGTGGTCTGACATGGACTTTAGGAAAATCACTTTGCTTTATGAAGGGGAGAGACTAAAGATAAGATTGAGACTGACCAATTGGGAAGTAACTTGAATCTCTGTTAAATGGAGGGAAGGAAAAACCTCTTTTATAAACTTGAGTAACCTGGAGGAAGAAGGGTGGTGCCTCCAACAGAAGAGGGAGATTCAGAAGAGGGGGATGATGATGCCTTCTGTTTGGGGTGTACAGGAGGCCAACTGGCCTCAGGGACTTAAGAGCAGTGGGGCCTGGGCAGGTCACTTTTTTTAAAAGTATTTTTCATTTATTTCAGCCATTCCTCAAATGGTGGGCTTCCCCTAACTTTTCAGTTCTTTTCTACCACAAAGAGAACTGCTGTAAATACTTTAGAACATATAGATTCTTTCCTTTTTTCCCTGATCACCTTGGGAAACAGACCTAATAGTGGTATTGCTGAGTCAAAGAGTGTACACAGGTTTATAGCCTTTTGGACATACATTCAGATTTTTCCATATCCCCTCCAATATTTGTCACTTTGCTCTTCTATCATTTTAGCTAATCAGGTGTAAGGTGGTACCTCAAGAGTTGTTTTAATTTGCTTTTCTCTAATCAATAATGATTTAGAGCATTTTTTCATATGACTATAGATATCTTTGCTTTCATCCCCAGATTCTTAATTCTTTGACCATTTATCGATTGGAGAATGACTCCTATTATAATTTTGACTGCTTTCCTTTTAATCTTGGCTATATTTGTTGTATTTTAATTTACCTAGTTGTTGCCAAACTGCTTTCCAGTTTTCCTAACAGTTTTTACCAAATAGTGAATTCTTATCCCAAAGACTTAAATCTTTACATTTGTCAAACTCTAGATTATTATAATCGTTTACTACTGTGTATAAGTGTGATTACTCTATTCCACTTATCCATCTTTCTGTTTCTTAGTCAATACCAGATAGTTTTGATAATTACTTCCTTATATTACATTTTAAGATCTGGTACTGCCAAACCTCTTTCCTTTAATTTTTTTTCATTAATTCCTTTGATATTCTTTTTTTTAAATTTATTTAAGGCAATTGGGTTAAGTGACTTGTCCAAGGTCACACAGCTAGGCAAGTATTATGTATCTGAGGTCAGATTTGAACTCAGGTCCTCCTGACTCCAGGCCCAGTGCTCTATCCACTGCACCACCTAGCTGCCCCCAGTTCCTTTGATGTTCTTGACCTTTGTTCTTCCAGATGAATTTTGCTACTATTTTTTCTAGTTTAAAGGATAGTTTTTTTGCATTTTAGTTTGGTTGGCACTGAATAAATTGATTGATTTTGTTAAAATTGTTTTATTTAATATTGACTAATGCACATTTAATATTTCCCCAATTATTTAAATCTGACTTTAAGTGTATAAAAAGTATTTAATAATTATGTTCTTATAATTCCTGGTTTGTCCTAGCAAGTATTCTCCTGGGTATTTTATAGTGTCTTCAGTTATTTTAAATTAAATATCTCTTCCTATCTCTTCTTCCAGGGCTTTATTGGTGACTGATATAAAAATGTTGATACTATATGTGGGCTTATTTTATATCCCGCTATATTCAAATGAGAACTTTGAAAACCAAAGTGGAGAAAGGTTCCATGTGAACAGCAGTTGAACATGGGTCAGTCAGTTTTGAGAGATAGGTGAGAACAATTCGGAAAGGATGAGCAGGACTCCTTTGCCCTCAACTGATTGAAAAGGAGTTGGGTTCAGATCCCCAAATCTGGAGTGATGGAGACGGGTGCCGTGAAATGTCCTGTGTGGGAATGTGATTGATTCTAAAGAAGCCAGTGGTAACCTTGGGGAGAGTTCTCTTTTTTTTTGTGAAGGGCAAGGCCACCCTGGAATGGGTTCACCCTGAGAGAGGAACCCACGCCTTGGAAAGGCTTGTACCTAACAGTGTCTGGTGAACGGAGCTCTAGGGAGTGCACTAACAGAGCAGAGCCATGTAGACCTATTGTTCTAGTGTTAAAGCTGCTGCCAATCGTGTTATACTGGTGAGTAGCTCAAAGGTGGAAAGTTGCAGAAGGAAAAAAGCTGTACTGACTATTAATCCATCAAAGACAGGTTAGGGTTTATCGCCTTCTGTCACCAAATATTGCATTCTTGTTGGTGCTTGCCAGCTTTGGATGTGGGCCATGACGGTACCTTGCTGATATGGAAGGAAGCAAAACCAATTAAGGCCAAAAATTTCCTACAACAGCCAGACCATCTCCAATAGTCCTGTTTCCTATCAATCAGACCCAGGATGGACTGATTCTGGTAAAGGCAGGTGAGAAGGAGGCTTATACAGCATTCCCCTCATTATAGTAAACATTAGGCCACTCATGCCATCAATCATTTGGTTGGTTGGTGTGGCCCTCTTTAATTCCAAAGGACTCTTCATAGTGTATATCCTGCTATGTTCCTAAAATTATTAATGTCTCACCTAATTTTTTAGCAGAATCTCTAGGATTTCCCAAGTATTTCTTTATATCATCTGCAAAAAGAGATAGTTTTATATCCTCATTGCCTATTTTGACTCCTTCCATTTTTTTTTTAGGGTTTTTTTTTTTGTAAGGCAAACGGGGTTAAGTGGCTTGCTCAAGGCCACACAGCTAGGTCATTATTAAGTGTCTGAGACCGGATTTGAACCCAGGTACTCCTGACTCCAGGGCCAGTGCTTTATCCACTACACCACCTAGCCACCCCACCTCCTTCCATTTCTTTTTCTTTTTTTAAAATCACTATTGTTAGCATTTCTAGAACAATATTAAATAACACTGGTGAAAATGAGCGTTGTTGCTTCATTCCTACTCTATGGAGAAGGTTTCTATCTTTTCCACATTTTAGGTAGTGCTTGTTGATGGTTTTAGGTGGATGCTCCTTCTCATTCTGAGGAATGCTCCCTTTACCCCTAAGCTTTTAATAGGAAAGTGCTGTATTCTGTCAAAAACTTTTCTGCATCTGTGAGATAATCATGATTCTGTTGGGTTTTTTTTTTTTTAGTCTATATGGTCAATTATTCTGATTGTTTTCCTAATCTTGAACCAGCCCTTTTCTTCCTGGGATAAATCCCACATGGTCAGAATATGGTCCCTATGGTAGACTGCTGTAATCATTTTACTTGTGTATTAGTCAGGATTTCTGCAGCATAATCATGAGGGAAATTGGTCAATGGTTTGCTTTCTCTATCTTGACTCTCCTGGTATCTACTCCTCGGTCATGTTGTAAAAGGAATTTGGTAGGACTCCTCTGACTTTTATTCCAGATAATTTATTGAATATTGGAATTAGTTGCCCTCCCTTAGGGTTGCTTTGTGCATAGGCAGTGTTCTTTCCCTCTCCCTCCAACACCTTCTCCCTTAGAAATAGCCCTCACAGCCACCTGTTCCCCAGGCATACTTGGCCCTGTCCTGGGTGCAAATCCCTCCTCTTCTGTGTGGCATAGAAGATGCCAGATCAGAGGACCCTTCTCTGGGGAAGCATGGGTGCTTTGGCCTGTGTTTCTGCCCGGCCCCCCCTGTAGTGCGCCTTCCCCGCGCAGTGGCCCCAGATCTCTGGCCTGCCTGTGCTGACTGACAGTGTTCTCAGAGTGACTTGGGGGTATGGGGAGGGGGAGTTTATGTAACTTCGTTGAGCTGGTTTTCCCTCCCCACTTTCTCCCTGCTCCTGATTTTCTCCTGAGGCTCCTGGGCCTTAGTGGCCTTTAATTGAGGGGTGGTCTCCAACCCCAACCATCCCTCAAGCACCCACAACAGCCCCTCTGCAATGAGGGGTCTAGTCATCAACAAAGCACCTGCAAGAGCTTTACCCTCATGACAACGCTGGGCATCTGGGGCTGGCAGGATCCCCACTTTACAATTGAGGAAACTGAGGTGGGCAGTGACTAAGTGACCTGAGCTTGGGCCTCTGTTCTGAATGCTGTGTCCTGTGGTACCCCCTAACTTCAGGGAAATTTGGAGACTCCCTCTCTTTGGTTAAGTTCTGGATCCTTACTTTGACTTTCTCGGGGTTTCCTCTTCAGACCCTAGAGAGATTCCTTTTTTAGCTTCCCGCCACTCTGAGCCCACTTCGGGGTCCTTGCCTCCACATACAGGGGTATTGGGTTTTGAGTGTCAATGGGAAGGTTTAGTCACCACCAAAAAAAGGGGATTTCTTTAAATATACCTGGTTTTGGTAGCCATTTAAAGAGTTGGTTCTGGGGAAGGGGTTCGACAGGTGGGGGTGGGGATGTTTAATTGTCCAAGGCAAACTTAAGAGGGCCTTGAGAATTTGGATCTGAGTCTCTGTACCAATGGGTACAGAAATGATGGGGGGCTAGGGAATTGGCAGGGTCTGTTGTGAGTTCTGTAGATGGGTGTGAGGGGGTGGTAGAGACCCCTCAGATGAGGGATTCCCAGAATGAACCGGTGGGACACAACTTCTCTGGAGAAGCCTCTTAGTGAGTCCCCTAAGACAGTGATGGGCACAGCTGCCAGCGTGCCCACTTCCCTTGCAGGGTACTAGAGGCACACCAGCTGGCAGAAAATGGTTGGTGATGGGAAGAGAGACCTGGGAGCAGAGAGAGTGGGGAGTGGGGCTAGGGGCTTAGGCCCTCTAGCTGGGGATTCCAGATGGTGAGGGGTTAATTGGGCCCACAGGGGCCAGCTTAGCTCCAGGGTGGATTCCTTTCTGGGGGTGGGGAGGGGAAAGGGGGGTGGTTGACCTCCCTCAACTTCCTGGACACAACCAGTGCTGGAGCCAGCTGGACAGCCCTGCTCAGGTGGTGGAAAGCCAGGCCCTAGGGACCTCCTGGTGGCAGAGTGCTGGGGAGGGATTGGGTGCTGGGAGAGCTGCCCGTGTGCCCACCACTGCCCTGTTGGACATTTGAGCCCCTGGGAGTGGGGCACTGTTATTATCCCCATCTAGGGAGTATCTGAGCTCCAGCCCCACCCCTTCCCAGCTCTGGAGGAGCTTCTGTCTAATGGGGAGAGGGCCAGGGTCCTGGTGAGGATGCAGTAGGCCCAAGTGGTAAATTATGCCTCTCAGAGATTCAGTTTCCCCAGCTGTGGAAAGGGCATAGCAACCCCAAAGTGATCATTTGTGTTAAGCTATTTAGAAATGCTCTCAGGGGTGGCTAGGTGGCTTAGTGGATAAAGCACTGGCCCTGGAGTCAGGAGGACTTGGGTTCAAATCCGGTCTCAGACACTTAATAATTACCTAGCTATGTGGCCTTGGGCAAGCCACTTAACCCCATTTGCCTTGCAAAAAAAAAAACCTAAAAAAAAAAAGAAATGCTTTCTTTGGGGAGAGGAGCCCTGGGTTGAGGGCACCCAGAGGCACCGTGCTGGCGAGTGGAGCAGAGCAGCCAGGACTGTGGTTATGAAGGTGGAGGAGGGCAGGGAAGAAGGAAGCCCTCCCACAGTGGGAGGCCCTGCCAGGCTTGCAGAGGCCGAGAACATGGAACCCCCCGGGAAACTGCAGATGAGGTCAGCCCAGACTGACCTGGAGTCCTTCTCAGTGGGGTGGAGAATGCTGGGGGGGGGGCGGGTAAGTGTGTGTGTGTGTGTGTGTGTGTGTAGGTAGGTGTGTGTGGTGTAGGAGGCTTCTCTCTGAAGAAGATGGAGAGCACTCTTCGAGATGAAGCCTCAGATGGTGATGGTGCTGACAGGCATCACAGTGTTCTGAGTTCCCAGGGCGCAGCATGAGAGGAGTCCTGACTAAACAGCAGTATTCTGAAAAAGATCTGGGAGGCCAGGTGGCCCCCAGTCTCACACCCAGGGCAGACCTCCCAGGCCTAGGAAGGGGAAGGTCCATCTCAACTGTCCTCAGCCCTCCCTTAAGCTTGGTCCTGATGTTAGCAAAGGGACCAAGGTTGTTGGTCCAGTCAGAGAGATCCTGGGGGGGGGGGGGCACCTGGTGGGCTGTCATCCTGTAGGACTCGGCTGCCTGTAGGGCCTGGCCCCTGGCCCCCTAGACCCCGGCCACATGGAATTTGCTCTGGGTTCTAGTCTTCCTGTTGAGAATCCTGCCCTTGATGTTCTTGCATTTGCTTGGGGACCACTATGACCCTTGACAAGCTCATTTCCACGCACATTGGTTGACATCTCCCCTTCCCTAAGATACTCAGGGCCAGGGGACTCCTTCCCAGTGAGGGTAGTTTGCTGTTCTTGAGTCAAGAGGTTCATGTTGGGTTAGGGTTGGCATCTCTCCTGGCGGAGGCCCCAGGTCCCCTGGCCTGCACTCTGAGTGCCTTGGCCCCCTTTCCCTCCAGAACATTGACATCACCAACTTCAGCAGCAGCTGGAATGACGGCCTGGCCTTCTGCGCTCTCCTGCACACCTACCTGCCGGCCCACATCCCCTACCAAGAGCTGACAGGCCAGGACAAGGTAAGAAAGGAAGGCTGGGTTGGGGGTGCATCCCAGAGTGCCCCCCTTCCCCTCACCCCCCATTACAGGTGGCCTCTCCTTTGGTATGTTTACAGAAAAGGAATTTCTCCCTGGCCTTCCAGGCGGCAGAAAGTGTCGGCATCAAGTCCACTCTGGTAAGTGTTGGGGGGGCCCGGGGGGGGGGTGCAGGCCTTGAGCTCCAGTTTCCAGCAATTGAAGGACAAAGGCTCCAAGGGGAGTGGGTGGTGTTTCCCTACAGCCTAGGCCCCATTTAAAAATAGGCTTTTCTCTTTGCTCTGGTTCAGCCCAGCCATTGTCTTGGTTCACAATAGACGTGTTCTGGGAACCTTAGCAACCTAGACGGAGCAGACAAAACTGCAGGGGGGCAAGGTCTCAAGGGGGACCCCTCCACTGCCTCTACTGCCTTGGTTGGCAAGTGGGAGCCATCCAGTGAGGGAGCTATTGATCCTGCTTCAGGGCTCATTCACGTGGGCGCTTTCTGTCTCTGTCTCTCTCTGTCTCTCTGTCTGTTTCTGTCTTCTGTCTCTGTCTCTGTCTCGCTGTGTTACTTTCTCTCTCATCTCCTCACTCTCCTGTCTCTCTGGGCCCCCGGGCCCAGTCCAAGGGGCCCTACCAGCCCTGCTGTGGCTCCTAACACCCCACCCTGTCTCTCCTGTGGCAGAACATCTGTGAGATGGTGCGGACGGAGCGTCCGGACTGGCAGAGCGTCATGCAGTATGTGACAGCTATTTACAAGTACTTTGAAACTTGAGGCCGCTGACTGGGGGGGCGGGGCCTGTGCAAGGACACATGGGCACCCGTCGAGGCTAGCCCCGGGGGTCTTGGCTAGGCCCTGGCCCGACCAAGAGCTGGCCTGGACACATACGTGCCTTTCACGGAGACCTCACTGCAACCCCAAGGAAAGAGGGCCTGCCTCACTGGGGATGTCTCTGCCCAGAAGCCTGAGCCTCTGCTTACGTTGGTGCAGCTGCCTTGGAAATAAACACGTTGGATGAAGAACATTTTCCATGATGCGTGCCCCCTGCCCTGCTCCCTGACCCCAGCATTGGCTTTGGCTGGCCCTGGCGCCTGCTCCTTCTACCAAAGTTCAATAGCGTTTTAGTAAGGATAAAGCTACCAGGGTCCAACCCCTCGGAGCCAGGGAGCAGATGAAAAGGAAGGAAGAGAAAGGAAACCCCTGACCTCCAGGAACTTTCATCTCCTGGGTCCAAGTCCCAGAAAGTGCCTCGGCTCTCTCTCCACTGGACCGGCCTACCCCTTGTCTTCCAGCCTCTGTAGCCATGGCTATGTATGTCTGCCCTCTCCCCGTTCCTGCCCACCTCAGAAACTTTTGAGTAAGGGCTTGCTTCTTGGGGAGGCCCCTTCCCTGCTCCCTGTGACGGAAACCCAGCCAACAAGTGTCTGTGATGTTCCAGGGAAGGAAAGAGGCCTCTAGCAAGAGAGGGAGACTGTGTGTGTGCGTGTGGATGCATGGTCTTGGGCCCAACTGACCTGATTCAGACTCTGGCTCTGGCCTCAGCCACCTTGGGCACCAGTTTGCTCTCTGAGGGTCATTCATGGAGCCACCCATGGAGTTACCTGGAGGCAGTGCCACAAGAAAAACGGGATTTCCAAATCGGAAATGACTAAACCCTTCTCTTGGTGGGTCCTCCCCAGAATCTATTTGTACCCCAGTGGCTCCTGGGCTAAGGGGGTTCTCAACCACAGAGAAGCTTCTCCTGACTGATTGTCCTTTTTTATTTTGTTCTGGTAACTATCTGAATGTATTAAACGGTTACACACTTTAGGGGTAGGCTGGTCACTTTTGATTCTTTCCTTCACTGACTCATTCTTTAGATGCTTCAGAGCTTGATCTGAGCAGTGCCCTGGCCCTAACCTCTCTTGGCATGCACCCTCTTATTCCCCCCACCTTCTCGTGAGTGGATGCAGGTTGGCCTCTGTTCATCTCCTGCTAGCCTGTTCATCCTTGAGACCCGTGGGCCTCCCTTCAGACCAGCTCTTTCCACCCCTCTGACACCTGTTTTCAGTTAGGGATGATTTGATTTTTGCCACCATAGACAAGGTTGAACCATGGAGTGATTCTTTCCTGTATTTCATTCTGCTCTCTTCCCATCATGCTCCTCAGATCAGCTCAGTCATGCTAGCCCTTCCCAAGTGGGTTTCCAACACCAGCCCCAGTAGCATCCACTGAACCTTACACAGAACTTGAGCCTCATCACCTTACTCCCATTGCTGTTCTGCAATAACAGCTTTGAGGCTTCAGCCTCTCTATAGAAGCTCCATTTACAGGTGAGGAAACTGAGGCTTAGGGGATGGGCTTCGTGTCCAGGACTCTGAATTCTACAAAGGTGTCTCTGGAGGTCGAGTCACCTCTACCTCACCAACAACTAAGAATTAGTTAATACACATAATACAGGTTTTATGTAATGCAGATAATACCAGGTGTTACGTAAGAGTGATCTGAATAAGATAGTCTTCATTCTGGGTTTGGGAAGGCCGCGTAGCTTGGGGTTATGAAGAAGGTGGGGAGACAACACTGCCTAGAGTTGGAAGGAGAGGCTGAAGGACACTTTGTCAGGTAGATCAAGAGTGGAGGGGCCATTCTATAGTTGTTGAGACCCTTTCTGAAATTCTGAAAATGTTTGAAAACTGTGACACTTGTGTCCCTTACCTGTGCCTTCTCTGGACCCTTCCCTATTAGAACTGTCTCCTCTGGATATGGTCTTCTTTATTCAGTGTGCCTACCAAATGACCTCAGCCCTCCCCTGAGGTCTGACCAGAGCAAAGCTTAAAAAGAAAGGATTCCTTCCTCAGCCACGTCTGCCCATTGGGATCCCATGAAGATGTTTCATTGAGCCCAAATTCAAGACTTCCATGTTTTTCCCTATTCAATGTTATTAATGGACATATAAGGGCTTGAGTGAAGCCACCCTGGCCTCTAGGAGGTTCTATTCTTTTGGGGGACACAACACAAACATGATCCAATGATCACTTCTCAATCTCTGCAGTCTCTGACACTGGATTCCTCTTCCTTGATACTCTCTTCTCTCTAGGTTTTTGGGAAATCCCACTCTTCTGGTTTTCTAAATATTTCTGACCATTTTTTCCTTTCTCTGTGGTGATCTCATTAGTTCCCATAGATTTAATTACTTTATCTGCTGATGATTCTCAAATCTACTCCAACTTCTCCATTTGTTTCTCAGACATCTCAAACTGGATGTCCAGTAGACAAACTCAATGTGTCCAACACAACTCATTGTCTTTTCCCCAAACTGCTCCCCACCCCCAGTTTTTCCTGTGACTTTCAGGGGCAGCCCTGTCTTCCTGATCTCCCAGACTCCCAAACTAAGGGTTAATCTGGACTCTGCAACATCCCGCATTCAACATGGCATTAAGGCATGTTGGTTTCACCTCTGCTGCATCCCTGGTCCGGTTCACCTCCACAGCATCTTTCCTTGATTTCACTTCTTCAGTCTCTGCAGTCCACCCCCTTCTCTGCAACCCCGTCACCTCACATTTGTATTGTGACAATCACTGCTGGGCATCTGCCTGTCTCGAGACTCCCCACTTTAGTCCAGTCTCCAGTGATCTCCCTAAGGCACTGGTCTGACCACATCACCCCTCTATTCAATAAACTCCAATGGCTCCCTGTCACCTTTAGTATCAACAATACTTTTGGCGTTCATAGCCTTTCATAACCCAGCCTCCTCCCTTCCCAGTCTTCTTTTTTTTTTTTTTTTTGCAAGGCAAATGGGGCTAAGTGGCTTGCCCAAGGCCACATGGCTAGGTAATTATTAAGTGTCTGAGGCCAGATTTGAACCCAGGGACTCCTGACTATCCTCTGCGCCACCTAGCCGCCCTCTAGTCTTCTTAGACTTTACTCCCCAACACAAATTCTTTGATCCAGTGATACCGACTTCCTGGCTGTTACGTGAACAAGACCCTCCATGTCTCTCTCAGTTCTGGGTATTCTCTCTGACATTCTCCTGCCCGGAATGCTCTACCTCTTCTCTGACTCCAGACCTCCCTGGCTTCCCTTTAAACCCCAGCTGTAATCCTACCTCCCACAGGATCTCTTAATTCTGGGGCCTCCCCATCTGCCCATTATGCCCTCTATCCTGTCCAGAGCTAGTTTTGTATAGATTTGTGAGCTCCTGGAGGTAGTGTTTGAGAGCCCTCAGCATAAGGCCTGGCACATAGTATGTGTTTAATAAATGTTTATCCATTGACTTTCTTGAAAGTCAGAAGTTTATGCTCCCAGGCTTTCAATGTCTCTCTAGAAAATCAAACACAAAGTCAACCAAAAAACAGAAATGGGGGTTTGTCCAGGAAGCCATGAAGCTTCTTGACAGCTTGTTCCTTTTACTAGAGAGAAAATGTGACTCAGCAGCATTAACATGGCCCTGGCTCTTTGATTTTGCAACCATCAAGGAAGGTAGCTTGGGGAACTGAGGCTTTGGGTCACTTGGGCCAGATGACTTGAGTCTGTTAAGGACAAGCAACTTCCCACGTTTGTCCTGGGTACCTTGCTCTACCCTAGCTTCCCCTCCCCACCCAGGGTCTGACTGACTGCTTAATCTAGGGTTGAGAATATAAAAATGCAAATGTAGTTGATCTCCTGCCATGCCTCCCCACTCCCATTGTGATTGTTCATGCAAAGGGACCCCAACGTGTAAGGCATTGAGATGGTGTGGTGAATAGTGTGCTGGGCCCAAAGTCAGGAAGACCCAAGTTCAAATGTGACTTAAGACATTCACTAGTTTGTGACTTTAGGGAAGTCACTTCACTCTGCTTGCCTCAGTTTCCTCATTTGTAAAGTGAACTGGAGAAGGAAATAGCAAACCACTCAGGATCTTTGCCAAGAAAATCCCAAATGGTTTTTATAAAGGCATTCCACTCAGTACCTAGAATTGAAAACAGCCTTGAAGCCAGGGTAAGTGAATGAAGTCCCTCCAATCCTGGGAGGGCTGCAGCCTTGAACTGGCCAGCCTGCCCTTTGTTGGGGTCATGGTTCTGTCTCAGTGTTTCCCCAGCAGACCAGGGTCAGGCTTGGGTGTCAGCCCTCCTGCCAGTCCTTCCCAGCCCCTCTACATGGCCCCTGGCTGGCCCAGGGAGGGAAGCCAGGCCATTTCAGCCTTTGGCTTTCAGGGCCAGCTTGCCCAGGGAGGGGCAGGACCCGAGACTGCATAGGTAGTAGGAAGACCCAGCCAGTGTGGTGGACCCACACCAAAGGAGCAAGGGAGAATCCCAGTGGCTCTCCGCCCTCAGCCATGGTGTGGGCTGTTTGTGGTCCAGCCTTCTGAGCTTGGCCGGTCTGGTCCACCGCAGGCAAACACTGTACCTTCACTCCAACCCCGTGTTGATTTGGATCGTCTGAGCACGAAGGACAGCAGCCGCAGCAGCAGCAGGAAGGATTGGCCCCAGCAGGCACAGCCTTGATGAGATGACCTCAGCAGAGGACCCAGTATGGAGGCTGAGAGCCAGAGGGAGTCTTCTTGCTCCGTTCCCTGTGGAGGGGAACTGAGCTGCTAGGAGGGGCTCAGCCACTTCCCCCAAGGCCTGGATGTGGTGCTCCAGTCAACTGTAAGCTGGGGGAGCAGAGGACAGAATCTAGGGGCTGGGCCACAGCAGAGAGCTTGGAGATCGAGGGGTGGGGCCTGAGGAGGAGGAGGGTAGGAGGGAAGAGGCCCAACCACACCAGGTCTGAGGGAGGCCTGGGTGGCTCAGAGAGGAGGATGTGGTCAGAGAGAGGAGAGCCACACTGCCAGCCCTACGGAAGGAAAGGGGGAGAACATTGCATGGAATCCCAGCGGTGGGGGAATCTGGCCAGGACGAGGGGCTCACCTCCTGCTGGAGGCCCCCGAGAATGCCAGAGACCACAGCTCGGAGGAGAAACCCAGTTGTGCTTTCAGGGAAGCCAGGAAGGCTGTGGGGCCCCCAGATCAAGAATGCAACAGGTCAGGAGCTAAGTAACCCATGGTCCAAGCAAAGGGGTTCTAGGGACTGGGTTTGGTCTTGGGGAACTTCCCACAAATTATTCTCTAGTTTGTGACCCCTCCAGGGTTTTCACTTCAAAGTATCACTCACAACTCTGGGTTCTCTGCTCCCTTGCAAGTACTCCGGCTAACAGTGAATACAGTCCAGAAACACACACACACACACACACAAAGAGAGAGAGAGAGAGAGAGAAAGAGAGAGAGAGAGAGACATAAGCAAGTATTTATTAAGTAAATGCTCACTAAGTCCTGGACACCTGGGGCTCCCTACCTTCAAGAAGCTCAAGAAGCAGGTTGGGAGATCCAACATCTGGAAAAATCTGATCTAAAATGTTTCGTCAAATCTTATTTTAACTCCAAAACTTCTGTCTTTCTGGGTCAGATCCTTCTCCCCTTCTACTAGTATTGTAGGCCTGTCTCCAGCCTCCCCAGAAGGGGTCCCAAGCATTTCTTGAATATGCCTCCTTCTTTCCTTCAATCTATGCAGACCCATCACCCTAGGCCAAGATGATTTCAGTAATACTACCTGCCTCTGGTCTTCCCCTTCCAGTCAGAGACCAATGTGATTTTCTAAAATGCAGGTCTGACCATGTCACCCCCTTGCCAGTAAACCCCACTGGCTCTCTATTATCTTCAGGATTAAATAGAAAATGCTCTGTTTGGCCTTCAAAGACTTTTATCCCCTTCAACCTTTTCCAAGGCTTCTCCCACCACATTCCTCCCCACATCCTCTTGGATCTGGGGACATCAGCCTTCTGGTGGTCTCTTGGCATGTTCTGACTGTCCTCTTTTCTGGACCCTTCTCTTTCCTTCATTTTGACCACTGACCTGTCTGATTTTCTTTAAAATTCCACCTTCAGGAAACCTTCTCCAGTTGCCCTGAATATCAGAGCCGTCCCTCTCCATTTTTGCCTTTTTCCTATGCAGAGTTGTCTTGGTGAGGTGCCTCCTCCGTGAAACTGGGAGCTTCTTGAGGGCAGGGACTGGTCTTGGTCTCCTTTTCTATCCCAGATGCTTAGCCTGGCACACCATAGATATTGAATAAATGGTTATTGATTAATTGATAGATTATTCTTCTCCTGCCAAGCCATAAGGTTCTCCATAGCATGGGCTATTGGACTTGGCTCAAAGTCAGAAGCCAACAAAGATTAGTTAGCATAGTGGAGGAGATGGATGGAGGTGGGGGCAGTCTATAGGAAAGAGGAGTTTGGCTGGACCATGCCCAAGTGGAGCTGTCCAGCAAGGAGATGACTGAAGATGAGCTCAGGAGAGAGATGAGGGATAGGTGTCGAGATTGAGGTGATGACTAAGAAGAATCATGGAGAAGAGATGAGAGCACTTATGGAGGATCCAGCAAGGATCTCGACTCCTCTCCCTAGGCTCTTCCTAGTTTGGCTTATCCTGGAAGGGGGAAAGAGGAAAGTCAGAAGTGTAAAATATTGGTCTATTCCTAGTTTCTGCCAAAATGTTTTCCAGTTTTCCTAGCAGTTTTTTTTTTTTGTCAAATGGTGAGTTCTTCTCCCCAAAGCTGCAGTCATTGGGTTTATCAAACATTGGAGTTACTATTATGTATGAACCTAATCTAGTCCAGTGATCCATCATCGGAAATCTTACCTCGTAGCAGATCGTTTTGAGGGATTACCCCCTTAGAGTACAGTTTGAGGTCTAGTATGGCTAGGCCACCTTCCTGCACAGTTTTTTCATTGATTTCCTAGATATTCTTGACCTTTTTTTCTGCAAAATGAATTTGGTTACTATTTTTGGGGGGCTATTTGGTAGGACACCAAGTAAATTAATTTTGATGGAATGGTCATTTTTATTATACTGGCTTTGCCTACTCGGGAGCAATTCATGCTTTTCCAGTTGTTTAGATCTGACTTAATTTGTGTGAAAAGTGCTTAATTGTATTCATATAGAGGGCCTTGGTTTGTCTTGGCAGGGAGATTTCCAAGTATTTTTATATTGTCTAGGGTTAATTTAAATGGAATTTCTCTAACTCCTTGCTTCAATACTTTGTGGGTAGTATATTTGTGAGGGTTAATTTTATATCTTGCAACTTTGCTAAAATTGTTCATTGTTCTGACTAATTTTTTTTAGGTGATTCTTTAGAATTCTCCAAGAATAGGGGCGGCTAGGTGGCATAGGGATAAAGCACTGGCCCTGGAGTCAGGAGTACCTGGGTTCAAATTCGGTCTCAGACACTTGATAATTACCTAGCTGTGTGGCCTTGGGCAAGCCACTTAACTCCATTTGCCTTGCAAAAAACCTAAAAAAAAAAAAAAGAATTCTCCAAGAATACCATCCTATCTTCAGGGAAGAGTGACAGTTTTGTTTATCTCTATTAAAGATAATTGCTGATGGTTATAAATATTTGCTACATGTCATTTTAAGGTAAGTTCCATTTATTCCTATGCTCTGGAGTGTTTGTAATAAGAATGGATGTATTTTATCAAAGACTTTTTCTGCATCTATAGAGATAATCATATGATTTCTGTTGGGTTTGCTCTTGGCATGGTCGATTCTGCTGATTTTCTTTTTTTTAATTTTTTTATTCTCATTTTGTACAAATGTTTTTTTACATTAATAAAATATTCTTATGAGTAAATGAAATACCCCCTCCCCCCCATAAATATAGACTTGCTTGAGTGATAAAGTTTTTCTAATATTGAACTAGCCCTGCATTCTTGGTTATAAAGCCCACCAGGTCATAAATGTAGTATCCTGGCAATATATTGTTAATCTCCTTGCTAATATTTTATTTAAAAATTTTCACCAATATTCATGAGAGAAATTGATCTATAGGTTTTTTCCTCCATTTTGGCTCTTTCTGGTTTAGATATCAGCAGCATATTTGTGTCATAAAAGGAACTTTGTAGAACTTGTACTTCACCTCCTTTTCCAAATAGTTTATATAAAATTGGAATTAATTGTTCTTTAAATGCTTAGTAAAATTCATGCTGGAATTCATGTCATCCTGAAGATTTTTTCATAGGGAGCTCATTTATGATTTGTTAAGTTTCTTATTCTAAGATTAGGTGATTTAAAAATTCCATTTCCTCTTCTGTTAATCTGGTTTTTTTTGGGTTTTTTTGTGCAAGGCAATGGGGTTAAGTGGCTTGCCCAAGGCCACACAGCTAGGTAATTATTAAGTGTCTGAGGCCCGATTTGAACTTAGGGACTCCTGACTCCAGGGCCGGTGCTCTATCCACTTCGCCACCTAGCCACCCCTTGATTTACATTTTTGTAAATATTCATCTATTTCATTTAGATTTTTTTAGATTTATTAGCATATAATGACAAAAAACCCAATAATTACTTCAATTCCAAATTCATCCCTTTGATTTTTGATAATGGTCATTTGGTTTTCTTTCTTTTTTTAAAATCAAGTTAGCTAATAGTTTATTTATTTCATTGGTTGGTGTGTTTGTTTTTTTACAAAACCAGCTACTAGCTTTTTATTTGTGAATTCAATGGCTTTCTTATTTTTCAGTTTTATTAGTCTTGTCTTTGATTTTCAGGGTTTGCAATTAGGTGTTTAACTGGAGATTTTTAATTTGTTCTTTTTTTTTCCAGTTTTTATTTGCATGCCCAATTCATTGATCTGCTCTTTCTCTATTTTGCTAATGTGTTTACAATATACATTTTCCCCCTGAGTACTGTTTTAGCTGCATCCCATAAATTTGGATGTGTTGTCTCATTTTTGTCATTCTCTTTAATGACATTATTTATTGTTTCTTTGATTTGTTCTTTGACCCACTCATTCTTTAGGATTAGATTTGGTTTCCAATAAAGTTTTCATTTATGTATACATGGCCCATTGTTGAATGTACCTTTTATTATATTGAGCTTTCTTGTTTTCAGTTTTTTTTGGTAAGGCAGTGGAATTAAGTGACTTGCCCAAGGCCACACAGCTAGGTAATTATTAAGTGTCTGAGGTCACATTTGGACTCAGGGACTCCTGACTCCAGGGCCGGTGCTCTATCCCCTGCACCACCTAGGCGACCTGACTTTTATTATATTGTGATCTGAAAAGTTTGCTTTTACTATTTCTGCCTTTCTGCATTTGCTTGTGAGGCTTTTGTGCCTTACTACATGGTAAATTTTTGTTTAGTCATGTACTTTGGAGAAAAAGTATATTATTTTGTATTCCCATTCACTTTTTTCCAAAGGCTTTTTATATCTAACTTTTTAAAAATTCTGTTCTTCTCCTTAACTTCTTTCTTCTTTCTTTCTTTCTTTCTTTCTTTCTTTCTTTCTTTCTTTCTTTCTTTTTTTTTGTTAAATTTATCTGGTTCTGAGAGGGGACAGTTTTATTATATATTTCTTCTATAACACATTTAACATTTCCTTTAAAAATATGACTGCTGTGCTATTTGGTGCATAAATGTTTATTATTAATAATACTTAATTATCTATTGTGACTCGTAGAAAATGTAGTTTCCTTGTTTAATTTTTTAAATAAGACTATTTTTGCTTTTGTTTTATCTGAGATAATAATTGCTACTTCTGCTTTTTATTTTTACTTCAGCTGAGGCATAATAGATCTGCTCAAGTACCTTATTTCAACTCTGAGTGTGTCTTTCTCTTTTATATTTATTTATATTATATTCTCTGAGTATGTGTCAAGTATCTCTCTTATAAAAAACATATTATTAGATTCTGGTTTCTAATCCATTCTGCTATTCCCTTCTGTTTTATGGATTAATTTGAGGCAAAAATTTGACAAAGGGCAGCTAAGTGGTGCAATGGATAGAGCACTGGTTTTAGAGTTAGAAGGACAGGAGACCGAATCCAGTTTCAGATATTTGCCACTTATTAGCTGTGTGACCTTGAGCAAGTCACTTAACCTTGATTGCCTCACATCCAGGGCCAATTCTAGTCATACTGTTCCATATCTGGCCACTGGATTGAGATGGCTCTGGAGGAGAAAGTGGGGCTGGTGACTTAGCACAGCTCCCCTTATGCAAATTCAGTTCATGTGTCTGTTTTGACATCATGGTGTCATGGTCTTCTTTGGGAATGAAGGACAAACATCATCATGGATTCATTTATTCTATTCACATTCACAGTTATATTTACTATGTATTTCCCTTCATTCTATTTTCTTATCTGTTTTTCTGTCTCTGTCTCTGTCAATCTCTCCCCCTGTCATTCCTCAAAAGTATTTTGCTTCAGTTCACCACCTCTTACGATTCTGCCTTCCCTTCTATCAGCACTTTCCTCTTCACTTATTCCCCTCCTCCCTATTTCCTTGTATAGTGATATATATATATATATATATATAATATATATTATATATATATATGTATGAATGAGGTTCAAGCATTGTCTACCACCAACACCCCCCCCACACACACACATCATTTTCTTCTCACAGTATCAGCTCTTCCTTTTTTGCTTGTGTGAGAAAATTTACCCGGTTTTATCTATCTCTTCCCCATTCTTCCAGGGCATCCCTCTTTCTCATATCAATACTACAGAGAGTGCAACTATGATGGGGTGACCATACTGTTAGAATGTTAGATGTATACTTGCCAAAAAGACAATTCTAGGGAGAACTCACACAGGGCAAGCACTCATGAGGGGGTCAGAAGGAGCATACCAAGATGCCCTGAAGGTCTCTCTTAAGAATTTTAGCATGGAAAAAAATTTTTAATTAAAAAAAATTTAAAAAAGAATTTTAGCATGGGAGACACTGACACAGTGCCAGCATGGCATGCCCTCATCAGTGAGGGAGCTGCCCTATATAAAGAAGGAAGAATTGAAGGAGCTCAAAAGAAATGTGACATCCGTAGGTTTAGAGTTCCCACCCCAGATGTTCACATGGACTATTTGTGCCTGACCTGTGGCAGAGCATTTCCAGTTCATATTGATCTCATCAGTCACAGTCCGACACACTGTCATTTGTCTCCAACATAGTGACACTATTTTGGTCTTCTTCTAGGACGAAGGACAAGAACCAACCAACCTATCTTAACTTTATTTTTTTTATATCATCCCATCATAAACAAATCACATCTTGTGTCTATTTATACTTCTTCTGACTGACCCAATAATGAGAAAGGTCTTAGGAGCTGAGCTGCAAGTGTAATTGTCCAATGTAGGAATGTCAAAAGTTTAATCTCTTTGAATCCCATATAATTTCTCTTTCCTGTTTAACTTTTTATGCCTCTCTTGAATCTTGTACTTAAAAATCAAATTTTCTACTCAACTGTGGGTTTTTCATCAGGAATGCTTGAAAATTCACCTCTGTTTTATTAAATGTCTATTTTTTTCTGAAGGATTATACTCAGTTTTGCTGAGAGGGTGTTTTCTTGGTTATCTGCCTTCTCCTTTGCTTCCTAATTTATTGTTGTTCAATCATTTCTGTCATGTTTGACTCTTTGTGACCTCATTTGGGGTTTTCTTGGTTAGAGATACTGGAATGATTAGCCATTTCCTTCTCCAGATCATTTTACAGGTGAGGAAACTGGAGCAAAGTTAAGTGACTTGCCCAGGATCACAAAGATAATATGATTCTAAAGCAACTATGAATGCAGATCTTCCTGACTCTGGGCATGATCTCTATCCATTCTGCCACCTAGTTACCCTCCTTTAATGTAGAAATTGCTAAATCTTCTTTCTGGCTGCTTGTAATATTGTAATATTTTCTCCTTGATCTCATAGCTCTGGAATTTGTTTAGAATATTCCTGGGAATTTTCATTTTGGGATCTCTTTCAGGAGGTGATTGGTGGATTCTTTCAATTACTCTTTTCCCCTTCTGGTTCTAGGAAATCAGGGCAGTTTTCCTTGATTAATTTATTGAAAGATGATGTCTGGGCTCTTTTTTTGATTGTGACTTTCAGGTTGTCCAATAATTCTTAAATTATTTCTCCTCTATATTATTTTCCAAATCAGTTGATTTTCCAATGACCTTTTCCACATTTTCTTCATTTTTTTTTAATTCTTTGGATTTTTATTGTTTTTTGATGTTTTGTGGAGTTATTAGCTCCCACTTACCCAATTTAATTTTCAGGCATTATTTCTTAAGGGATCTTTCCATTTGACTGATTTTGCTTTTTAAGGAATTCTCTTCAGTGAATTTTTGAGCCTCTTTTGCCATTGGGTTGGTTCTGTTTTTTAAGTATTATCTTCATTATTTTTGTGGTTCTTTTTTTCTTGCATTATTTTCATTTCTTTTCCCAATTTTTCCTCTACCTCTCTTATTTGATTTTTAAAATCTTTTTGAACTCTTCTAGGAATTCTTTTTTTTGGGGGGGGGTGACTAAATCACATTTTTCTTTGAGGCTTTGCATGTAGTTGCTCTGATTTTTTCTTCTGAGTTTGTGTCATGATCTTCCCTATCACCACAACAATTTTCCATTGTTAGGGTCTTTTTATTGTTTTTCCTTCTTTGTTTCCTATTTCTTGACTTTTAATTTTATGTTAAAATTGGATTCTGCTCCCAGGGTAGAGTAAGCACTATCCCAAGCTTTAAGTTCTTTGTGCTACTATTTTCAGAACTAGGTCTGGGAGTCTGTAGGTCCCTTTTTCCCAGTTCTTCTAAAGTGATATATCTAAAGAGAGTCACTATTCTCTTGGTCTGTGCTCTGGTCTTTGCATGACCACAAGCACATTTTTGCTTTCTGGAATTGTGAGCAGGGTCTCATTCCTGCTAGTGCTCCCCTTCACCCTGGGACTGTGACCCAAATGCCATATGGGCAATACAACAGAGCCCTGCTTCCAGTGACAATAAAAGGTCCCCTTTAATATCCTTCTGACTAATTGTCTGAACCCCTTTCCATCTGTGAACATTAAAGCTCTGGAAGCCACAACTGTTACTGATTCAGTCATCCCCAAGGCCTGCCCCTGACTTTTGGGGTGTGGCCTGCTCTGAACTGGGTTCCACTCTCACCCCAGTGAGACAGACCTTTCCTGTTGACTATCTAAGCTGTCCTTTGTTTGTGCCTCCCTGTAAGGGACTGTTGTAGCATTGTATGGGAGAGCAGCCTGAGGGAGTGAGCACCTGCGTGATTGGCTACTTAAAGATTCTGGGGAAAACCAGGGACAAGGAGGGGTATTTAAGCACTTCTTTTCTGTTAAATAAAGAGAGAACTTGGCATCTCTGTCTCTCGGCTCTTCATTGTTCGCCTGAATAAACTATAGGTAAGGAATAAAGTATAATTTAGCCAGCAGGCACCTAACACCTCCCCTTCCCAATTCATTTTGAGGCATTAGGAGAGGAATTTGGGAGGGCCCAGATGAGTCCGACTTTACTCCACCATCTGACACAATGCATGTGTCAACCTCATTATCAGAAACTATATTATCAAGGTAAGTGAACTTTTTCATAGTGTTCAATATTTATCCATTTTCTGTAACTGATGATTCCACACATAGATGGTATGGTGTTGGCTGGAGGAGAAGATGTGTTTTCTTGGTGTCAATTGTTAGGCAAAAATTATTACAAATAGCAGAGAATCAATTCATACTTTATTGCATCTCAGCACAATCATCTGTGGAT